>NW_027186502.1:8426419-8451581 GCF_028583685.1 Petaurus breviceps papuanus | reverse complement strand
AGTGTGTGTGTGTGTGTGTGTGTGTGTGTGTGTGTGTATGTATGTATATATATGTATATATACACACATATATATAGTTATATATATAGTCATTACTTGGGCAACAGAGTTCTTCCAAAAGATGAAATTTTACTTTTAGGCCTGATTGAATGTTCCTACTTTCTCAATGCCATTCAAAGAGATATACCCTTTCAGATACTCTCTCAGCATCACTCAAAGCTCCTAAGACACTTGCCTAAATCCAGAACCCATAGCTTTTGGCAACAGGATGGGGGGTGGGAATGATCAGCTTTGTCTCATAGATATCCTTGACTTTGGACACTTCTGAAAGTATGAAATAGTTCCATCAAAGGTAGGGTCCAAGGATTTAAGAGTTTGGGGAAGAGATGGGCATAGTGATGGGGGAAGGACTGGGGACCAGCCTTGTTGAAGATCCCCACCCAAGTTAGGAGTCAGAGTGCCTTCCCTCTATTATCTCCAATCTATCCTTAGTTTGTCTGCATATGGTTGTTTGCATGTGGTTTCCCCCATTAGACTATGAACTCCTCACAAGCAAAGACTGTGTTTTGCCTTTCTTTGCACCCCCAAGAATAGGTGTTGACTGACTAACTTATGGAAAGTCACTTCCATAAATAAGTTGGTAGCTATCAACTTTTAAAACCTAGAAAGGATCCAAACCTCGGAATTTTAGAAGGGAGTATTATAGGTCTCCAAAAGTATAATCCCCTCCAAAAAGTACCCCTTCAATGCTTCATCAAGGCACATTCGTGTGCTCTCAAAGGTCCTAGCAGTGAAATACAAGCTCTGGAAGGTTCGATAATGCTGAACCCAGTCTGCCATATACATGAGGACTAACCTAGCTAAGGATGGAGAGATTCATCACTCATAGGAAAGCTATTTGGTAACCATGGTAACCCAGGAAACAAAGAAAATACACAATCATTTTAAGTCCTATGAAGGCCCATTCCATTTCTATAATGATGCTGGTAG
The DNA here is from genome assembly GCF_028583685.1 of Petaurus breviceps papuanus. Lineage (NCBI taxonomy): Eukaryota > Metazoa > Chordata > Mammalia > Diprotodontia > Petauridae > Petaurus > Petaurus breviceps. The sequence continues at coordinate 8,450,591 of NW_027186502.1, read as the reverse complement.
AGAGGCTAAAAAGGGGGGAAAAGTACTAATAATCACAAAATATTTAGACCATCTCCAAGAAACTTTAACCTGGCTCTTGGTGCTCTAAACATGATTCTTGTTCAATGGCTAACAAGTAAACATATGACGAGAGGAAGTAAATCCTGTATATTTTGACATTCTTATAATAAATGAAACCAGAAGAAGGAAGCTACAAATAAAAGGTAGAATGGCTCACAGGTACTCCTTTGAGAAATGAAGAAAGGAGTTGTTTTATCATACACTCAAAGTCAACAAGAACCATTATTTCATAAGACATTTGAAGATCGCATTGCAGAGTTCATGAGAAGTATTTCCAAAAAGATCACAATTAAAATAATTGGAGTTGATGCAACAACATTGGCTGATGCAAATTGAGAAATCCTATGAGAAAACCAATAAGGCCCTCCATATTGATGATATTCATGTGTGTGTGTGTGTGTGTGTGTGTGTGTGTGTGTGTGTGTGTGTACAGTTATCCCTTCTACATCGAAGGGGTGAGGGTGGCAGTGCCCCTGTAATCTGAAAAACTCGTATAAAATTTTTGGCCCTTCCTTTGTACCAAGGAAATCTGAGCGGTATTAAGAGATTAAATGAGATAGTATTATACAATAATATACATTTTATGCATTTTTGAGTTTCTAAACTTTTTCTGTGTCATGTGCTGGCCTTTGTGTGTTATATGCAGCTTTCACAAAACTCCCCAAAAATTCCCACTTAATACCTTATACTGATCGACAATACATCAAAACCATGATGGGGAAAGTCACAATGTAGAAGGGATAACTGTGTATGTAAATATAATAATGCTCAGTTATTTCAATGCAAAGATGGGAATAGATGAGGAAGATGAAAATATATTGGAAATCATGGGTCATAAAGAAGGAATGAGAGGAGCCAAAGATTTGTTGACTACACAGAAATTAGGTTTAGATCAACATCTCACAGTATTTATCACAATAGCCCCAAATGTATACATGACCTAGGTCATATCACAAACTAATCAACTGATCATGGAAGGTGGTAGCTTTCACAACTACAAAATTGAGGACAAGTTCTGAGCCAAAGAGGAAAGAGAGAGGATCACAGAAGATTAAAAAAAAAAAACACATAATTTTGATTACCTAAAATTGACAAAAAGTTTTGTACAAATAAAATCAATGAAGTTAGAATTAAATGGGAAACAGATAACTGGGAAACATATTTGCTGCAAACTTTTCTGATAAAGGTCTGCTATCCAAGATATAGAGAGAGCCATGGTGAGAGAAAGAAGAAAGAAAAGGAAAGAATATCAATAAGACATTTTAAAATTACAAACATTTAAAAAGAAAGAAGTTCAGAAGGGATTACAAACAGATATAGTAGGTCAATATTACCCTGTTATATTATACACACACAGTATGTGCAATAGAGTTAGTCTCATATATAATCTTTTTTTGTTCTTTGTGTATGGAAATATTTGTTAATGTTGGTCAAGTTCATAATAAAAACATTTTGTGCTAGTATATTCCCTCAAAATGTTTACATGCTTCTTTCATATAAGTCTGTAGAGGTTCCCTTTGGAGACAGCATAACTCTATGTAATATATTGAAATACTGTCTGCCTTTTAGAAACATCCAAATCATGATCATATGGGTAAGCAGCACACAGAAGTTTCTATGTATAAATTATGGATCAAAAAGTTTATGAAGCAATTCTTCCTTCCAGTGAATGAACACATTTTATCTTCCACTTTAAAAAAATCTTTAAGTAATGCCACTCATTAAAAGATTCAATTAAACACACAAAGTTTGTCCCACCATGACCTATATTATCTTGTTCTATTAAAAACAACGTTCTATTTTTGTTCGGTACTGGTCTTGGGAACCCAGGGAAACAATTTCATTAAGAAAGAAAAGCATCTAGCTCTATTATGTCATTTCAGGATCAAGGGGTACAAGCTTTGCACTGTACTGAACACAAGATGGGAGAAAGAGCACAAAAGCGATCATATAGACACATATCCCTATACATAAGCTTTCCCCCCCAGTTTCCTTTCCACCTCAAAACAGCACAGTGCTTATGCTCAGGCTAAAAGGTGAGACATTAGTCCAGTTCGTGCAAAGTGAAGATCCTGGATGTAGCCTCCCTGAACTGAGAAAAGCCTGCTTTTATCTTAAAGTGATCTGACCAATTCATCCAGTCTCTGTTGAGCTACACTCATTTTGGCATGGTAGAATTATCATAACTCTATTATTCTTCCTATGACTCAGACCCACTTTATCTTCCCCAGTTGTAAGACCTAACTGAAAGTTTTCAAGGGGAAGGGTTGAAAAACTGGGGGGAAGATAAAGTGGGTCTGAGTCGAAGGGAATATATATATATTGCTTGTTGGAGGGGGAAGGTAGAACAATTGGGGTTAAGTGACTTGTCCAAGGTCACATGATTAGTTTTTGTGTTAAGTGTCTGAGGCTGGATTTGACCTCAGGTCCTCCTGACTCCAGGGCCAGTGCTCTAGTCACTGTGCCACCTAGCCACCCTGGAAAAAATATTTTTAGTAATATCTTATGTCATCTGCAAAAATGACCACATGATTACCTCCTGAAGAATAGCTAAGTGACTAGTGGATGAGATGGTGAACTTGAAGTCAGGAAGATTTGAGTTCAGATCCTGCCTCAGATGTGACTCTGAACAGAATCACTTAATCTCTAACAGCCTCATTTTTTCCATCTAAAAAATGGGAGTAATAATAACACCTATCTCACAGGGTTGTGAAGATCAAATGAGCTAACATGTGTAAAATGCTTTGTAAACCTTAAAGTACTATATAAGTCCTAGCTATTTTAATTGTTGCTGATCTTATGAATGGGGATTATTGCTTAGCATATTGTCACAGAAAAATAGTCCCACGGGCAAAAGAGAAATCAAAGAAGAAAAATAAAGTCACTGCTCTTCACTTTCTTTGTCAGTAGATGATCTCCAAAGACCAGAGATAATTGATTTTGATTCAACAAATATCAATCAGGCCAGCTAAGTGGCACAGTGAATAGAGCACCGGCCATGGAGTCAGGAGGACCTGAGTTCAAGCGGCTTCAGAAACTTGACATACTTACTAGAAGCGTGACTTTGGGGAAGTCACTTAACCCCAGTTGCCCTGCCTTCCCCCCCTCAAAAAAAAAGTATCTATCAAGTTTCTAAGTGCAAAATAACCATGCTATGTATCAAGAACAACAAAAAGATCAAAATAAAAGAAACATTCCCTACCCATAGGGAGCTTGCCTTCTACTACATAACTAGTCCTAAATCCCTCATTTTAGACTTTAGTTGTGGGAAATGGTCTAATCAGTAATCAGTGGGCCTCTTATGGACACAAAGCTGTGTTTTCATGAGCAAACAAATTAGAGATGTTTCCAGAAGACCTTCTATAGTTTAGTGTATGCTGTGGAGGTGCTTTGTTTTTCAAATAACCTTCTATTTGGATTTATCCAATGTGTGTATTACTTTTTCTCATAGAAAACTTTTAAGGACAAATCCAAATGTAGCACATATGCCCATGCATGAGCACATAAGATGAGTCAGATAAGCACCTGGACAAAATAAGGGATGAATTTTCTGGGACAAGGTATGACTTCTCCTTGTCATTAGTTCTCATTGTGGTCCACTGATGTGGTCTTTATTCAGGAAGTGTCATTGAGGATCCCCATGCTGATACCTCCTCAATGATGAAATTCACAAACTTGATCTGACCTTTGAAAGGGACCTAGCAAGACAGACTCAGACTGAGAAATACTGCCTCAGAAACATCATATTGCATTTGATTCTAAAGAGAAGCCATTCAGCCTTATAACTACAAGCACCCTAGCATATACCCAGGATGGCTGCTAACACAGGTTCTTTGATCTGTTTTTCTAAAGGAAAGCAACTTTAAAGGGGTCAACAATATTACTTTAATTACATATATATTATTCACTTAGTTCAGGGGGAAAATGCAGCACCCTGAACTTCAGAGAAAATACAAACAGAAATTAGAAGCAGAAAAAAAATATACAGAGAAAATGACCCAAATCAACAGACAGGGTTTGTAGCTTGTAATGGTGAGCACAGAAGTAGTTCACACCTTGTTTCAGTTCAAGTTTCTTTTGAGCCTTGTAGGAAGTCTGTTAAAAAACAGAGCTGTGAACCCCACAACTTGTGAATCGTAGAACTCATGAACTCCTGCAACAGGAAGGGGAGGAGCTAATGATCATATATAAGGAGAGGCCAGGCTAGAGACAGTAGAACTGAGAAGAGGACTCTTGTGGTGGCAGTCAAGAAGGAGAAAACTTGTGGTATCTTGGCACTTTGTTTGTCTGCTCTGCCTGTTTGAGGTTTGTTTGTGATACTTTGTACAGAAGCCCTGGGACCTTACTGGAAGACCTGAAGGAGGATTTTCTGGTTGTATGTTTACAGAAGTCCTGGAGGAGGGTTGGACCTTGTTTGTGGGTCTGTGTTGATTTCTATGTTTATGATTTGTGTTGAGTTCTCAGACCTTGTTGGTGGGTCTGAGTTGATTTCACAGGCAGATAGTGAATTGATGATGGTGCCAGCCATGTGCATGAATATTATTGTGGCTCTGTCAAGCTTTGTCTTCCCAGAAACAGGAACTCTGAAGGACTTGAAGTGGACTGGACACTGTGAACTTCAATATGGAAGGAGAACTGGATGAAGAACTGGACAAAGAAATGGACAAGGAACTGGGAGCTGCCTGCCTTTGAATCCAGGTGACGGTTGGAGCTGGGACCATGGAAGAGGAACCATGGAAGCTGAGAGCCAGCCTTGAAGCTGAATACTGTGTACTGACTGAGAAGATTATGATTTACTGTGACCTAGGGGTGGAGAACTTTGACTTCTGTACTTTGTGACTGAATTAAGGATTTTATGATTGACTAAATGAATGTATTTTGTTGAAAACTATGTGACCACTTTGGTGAAAACTATGTGGCCATTTTAGTGAGAAGTCGTTGAGTTGTAACACAGTGAATGCAATATTTTTATTTTCTGTGATAAGTTGCAATATTGTGAATACTGTATCTTGGTTTTCTGTGAATGTTTTGCTCTGATTTGTTATTGAATAAATGGAGAGTCCACTATACTGTGTAATCAGAACCTTGAAAGCTGTTCACAGCAGCATTCTTCTGGAAAGCTGCTTGTTCTTGGCTTTACATAGCTGTCTGACAAAAGCTATACATACATAGTTACCAGAGAGAGAAGCACTAACATTTGGATTTTCAAAGCTGGGGAACTCCTTAATAGCCACCCAGAGTCTCTTCTAACCAAATCACAAGAACACTCTTCCAATGAGTAAGCCCCAAAGCAGAACTTCAGTTTAGAGTATATAAACCTTTTTTCAGAGCCAGAGGGCATCACAACCCTCATGACAAGCAAGGCCTAATTACAAAGTAAGAAAAGATGAGAACATTCCTGAAAAACAAGTCTCCCCTAATCAAGCTTCTCTTGTTGGGCTCCACCTAAGGCCTATTAATTGTCAGGGAAGATATTCAACTCCCATTAACATTACAAGCCTCTACTGAGAATCATATGCACCTAGAACAGCGATCTTCAACCTGGCTTCCATGAACTCATTTTTTAAAAACATTTTAATAGCTATATTCAATAGAACTGGTTTTCTTTGTAACCTTATTGTTTTATTTTACCCATTTAAAAATACCATTCTGCAAAAGAATTCATATTTTTACAACCAGATTGTCCAAGAAGTGCATGACAGAAAAGGTTAAAAGCCCCTACCCTAGAGGGGAAATGTGCACTTGCAGGCACTGTATGGAAAAACAGAGGGAAAGATGGAGAAAGAAAAAAGGGAAAGATGAATAATCATTGAAAAAGTAAAGGAAAGGATAGGTAGCAATAATAACAAAAGGCAAGAGAGAAGACAAAAATGTCTAGCCCCACTAGTTCTTGGCACAAAGAAAGATCAGCACAGAAGGGAACTACATGCAACAAAGAAAAACCCAGGTTTATCTCTTCACTGATTCTTAGTTATGTGAACTGTATATATTCCGAAGGTAAGACCCACCAGAGGGGCAGTATATTTGATGTCCTCCAGAAAGAGGAAGAGAGTTTTCCTGATTGTCAAGGGGCTCTGAAATAAGTCCATTTTTGTGGGGGGGGTTTTTAAAGCAATCAGGTTAAGTAACTTGCTCAAGGTTACTTTTGTGTGGATGTTAAGTATCTGAGCCCAGAACTCTGGGGGCTGGCGCTCTTACTCACTGTGACACCTGGGTGCCCCTTTTTGTGGTTTTTTTAAGGTTAAAGAAAACTTGTTCTGTCTCTGATATCTTGATAATCTAAATGCTTGCAAGGGAATAGAGGACACTAAGAAAGAAACAAGAAAAACTCTGCTTCCAGAAAAAACCCTGGGTAAGAAAAAAGCAGGCTGAAGAGATTTTCATTGTTACGAGGAGTCCCTGTCATAGTGTATTGATAATTGGCCCTGGAGTCAGGAGGCCTGAGTTCAAATCCAGCCTCAGACACTTGACACTTACTAGCTATGTAACTATAGGTAAGTCACTTAATCCTAATTACCTCATCAAAAAAACATAAAAAAGAAGGGTCCCCAAGTTAAACTCAGACCATTATGGCAAGGATTGGACTCAAATGACACATGCATTATACAAGTGTTTCAAATTTAATGAGTGTAACTAAAACTAAAATAATTTATCCTTGAAAATCATATTTTCCTATTTCTAAGGAAAACATTTAGTTCAATTCAGCAAATACTTATTATGCTCCTACTATTTGTCAAATACTATAATAGACCCTTAAAATAAAAAATAAAAATGGTGCAGTCCCAAACTGAGGGAGTTTATAATTGAATAGGGAAGATACACCATGAATACAAATAAGTATGATAAAAGGCTGAAAATAATAAAATTACAAAAGAGATCAAAACAAAGGTTCATAATGAAATCTGAGGAGGGAAAGATCACTTTCAGCTATGGAAGATCAATACCTGAGTCAGACACTGAAGGAAGCAAAGAATTTTAACAGAGCAGGATAAGAAGATGATATGATAAGCCTAGAGAATGTCCTGTGAAATTTTACAGAGATGGGGGAGTATAAGGTAAGAATAGGGATAGGATATAGAACTGCGATTTAATTGGTATAGAAAAACACCCAGTAAGGAAACTCCCTCTACTAATGCAGGCTAGAATCTTCTCTGCAGCTTATAGTCATAGAGAGTTGCTTAGAAAACTGATAGGTTCAATGACTTGTTCAGGGTCACATGGTCAGTAAGTATCAGAAGCAGGCTTTAAATCTTTGTCCTTCTGACCTTAGTCTTGATTCTGCATCCACTATATCACATTGGCTCTCAGGGGACAGGGACTTTACTTTAGTAATTTGACTTTAGTAAAGTCAAATTTGTAAAGTATTTGATATAAACAATTAACTATAAGGAGAAGGTTAGAAGAGAGGGATTATCCATTTTGACTATAAAATAGAATGAACAAAGGAATAATTGAAAATAAAGAGTGAAAATATAGGTTGAGGTCAGTGCTTATCACAGTGCCAGGCACTTAATAAATGTTTATTGATTGATTGAAACCATATCATGATGCAGCAAATCTCTCTGGGCTCACTATTCCAGAGTTAGGATACTGTATCTCTCCTGAAGGTTCTAAACTCTGATGGGTTAAAGTTTCTCTTCTCTAATGTCATATGCTCAAGCATTCATTCCAGGTGTGCCCCACCCCTCACTGTTGGCCATCAGTGACTAATGCCTCAGTCCATTTTTACCAACTAGCATCAAATAGTTTTACAAAGGTATATTTACTTCAAGCTTATGGAAAGTACAGAAGAACAAACATTTCTCCCAGTTACCTCAGGGCACACTCTCCCCTATATCACTTTAGTCTCTGGGGGGAGGTAGGCTCGAGCTTAAAACAATTTCTATATAAAATTGATCCCACCAACTTCATGCCTAAATCTGGAATCACTGCTGTATGAGTCCTTATCCTACCTAGCTACTGCAGGATTGGGTCCCAAATGTCGTTCCTAATACTTGGTGTATTGGTGTTGGATGGGCTACTAAAGTCAGTATAAACTTGACTCCTGTACTCCCAGAGTCCCAGACTCCTGAATGCTTCACACTCCTGGCCTTTCAAAACACATAAAATTACAACCTTCAACTTAGTTCATCTTAAATTTAAAAAAAATACCAAGATGGAAAAAGAATGGGGGCATATTTTCACAAGGCCTTATGTCAACCTTCAATGGTGGGGAGAAGGCCCAAAACCTCTTTTCTTACAGAATTGTCTCTCACCAGATTCCACTATCCAGGAAGAGGTAAAACACAGAAAGAAGTCTAACCATGAGAGAGGCCAAGGCTGATTAATGCCTTTTTGAAAATGCCCCAGGTCCGTTTCACAACTATAGCTAATCAAAGAAGATGCCATTCACCATATGGTTAGCAGATCAAAACAAGTTATATATGTACATATGCAATAACACATCTGGTCTTCAGGTGGTAAGGGCCAGGGTGGTCAGTGTAGACATAATGTCTACACATGCTCCAAAATACCTCCAACACACTTCTTTTCTATATCATCAAAACTGACCCAGAATTAGTCTTCCCAGTCTCTTCCACATAGGGAACTGCCCTAGCCAAGCACACTGATACCTTCTACATAGGCTCATAAGAATTGGGTTTTTTGGTCAGTCCCATATTACAAAGAAAAATCTTAAATGCTAAGCTAATCAGTTTGTATTTAACCCTAAAAGCAATAGGAAGTCAGTGAAGGTTTATGACCAGACGAGTGACAAGGTCAGACCCATTTGCTAAGATTATATTGGCAGTTGTTTGAAGCATAGATTAGAGAGGAGAGACTGGAAAGGGACAAATCTGTTATTACAGTACAGATGAAAGCCTGACCCTAGATGGTGACTTTATGAATAGAGAGGTAAAACCTGATACAAGAAATATTGTAGAAGCAACATTGGCATAACTGTGCAACTAGCAAGATAGAGGGTAAGAAAAGAAAGAACTGAAGATGGTGCTTAAGTGAATAGGTGGATGGAAACGGGAAAATTGTGAGAAAAAGGCAGGACTATGGAGGAATACATAAATTCAGTCTTAGATAGGTTAATTTCAGGTAGAGAAATCCAGTAGGAAATTTAAAATGTGAATTCAAGCTCTGGGATTATTACTGAATGGGCAGTTTGGAAAATCATCTGCATAGACATGTATGAGTGTGTCTGTGTATAACACTATTGGAGTAGATGAAATTATCAAAGGGAATAGAGGGAGAAATAGAAGAGGGTCTTAAGGACACTCATATTTAGGGTAGAAGAGAAAGAAAGTAAACCAGAGAAGTAAAGCAAGAAACATTGGCATAAATGGGTGTGGATAAAGAAGAGAGAATTGTCACATGAGCCAAGGGTGGAAAATATACATACATATATATATGTATAAATTGAAATATATATATATATATATATATATACAGATTTATATTTATACACACAGAAGGTAGGAGCAGTCAGTAAAATCAGTATTACAGAGAGGTGAAGAAGGATGAAGACCGAGAAAATACTACTGGATTTCTCAATTAAGAAGCCATTATTGATCTTTGAGAGAGGACAAAGAACTCAAGAGAAAAGGCCAGCATAAAATTGAATGGTTCACAAAGGAGTCAAGATGGGGAGGAGAGTATAGATAGTGTAAGAGTTGGTCTGGGAGTATGGAAGAAATAGAGGTCACAGTGATAAAAAAAAAAAGAGCAGAGTTTAGGATTACAAGGCAGAGGGAGAAGTGGAATAACTACATATTATGATCAGATAAAGATATTTCAGAGTTCATGAACACGGAAGTGGAACACTTGTGGGTAATGGTAAGATTAAGAATGTGCCCATCTCCATGCACAGCTGAGGAATAAAGTCGTGGACATTAGTAAATTGAGGACTTGTGAAGCCAGGATGTTTGAGAGAGTACTGATATGTATGTGAAAGTCCCCTAGTAAGAAAATAGGAGTTGGGGAAGACTGAAAGACTGTGAGCCAAGCACAAAATTTGCTGATAAAGAAAGACAAGTGTCCTGGAGGTTGGTGTACAACAACCAATAGAATCTTGACTGAATTAATTGAATGAAACTTAAGGGAGAACAGGTTATTGAGCAATATAGGAATGGTGTTCTTAAGTATTGTGTACCTTCCTAGTAAGTAGGGCTCCCCTATCTGATGACAAATTATTTTTATATCACTGATGTTAAAATTAAGGACTAGCCAGAGACAGATGGCACCACCAAATCCAGGCATCAAACAGCTTCTACTAGGAAGATTATGAAACTTGAAAAATACTACAAGCTAAGATTAAAATGGAGGAAAAATTGGTGAATGACTTTTTGTTCACAAATGACCGGGCACTCAGTGCACCCTCTGAAGCTGAAATGAAACAAAGTATGGATTGATTCTCTTCTGCTTGTGCTAATTTTGGTCTAAAATTAACACCAAAAAGATGGAGGTTCTTCTCCACCAGCCAGCATACCATCCATATATGGAACCATCAGTTACAACAAATGTAGAAATTTTGAATGCAGCAGACCTTGGCAGTATACTTTCTAAGGATGTGGGAGAGAAGAGGTATTATACTGACTACCAAACTGAAGGTCTACATTGTGCTGGCCTCTTTGTTATATGACTGTGAAACCTGGACAGTATACCAGTGCCATGCCAGGAAACTAAATCATTTCCATTTAAATTGTCTTAGGAAGATTCTGAAAATCATGATAACAAAACAAGTTTCCAGACACTGAGGTTCTTTGAGTTGAACTGCCAAGCATTCAAACTCTACTGCAGAGAGCACAACTCCAATGGGCTGGTTGGTCATGTCAAATGTATGTTTTCCTAAAAGACTAATTTAAGGGGAATTTATACAAGGTAAGAGCTCACATGGAAGTCAGAAAAAGCAATGCAAAGACAACACTCTCAAGGTCTCTCTGAAGAACTATGGAATTAATTATGGGACATGGGAGGCACTGGCACAGGACTTCTCAGCATGGAGTGCCTGCATCAAAGAAGGAGCTATGCTCTATGAGCAAAGCAAACTTTCAGGAGCTCAAAAGAATTGTGAGATGCACAAATTTAGAGGCATCTCCACTCCAAACATTCATATGGACTATTTGTGCCTGGCCTGTGGTAGAGCTTTCTGAGTTCATATTGGTCTGATCAGCCACAATCTGTCAGACAGTACCTTACAACAACAACAAACAAATAAAACAATGGAATGAACTAAAAGAGCATCAAAGAATAACTGGAGCAGTACTATCCCCTTCCTCACCCCTTTTTAAGCCCTGGGTAACTTTGAGATGATTCATCATTAGAATAAGTTCAGATTTTGTGCATGACATTTCTGATCCCTTAAATGGGAATTTTTTAAATGTAGTGAATCAAGAATCTGTTTGTGTCTATAACCTCATGCATTGTTGACCACGGTTTTTGCTTTTTTTTAATAGCAGTTTGGCTTGAAATATTTTTTCTACTATTTTTCCTAAGTAATTTCCTGAGTGATTTGGAAAAAAAGATGAGAATTTCTTACCCTTTTGACTGCAATACAAAGGGAGCCTTATAATTTCTTCCTTTAAAAGGGGCAATTTCTGGGAGTCAAGAATTATAGGTTCTCTTCCTAATTTGCCTGATGTTATGGAAAGTCAAATATCTAGTATATATTGAACTATAGCTGGTAATCCATCCCTCAGGGCTGTGCAAGGCCATCTTAGCAAAATTTGTGGGAAAGGGAGTTTAAAGTCCCTCAATAAGGCAAATCCAGCCACAACCTAATTATGAGGCTATTTTTTGGTTATTTTTTTTTGTTAGTGGTGATCTTTATTCCCTGTTATTTTATCAGTCGGTCTTCTGTTATAGGGCTGGGAATGGCAGCTGACTTTGCATATGCTTGCTGGTAAATCCTATAAATACTGAACTTCTGTGTACTTCCTTAGGTACTGAATTTATATTGTTGTTGAGTCTGCCAACAGAAAATTTCCAGCTAATAACTTCCAGATTGTCTGAATTTAATCTTTGTTTATCCCCTGAATAGCAAGATCTGATCAATAGCCTAACAGAAAGACTTGGGCACTTGCTACCTACTAGTCTACTGGGTATCTGAGTAGATCTAAGGAGAACATATTCAGACTTACAAAATGTTAAGTTTCCTTCAAAGGCTGACATTATCAATGCTCTGACCTTTGTTCATGTTAATTCTCCTTATGGGGATGCCCTCTGTCCTGAGTTTGATAGCTTAAAATACTGGAATGAAATGAGATACTCATAGGTCATTCAACAATTAACAAAAGATTTACCTAGCCATTGCAGTTTATTCATCAAGATTATACACTGAGGACACCCTAAATTGATGTTCCCCCGCCTCTGAGTTGTCTATATGCTCCCCCAGCCCAAGCATCCAAGTGCTCCTAAAACTCCTCATCATTGTCTTGTACTCAAGCAATCAAGAAGTGATGTCAATAACCTCAGACTTTAGTTTCCTGCACCAATTAAGTTTCAAGAATGGTTTCAAGGGGTGGCTAGGCAACACAATGAGTAAAGTGCCAGCCCCGGAGTCAGGAGGACCCAAATTCGGTTCTGGCTTCAGACACTTAACATCCACAGGAGAAAACTAGCCACAGAACCTTGGGCAAGTTACTTAACCCCAATTGCCCTCCAAAAGGCAAAAAAAAGAATGGTTTCAAAGAAAACTAAATTACTAGTATAAAAATTGAAAGAGGTGAACATACCACCAGTGAAGAGGAAATTAAAGCGATTGTTAGGGGCCATTTTGCCCAATTATATGCCAATAAATTTGACAATCACAATGAAATGGATGAATGTCTCCAAAAATATAAAGTACTCAGATTAACAGAAGAAGAAATAAAATACTAAAATAACTCAATCTTAGGAAAAGAAATTGAGGGATGATGGAAGGGAGGGCAGGCTGGGGGGGGGGGAGTTGGAAGCACCCACTTTTGAAAAAGGACAGGATCAAAGTAGAGAGTAGAACAAGTGGGAGGTGGGATAGAAAGGAGGGAAATATAGTCAGTCTTTTACAGTATATCTACTATGGTAATGTTTTGCATAGCTACACAGGTACAACCTATACTGAATTGCTTATCTTCCCAGTAAGGGTGGGTGACAAGGGAGGAAGGGAATGAACTTGGAATTCAAAGTTTTAAAATCAAATGTTTAAAAATATATAAATACTATTGTTAATACTATTTTACATGTAATTGAGAAATAAAATATACAGGCACTGGGGCATAGAGATCCACCATGCCTTACTGGAAAAGTCAAATGGGGTATGGGAGAAGATATGGGAGAGAGAAGATTGGAGAAGGTCCTGTGGGACCCTTATTTTGGGGAGGTGGGTAGGGGAAAAATGGGGAAAAATGTATAACTCAAAATCTTGCAGAAATGATGTAAACCAGAAGTTAATAAAGCATTTGAAAAAAAAAGAAAGAAAGAAAAAGAAATTGAATAAGCTATCATTGAACTTCCTAAGAAAAAATCCCCAAGGCCAAATGGATTGACAAACAAATTCTACCAAACATTAAAAGAACAATTAATTCCAATCCTATATAAACTATTTGGAAAAATAGGTGAAGAAGGACTCCTACCAAATTCCTTTTAGGAAACAAATATGGCACTTACACCTAAACCAGGAAGAACCAAAACAGAGAAGGAAAATTACAGACCAATTTCCCTAGTGAATATTGATGCAAAAATTTTAAATAAATGCTAGTAAATAGATTACAGTAGTAAATCATAAGGATCATACACTATGACCAGGTGGGATTTATACCAAGAATGCAATATTAAGGAAACTATGATCATAATTGACCATATCAATAACAAAATCAACAGAAATCATATGATTATCCCAATACATGTGGGATAAGCCTTTGAAAAACCACAGTACCCATTCCTATTAAAAACACTAGGGAGCTGTATCAGCAATGCCATATTCACAATGCCTATAGAGATTGCAAATATGCTGATATAATTATCCATTACAAAATACGTCATGTTTGCCATATGAGGAAATAAACTAGAAAATTTATTAAGATACCAAAAGACTGAGTCCCAAAACCAGAAAGTGAAAGCCATCAGAGTAGTTATGATATTGGCACAGGTAGATAAAGTAGAAAGCACCCACATTTTCAAGCCTTTAAAACAGAACAGGCTACCTCAGGCAAAGGTCCTCCTCTCCCCACGCACAGCAACCACCCAGCGTCCTGGAAGCACGCTCCCAGCAGCTCCGGCCCCTGGCAGTCCTCAGCAGGAGTCCTTAGCAGAAAGTCATTAGCAGTCCTAACTCAAAAAGGGCTTCGAGCTGCCACTGCCTCTGCTGCTGCCGCTGTCACCACCACCGCCAGCCACCGCAGGAACGCTAGCTTGGCTTCCGCTTCCTCTTGCTCCGCCCCTTCCTGCTACGTCAGCAAGTCCAACGGGGCATGGAAGATCTTTAAATCCCATAACCCTTACAGGAGCACAGAAATAAGGGGAGCTTTCCTTAAAATGTAAATAATAATATTTATCTAAAACCATCAGAAAGCATTATCCATAATGGTCATAAGCTAGAAACCTTCCCAATAAGATCAGGGGTGAAGCAAGGATGCCCATTATCGCCTCTATTACTCAATATTATACTAGAGACATCAGTTATAGAAAAAGAGAATAAACTATTTCAAAGACCTAATCTTATATATAAATATATAACTATCAGCACACCCCCAAATTATTTTGTTTAGTTACTTAGGGGATGAAATTGTCTATCAATTCAAACTGAAAATAGTAAGACCTTTTACACATGGATCCTATTATGATAGTGCAGAGATACTGGTATATTGTAGCAACAAAAATCCTTATATTTTTAAAAATTACAACTTCACCTGCCATGGTTATAGAGATTTGTTATGAAAGGAAAAAGCATGGAAATGGTTACAGTAACATCAATACTGGTCCTTGTAATGCCATGCACAGAAGCTTTCCAGAAGAACTGCTACTGTGAACAGCTTTTTTAAGGTTCTGATTTCTCAGTATAGTGATCACTCTATTTATTCCATAACAAAAGCAAAACATCCATGGAAAATCAAGGTACAGTATAATTCAAAATACAGCATTCACATATTACAACTTATCACAGAAAATCACAACATAATTTGCACAACATAGTCTCAAAGTAAAATAGTCACTCTTAAGTTAACTCAATCAGTCACTTATCAGTAGTATCAAAGTACACAGTCAAAGTCTTCCACTCTTGGGGCAAAGTCTTGGTTAACTCAATCAGTCACTTATCAGTAGTCTCAAAGTCTTCCACTCATGGGGCAAAGTCTTGATTAACTCAATAAGTCACTTATCAGTAGTTTCAAAGTACAATAGTCAAAGTCCTCGAAGTACAATCAGTTACTTATTCAGCAAAAGTCTTACTAAGTATCATACACAAAACCCTCCACCCCTCAGGTCACTAGTAAACTATAATTCCATAATTACTCAGTACTCAAGGAGAGGTCTTTTCATCTTTACTTGGGGCCTGTTCTTAGATTCCCTGGATCCCCTTCCATGGTCCCAGATTCTACCTGGATTCAACAGGTTCAATGGCAGACAGCTCCCAGTTCCTTGACCAGCTCTCTGGGCAGGTCCTGCTCCACACTGAACTTCACAGGGTCTGTTCCATGTCAGCTCCTTCACCATTTCTGTTCCAAGGAATTCAAGGCTCAATCAAGCCACAACAAACAAAGTCTCAGCATCCCAGTCATGCTTCAGTCACCTGGGCTCCTGGCTCCATCTCCTCACTCTGGCCTCCTGGCTCTGGGCTCTGTGCTCCTGGGATCCTGTTCAGAAGAAGCTCCACCACCACAAGTTTTCAGGACTCAGTTCTCCATTCTTCTGTAGCTGCTCTGCCACCAGATCTTGGTCTCAAGGAAATTCTGACTGTGCCTCTGTGGGGATTTTCTTATATACACAGTATTACCTACTTCCTTCAGACAATTTTCTGTTATGTTAGTAGCAAGGGGACAGGAGTTCATACCTTCTGTTTCCCCAATAGAGGCTTGATGAGTTACTAAGTGCTAAGTACCTGCTACTTTTGCCAACACAAAGGAATCTTCAAATTCAAAATTACATTACCATTACAGTCCTCCAGGCCTAAGACTGGGGGTACAGAGTGACTTAATATAGGCATAATAGAATAAAATATCCTTGGTTCTGTTTGATTTCAGGTAATAGTTGTATTAGTTGCAACAGTCAATCATGCTACAAAGATCCACATTATTCACATAAGGTATCATAGCAAAGCTCAGGATTAATAAGGTAAGAAACAATCCTTTTCAAAAAGAAAATGACATAATGGAAAAACAGCTAGGCCAAGATTATCCCCTCAACTTTTTCCTGATACAAACATCCACCTGTAGCAATTCTCAGATTATACTCCCTTTGAGCAGCTTATGACAGTTCTCTCAAAGGGTGGATTGCAGATTTAATGAGACTTTAGACATTTAAACCTGAATTTAAAATGCAAAACAAAATCAAAATACAGTTACAAGAAACCTGGCAAGTTCACAAATAAGGAAATCTTATAAGGTCTCTCTTTTTTTCCTTTTCCACAAAGTAATTATTATTCCTCCCTTTTAGAATATAATCAATTAAATATTTGATGGGTTCTAACATCATAACAATTGTTTCTCATAATTAATAACTGCACAGTATCCATATCAAAAGGAGTTAAATCTTCCAATGAAAAAACTTCATTAATTTCTTAACAGTATTTCTTATACAATGTATTCCCAAAAATCATAATACAAGAAAACACATAAACACAATAACATATACAACATCATGTATTTAAAACACGAACAAAACTTATTACCAGTCAGATGACTACCCCCATGGCCCAAGAGGAAAATGTATGGACTCCAAGTTCCTAGACCAACAGCTAAAAGGGCTGTGATGATAACCATTCAGTCTGACAGATGGCCACTGTGGAAAAATGAAAGTGGACAAGTGGTGAAGGTTTCTAAACTCCTATATCCTTGATAGAGGTAGAGGGATTTCCTGGGCAGAGCCAGCTTCCTGGAGAAAGAACAGGATTATGCACATAACCCCCAAAGCTGGAACAGCAAAGGGAGTCTAAGCCATGGACTGGGAAAACACAAGCCCTGCACATCTCCATCTGCTATTACTGTGGGTAATTTGGATAGTGTCAATGCAATGGAAAAGAAGGTTGGATCTCTAGCAACCTCAAGGAAATTTCCTCCCAGAGAAGTCCAGCTAATTCTAGCAAACAGTTAGATCTTTGAAGTTAAAGCAGAATTCACAATTTCATGTTGGGATATTCCTCCCTAGCAACCCCAAGTTTGTTTAACTTCTGTAGAGACTCCAAACCACACAATGGCGCTATAAGTCTAGAGGAAGATGGAACTGTGGAGAAGACAAGGACTCACTGGAGAGGAAAGAGACTTTTGTCAATTGTTTACTGATTACTATGAATTCTTTATGTGTCTTCTAATTTTTCTGTGGGATAAAATGAAGGCTTTCATCGTCAATCAACTGACATTTATTAAGTATCTCTGATGTGGCACTGTGCTAAATAGTTATGTATCCAATAAATGTATTTTCTACTTTCAGTTTGTATTGGGCAGCTAGGTTGTGTACTATACAAAGCACTTGGCCTGGAGTGGGGAAAACCTGAGTTCAGATTCTGATTCAGAACTTACTACCTGTGGGGGTGGCTAGGTAGTACAGTAAATAGAGCACCAGCCCTGGAATCAGGAGGACCTAGGTTTGAATCCATCCTCAGACACTTAGCACAAAAAAACTAGCCATGTGACCTTGGGCAAGTCATTTAACCCCAATTGTCCTACCTACCCCTCTCCAAAAAGCAAAAAAAAAAAAAAGAAGAAGAAGAATTTGCCACCTGTGTAACCCTAGCAAGTAATTTTATCTCATTTGCCTCAGTTTCCTCATCTGTAAAATGAGCTGGAGAAGGAAATGGCAAACCATTCCAGTATCTTTGCCAAGATAACCCCAAATGAAGTCACGAAGAGTCAGACATTAATTGAAAGTGGCTGAACAACAACATGGGATCTAGGAACACTTTTCCTGACATTTGTGAAATATAGACACAATGGGGCGGCCAGGTGGCTCAGCGAGTAAGAGCACTGGCCCCAGTGTCGGGATGACCTGGGATTGAATCCAGGCTCAGATACTTAGCACCACACCCAGAAATAACTGGCCATGTAACTTTGAGCAAGTTACTTAACCCTATTGCTTTAAAAAAAAAAAAGAAAAAAAGAAATATAGACACAAGCTATATTCTGAAATTTCCCAGAAATAATACTGGATAGAGACAATATAAGTCCAAGAAAGAATGTATTTGTGACTGGCTCAAGATTAGATCTGGTCCTCATAAGCCTTGAAGTGGAGGTATTAGACATTTCAAGGGCAAATGCAGAAAGAATCTATTTTTTAGATTAAATATATATAGATATATAATATAATTTTATATATATATAATATATTACATAAATAGATATATAATATAATAATATTTTCTTAAATTACTCTGCCTGGCACATATTACTTCAAGATTACTTCAAGTTCCAACTCTAATCCCTCCCTCACTTCTGACTATTCTATACCATCATAATAATTTTAAAACTATAATCACCTTAATAGGAAGGGGAAGAAGTTAGGGTTTTAGAAAAGGGCATGCTGGTGTATAAATAACTAGATTGCAAATAATTTATCCATCTAAAATGAACCCTGCAATTACTTGACAATAATTGTTTTGAAACTGTTGTTAAGTGATAATAAAGAGTAAACTCTGGCAGTTTTAATTTATAGTTAAATCTAGATTTAGTTGGTTTTAATGCTAGTCATATAATGAAATTCAAGACTTAAGGGTTTTAACCACTAAGATAAAATGTCAACGTTAAAGCCCTCAGTCTCAAATTACACTTGGAGTCTTGAGTTTCAGAACTCAACTGTACCTAGATATTTTTTGTATTGTGAAGAAAATATCATTCCACTGAATATGTCTATCCACTTGTATGAAAGAGGAATAAACAAATGATAGAAGTGACTGTTTTTGTTATAAGCAAATATGATTACTATCTCTCACATCATTCCTCCCCCATTAAAAAAAACTTATTAGTTAAAAGTTGCAATATTTTCAAAACAGATGCAACATTTTGAGACACTAATTTTTTAAACTTTGTTGAATAAAAGTATACAAATATGGAATTAGGGGCATTTAAGTATAAATAGCTGTGTCAAAAGAAGGGGGGTAGAGTGTGATTTTGAAAGTCTGATGATTCCTTTAGAAATAACAGTGGTCCTAAAGTAATGTTTTTCTTCCTCTAGGCATGAGTCATTTCCATGGCAACTCTCCATCTGCTTCCCACTATTTTCACAGGCTTTTAAAATTAAGCTTGCATATGTCATTGTTTCAAGATTATTTTTGCAATTGTACAAACCATATGGCTCTTTGACAAAGCCAGTTAAGCCAATAACATTAAGGAAATATTTAAATGTCACAACCCTTATGTAAGAAAAAAAGGGGATGGGAAATGCTATTTCCACAAACAAGTTTGTCATCATTCCTTGAACTCAATGCCTAAGGGACCATCTTTAGATTCCAAATCAGAGGATATTTTAAGTCATACATGTAAGGAATTCTGTACTTGAACTCAGAGAGCAGCCAAAGTCTATACAGAATAAGTTTTCCAAACATGTCTTTATATAACAATATTTAAATAACTGTACAATTAATTAATGTGAAACTTATGTTGCCTTTAAAGAAATGTAGAGAGATCAGGGACTTTGCTGCTGACAAGAATGCATAACAAACTAAGAAACTAGGACAAAGGTCGTCAGCTCCACTGAATCCACCTAGACATTGCATGGCAATAAGAGGCATTATGGGAACTAAAAGTAACCTTGTCACTCCAGCACCACACAATTTTGTTTTGTTTTGCTTTTTGCTTTTTGGAGGGGGGGAAGGTAGGACAATTGGGGTTAAGTGACTTGCCCAAGGTCACACAGCTAGTTTTGTGTTAAGCGTCTGAGGTCAGATTTGAACTCAGGTCCTCCTGACTCCAGGGCCAGTGTTCTATTCACTGCACCACCTAGCTGCCCAAGCACCACACAATTCTGTGGCAATCCTTGCTGAACATCTGGAATCCAGGGGTTACAAGAATATGCAGAATCTGGCTGAGGTGTCTCCTTCCAGGACAAATTTTCTACCTCTGCCCCCAGTGGACCTCTCATGCAGCCTCCTGGTCAGATTGGTGTTTTCTTTCCTAGGACCTCCATTTTAGGAAGCTCCCACATCAGCCATGCCACTCCCCCTTCCTTTCCATTAGAATGTAAGCTCCTTGAAGGCAGGAACCATCTTTATTTTTGTTTGTATTTGGATTCCCAGTACTTAGCACAGTACCTGACACATAAACAATTAACAAATGCCTTGTCTAATATAGTGAATCACAAAGAATAAAATGTGTTCCTGCCTGCATTTATATGAGAGGAATAATGGGAAAAATAGGGACATTCTCAGGTGACTGTCCACAAAAGGAAGAATCCTTTGAGGCTTGTCTAGGACATGCCAATTATCTAATGTGGTTGTAACAGGGCACTGACATGGAAAGGCTTATTTTAAAGAGCATCAGAGGACCTGCTTTCAACCTCACATGCTCCCTGCCAAAACTATTCCACACAACTTCTTTGCAGTTTTGTGAAGTGGAGTACCCAGGGTGTTTTGAAGAGATGAAGAATAAGGACTAGGGGTATTACGGAACTTAAAAGGGACTTTCTAACCCATGAGGCAACTAAGGCAGGAGCTAGAGATTTCAAGGGAAGAAAAAAAGTTCAAAAGATATACAATATGTCTGAAGCCTCTTTTGATTTTTGAATGCTGGTCAGTGGGAACTGATGGTCAGAAACCCTGAGTTTATGGCTAAGAAGTGAGGTCTCTCCTTATAGGGGAAAGGCTGCTTAGAAGCTGGGCTCCAACAGATGGTCGGAGAGCAAAAAACAGAGAGCAGCAGCAACACACCCAAAAGGTAGAATAAGTGAAGATCAGCAGTGGTGATGCCCTCCAGAGGTAGAAATGTTAGTGCTACAGAGATTATACAGTAAGGTTGGGTTTGGTTCATCCATGCTTCTGAACATGTAGGTGAGGCCCTGACTTTGTAGCATATTCAAAAACTCCTTCAAAGGCTCATAGTGGAAGAATCAGTAGCCCAGCTGTAGATATTGACAGACTGATGCAAATGACCATAGTGTTTGGTGTAAAAAAAAAAAAAAAAAAGAAATGTATGGGGGCATCTGGCAAATGTTTGAATGGATGGTACAGTCTGCTGAGTATGGTCAGCTGCTACTGACAGGGCAGCTATTCAAGTCAAGGTTAGCAGGAAGAAAGAGATTTGTGTATGCAGAATAACACAAAACTTAACTGGCTTTGTAATATAGCCATCTAGGTGAAACAAGAAGCCACTCAGGGGGCGGCTAGGTTGTGCAGTGAATAGAGCACCAGCCCTGGAGTCAGGAGGACCTGAGTTCAAATCTGGACTCAGACACTTTACACAAAACAAGGCGTGTGACCTTGGGCAAGTCACTTAACCCCAATTGCCCTGCCTTCCCCTCTCAAAAAAAAAAGAAAAAAGAAGCCATCCAGGAGCACCCAGATTCAAAGGTAGGTACTCATTAGAAGACTTGTATGAACTGATAGAGAATTACTTTTAAATTAGGAGATTATAAGTTCAGATCTGACTTCATTTATTAGAGGTGTAACCCTAGGCAAGTCATTCATCTTCTGTTTGCCTCAGTTTTCTCATCTGTAAAATGAGATAATAGTAGCACTTCTTCTCGGGGGTGTTGTGAGGACCAAGTAAGGTAATGCTTTTATTTGTAAAGTACTTTAAAATCAATCAACATTTATTAAGTGCCTACCATGTGCCAGGCAAAGTTTCTAGGGATACAAAAAGAGGCAAAAAACAGTCCTTGCCCTCAAGGATCTCATGATCTAATGGGGGTGGGAGAAGACAACATATAAACAAATATATACAAAGTACACTATATGCAGGATAAAAAGAAGAAATGATTAACAGAAGGAAAGCAGTGGAATTAAGAGGAGTTGAAGAAGACATCCTATAGATGGTCATTCACTACAGGCATCATGAACTGTGATCTTCACTTTTAGGACTCAGCAAGAAAAGAGAATAGAGGAAAGGCCCAGAAACAGAGCAACTGTCTCAGTCTCACCTTAAAGACCCAACTTTTTCTGGTTTCTTTGGGCTGTGCAGTCAATCAAAGATGGCTACACCCACTCACTTGACAGGAAAAGGCAAGATAGGAGGGGAACCAGTACTAGAAGCAGGGTACCTCCAAGTTAGGAGATCTCCTTTTACACAGAGACAGAGATGGAGAGACAGAGACACAGAGAGAGAGAGGTTTTGTCTTGTTTGTTTAATTACTTTTGTTTCTGACTGCATTAATAATTTCAAATCTGTTATTCTTTTTTTTTTTCAGAGAATCTACGATTTTGGAGAATTTCTTCCCCATTTGTTCTAAATTCTCTATTTTTTTTTTTGGTCTGACAGATTTCTTCTTTAAGAGTGCCAATTTCCATTCCAATTTCTCCTTTGTTCTTTGATTTCTTCTTTACATCTTTTACTGCTCTTCTGAAACATTGGAGAGTTTCTTGTATTGTGCAATAGTCATTTCTGAGAACGTTGTGGAATTTGTCAAAATATTTTTACCTCCTTCAGGGATTTTTCATTCTATTTCCTTTATTTCATACTACAGTTCAATATATTAGCTCATTTTCTAGATGGTTCACTCATTTTTTCCTATTTTTCAGTCTAAGTGAAGACTTTTCTGTGATAATCAGCCCCTTCCCATCTGTATTAGATGACAACAATGAAGGCCCAGAACTGCTCCGTGCCTTCCTTATCTATAGCCACATGCTATATAACTTCCAGACTAGTAGGACTATGTGATTTTGCTAAACTCTCTTTATTAAGGGATGAGGTTATCCAGTGGGGTCATTGTCAAGGGAAGACACCAAAAAGTACACACTGCTGAGGTTATTTTCTACCTTTCACTCAACCATCTGTAATGGGAATGCAAATTTGGAAGATCTTCCCTGCCCCTAGACTAAAGTGCACCTGAAGCCTGGGGTGGGAGGCTTGTTTTTCAGTAGATACTTCTTGATTGGCCGGTGAGTCAATAAGGTTGTTACATTCTCTGAGCCAGGAGAAGGGTATATAAGCCCTGATGTGTAGCTTTGTTTTGGGGGCTCACTTTGAGAAGTGTTCTGTGATTTGATATGGATTCTGGGAAGCCGTTGTCCGGAGCCGCCGCCTCCCCCCCCCCACTTTGAAAAACCCAGATGTTGATTGGGTATGGATGTAATGGCTGGACAGTTTGGAAAGCTGTCTACTTGATCTGTTTCTGTCTTGATAATTCTGCCTGTATACTTTGAAGTTCTGGGTGCTGAACTTTTTGCCCTGAACAAGGTAAACGATATATGGTTTGACTGATTAAAGTAAGCTTGTTAACCCATTTTGAGTTGCTTTCCTTTAACAAAGCAGATCCAAGAACCTGTGGTAGCAGCAAACCCTGAGGACGTGCTTGGGGTGCTTGCTGCTACACCATCCTGCTGAAAATTCTTTCTATCATATACTCTAACATTATAACAGGCATGACGCCTCTGGGTTCTTCTCTCATCCACTCTTTTTCCCATCTAAACTAGAGACTACTGGCTTCAACCAAGTGAATCAGCCAAAACTCTGCTAAGTAGAGTACTATATACAGCTAGGAGTAGAAAGTCAGTAACTTCAATAAAAATTCATCAAACAGCTACTCATTTCCTACCCAGGTACTTTCCTACACTTCATCATCTCAAGAAACTCATAATTCTGCAAGATGAAATCAACTCAGAAACTCTTATCTCCTCAGTATCCCTTGCCCCTGAATAATGTCATTGAAGCTAAGGGAGGAATGTCTTTATAGGAGAAGTAAATAGTTTAAAGAGAGAGAGAGAGAGAGAGAGAGAGAGAGAGAGAGAGAGAGAGAGAGGGAGGGAGAGATGGAGAGAGGCAGAGACAAAGACAGAATGGAGAGAGGGGGAAGG
>NW_027186502.1:8404849-8426319 GCF_028583685.1 Petaurus breviceps papuanus | reverse complement strand
AGAGAGAGAGAGAGAGAGAGAGAGAGAAAGACAAGAGCTGAAAAAAAGGCCATTAGATTTACCTACAGAGTTGGTTGGT
Source organism: Petaurus breviceps papuanus (assembly GCF_028583685.1). NCBI lineage: Eukaryota > Metazoa > Chordata > Mammalia > Diprotodontia > Petauridae > Petaurus > Petaurus breviceps. The sequence continues at coordinate 8,426,240 of NW_027186502.1, read as the reverse complement.
AACCTTGGAGATAGTTTCAGGTGAGCAATGGGTTCAGAAACCAGATTACTAATGATTGAGAGGTGAGTGTAGGTGAGGAATTAGAGGAAACAAATATGGTTGTCCATTTTTTAAAGCTTGCTTGGATATGAGTGGATGAAGAAGTATAGGAACATAACTTGAGCTGATAGCATGGTCAATTAAAGGACTTTTAAGGCTAGAAGAATTCTGGGTGTGAATGTAATCAGCAGAGTCCAAGTTGACAAATAAGAAAATAAAAAAGATGGAATGGGAAAAGGAAGAGACAGGCTGGCAGACACGCAGAGAGAGAAAGAGATAGACAGATGAAGAATAATTGAAGAAGTAAACTCCTAGATGAGACAAGAAGAAATAGGCTCAAGTACATAAGTAACCTTAACAAGGAAAAGAGTTACCTCTTCAGAAACTGAAGCAAAGAAAAGAATGGGGAATATTAAGGGATTTTGAAGTGTAGAACCAGGAAGAATTAGAAACCCATAAAAATAGCCTCTATATTCTTAATGAAGTAAAAGGTTACATAGCCTTTCTTATGCCAAAAGAAAAAGAAGAGGGTAAATAGGTGGCTTCAGAAATTATATAACAAATCTAAATAATGATTTTCTTTTTGGACATGGTAACTCATGAAAAAGATATAAAATGGCTCTAAGTCCTGTAGAGCTCCCTTCCGGTAAAGTGCCAGTGGTGGGAAGAAGGGCAGAGAATACTGGAAAAAAAAATTAGGTTTTAGAGTATCTATAAATAGTAGTTAAATTGGTAACACTCAAAATGTTGGATCCTTATCCAATGATCATTGAAGGGCACACTCCTGGCAAAACTGAATCAATGATTTTGACATTCTCACTAAAATGAAACCTGAAAACAAGAAAGTTGCAGCTAAATAGAAGCATGGCTTACAAGTCCTTCTGGAAGAGGCAGATAAAAGCAACATCCCCCTCTTATCGCCTTCCCCCCTACTTTCCTGTAGGGTAAGATACCCACTTGAGTGTGTATATTATTCCCTCCTTAAGACAAATTCAATGAGAATAAAGTTGACCCATTCCCTTTTACCTTCCTGTTCTTCCCCTCCATTGTAACAGTTTTCTCTTACCTCTTTTATATGAAATAATTTACCCTAGTCTATCTCTTCCTTTCTCCTTCTCCCATTATATTCCTCTCTCACCTCTTAATTTTATTTTTTAGATATCATCCCTTTATATTCAACTGATACTGTGCCCTCTGTCTATGTATATATGTACACACATATACACACACTCACATATGTATTTATCCACAAATACAACCTCCTATACATATATACGTATACGTATATATTCCCTTCAAATATCCTCATACTGAGAAAAGTCTCACGACTTATAATTATCGTTTTTCCATGTAGGAATGTAAATCGTTCAACTTTAATAAGTTCCTTATGATTTCTTTTTCCTGTTTACCTTCTCTTGCTTCTTGTATTTGAAAGTCAAATTTTCTGTTCAGTTCTGGTTTTTTCATCAAGAATGCTTGAAAATGCTCTATTTAATTGAACGAGCATATTTTCCCCTGAAACATGATACTCAGTTTTGCTGGGTAGGTGATTCTTGGTTTTAATCCCAGCTCCTTTGTCCTCCAGAATATCATATTCCAAGCCCTTTGATCCCTCAGTGTAGAAGCTGCCAGCTCCTGGGTTTTTCTGATTGTGTTTCCACAATACTCAATTTGTTTCTTCCTGGCTGCTTGTAATATTTTCTCCTTGACCTGGGAACTCTGGAATTTGGCTATGATATTCCTAGGTGTTTTGGGGGATCTTTTTCAAGAGGTGATTGGTGAATTCTTTCAATTTCTATTTTGTCCTCTGCTTCTAGAATATCAGGCAATTTTCCTTGAGAATTTCTTGAAGGAGGACTTCTAGGCTTGTTTTTTGATCATGACTTTCAGGTAGTCCAATAATTTTTAAACTCTCCTGGATCTATTTTCCAGGTCAGTGGTTTTTCCAATGAGATATTTCACATTGCCTTCTATTTTTTCATTTGCTTGGATCTGCTTTATACAATCTTGATTTCTCATGAAGTCATTAACTTCCATTTGCTCCAATCTAATTTTGAAGGAATTATTCTCTTCAGTGAGTTTTTTAAATTCCTTTTCCATCTGGCCAAATCTGCTTTTTAAGGCATTCTTCTCCTCATTAGCTTTTTGGACCTCTTTTGCCATTTGAGTTAGTCTATTTTTTAAGGTATTATTTTCTTCAGTATTTTGGGGGTCTCCTTTAGCAGGCTGTTGACTCACTTTTCTTGTATCATTGTCATTTCTCTTCCCAATTTTTCCTCCACTTCTCTTACTTGATTTTCAAAATCCTTCTTGAGCTCCTCCATGGCCTGTAACCAAATCATATTTTTCTTGGAAGCTTTTGATGCAGGAGTTTTGATTTTGTTGTCTTCTTCTGGTTCCATGTTTTGATCCTTCTTCTCCCTAAAAAAGCATTCTATGGTCTGATAGCGCGTCCTCTCCTTGCTCATCTTGCCAGCCAATTACTTGACTTTTAAGCTCTTTGCCATGGTAGAACTCTGCTTCCGGGGTGGAGAGAGCTATGTCCTATATTGCTGGGGTTTTCCCAAATGTTTTCAGAGCTATGAGGAGGGCACTCTCTCTACAGCCACCACAAGCTCTGGCACACTGGCCACACACCCCAGGACCACTACCCAAGACCATGACCCAGATCCAAGCAGGTCAAAATAAGAGCAATTGGCCTTTGAATGGCCTCTTGGTCCCCCTACAATCTATAGGCCAGGAGCTCTGGAGGCAGTCATGCGGCAGCAGCTACAGCCACTGCACCTCCCCCACCTCTCACCCCAGGGGCAGGTGTTGGACCTTGCTCTTCTGTCTCCCAGTTCCAACAGAGTTCCCTACTGACCTTTTACTTTCTCTTTGGCGTTTATGGGTTGAGAAGTCTGGAAACCACCACCGCTGCCAGTGATTCACTCTCCTGAAGTCTGCTTTGGCTGGTCTGGGCCGCCCCAGGTCTCACGTGTGCCCGGGCTTGGCTCCCAGCTTGGTGTGATAGACCCTTCCTGTTGGCCTGCCAGGCTGCCGTCAGTGGGAGACTTGTTTCTCTCTATTACTTTGTGGGTTCTATAGTTGTAAAATTTGTTTAGAGTCACATTTTACAGGTATGGGAGGTGGCTGGTGCAGGAGCTCAAGCAAGTTCCTGCTTTTATTCCGCCGTCTTGGCTCGCCCCCCCCCCCCCCACCACCAGTTTCATCTTCTTTAAAATGGACATAATAATACCTGGTGTGCCTACCTTACAGGGTTGTTGTGAGGAACAAAAGAGATCTAATGAGTGCTGTGGTTCTTTTTTTTTTTAATTATACTTCAGATTTGTGAAGCAATTATGTTACTAAGTATCTGTACCAATATGTACTGTGGATAGAGTGCCAGACCTAGATAGAGTCAGTAAGACTCATCTTCCTAAGTCCAAATCTGGTTTCAGACACTTACTAGCTGTGTGACCCTGGACAAGTCACTTAAACATGTTTGCTTTGGTTTCTTCTTCTATAAAATGAGCTGGAGAAGGAAATGGCAAACCACTTTAGTATCTCTGCCAAATGCGGTCACAAAGAGCTGGACATGACTGAAAAACAACTGAACAACAAAGCAATGTGTTAAATAGATTTGTAACTTCCTGCATCTGAACTTGAAAATTTAAATTTCCTACTTCATGTGGTCCTTGCCCTCTGATATCTTAGGTTAGTCAGAGGCTGACATATTTTTCACACAATGTTCAGAATGTTAGAAACTGATCTATGATAAATGAACAGTGCTCCATACTATGCAACTTCATTTTGTTTTCAATTCTACTCCTCTTGACATAGGAAATGTTTCAGACTTTAGGCTTTATGGCAACTTAATCAAGATGCCATAACTTTAATGCCCACAGTAACACCAATGCTGTTCCTATTTTCTAATTATTTATGTAGGTGGAACAACCATTCCCGGCACATAGAAAAGACCAAGCCAACTTCTGCTGATATTAAATCTACAACAAAAGAAAAGCTTTGCAAAATTCTTTGGCTGCCTCATGAATTACAAAGGCAACCACAAACACATTGGCTGCTTTGGACCCTTCTCCTTTGTCTTTTACAACATCAGCTGAATTTCCTTCTTGAGTGGGTCCAAAAGTCTTTGAGGTTAAAAAAAAGTAATTGTTTGCAATAATCTGCAAACGCCAAACAGATCAGAATTATAAGGCATGATTCCAACTTTGTTTTCTTGCAATCTGTTTCAAATCTTTTCTTCCATTTTCCTTCATCCCCCTTTAAAATTTCCATCACCCAGGAACACTGTTCCTGCTTTTCTACATGAGAGCCAATGTGGCAGAGTAGGTCAAGAGTTAATCTTTCAAGTCAGAAAGTCCTGGATTCTAGTTCTGCTTCTGGACACATACGAGTTACATGAACCTGGGCAAGTCAATAAAGGTCTCAGGGCCCAGAGCAACTCTATAAAACTCTAAGTTGCAGGGAAAGTGCTGACTTTATTTAGTACAGAGAGATTCTTCCTCTAGGAGTTCCCTATACAAATGGAATGAGTCAGTCAATCAACAAACATTTATTAAACGCTTACTATATTCCAGGCCTCAAGTTAAGCACTAAAGATATAAAGAAAAGAAAAAAGTCTGTGCCATCCTACTGAGGATCATGCATATACATATATGTGCACATACATGTATATTTAGCATGTGTGCGTGTATGCACATACACACACACAAGCAAACATATATACTGTATCGATGGAAGGTAATCTTAGAGGAAAGACACTAGCAGTACAGGAGGAGGGGTAGGGTGTTGGGGAGAAGAAGAAAGCTGGAAAAGACTTGTAAAAGCTGGAATTTAAGCTGTTTCAAAGGAAGCCAGTAAGGAGAGGGGAGGAAGGAGGGTTTTTCAGGAGAACAACCACTGAAAAGGTATAGAGTTGGGAGATTGAGTACACAGGCAAAATAAGAAAACCAAGTAGTGTACATGGATGGGAATGAAGTATAAGAAGACCAGAAAGAGGAAGATGCATGGTTGTGAAGGGTTTGAAATACAAAACAGAACATTTTCTATTTGATCATGGAGTTTACAGAGTAGGGAGTGATACAGTCAGATTAGCGCTTTAGGAAACTCATTCTCTGGGGCGGCTAGGTGGCGCAGTGAGTAAAGCGCTGGCCCGGAGTCGGGAGGACCGGAGTTCGGTTCCGGCCTGAGACACTTAACACCCACACAAAAATACTAGCCATGTAAACTTGGGCAAGTTACTTAACCCCAATTGCCCTCCAAAAGGCAAAAGAAAACTCATTCTGGCAGCTGGAGGATGGACCCTAGTGGGGAAACATGAGAGGCAGGAAGAAGGCTATTGCAATGATTCAGGCAATCAATGACAAGAACCTGCCCCATGGTGGTGGCAGTATGAATGGAAAGGTATGCATGGGAGAGAAGTTATGAATAAAATTTGGCAACAAATTGGATGTGGAAGGACTTCAAGAGAAAAATTGATAATGATGCCAAGTTTAAGATCCTGGGAGACTAGGAATATGATGGTCCCTTCAACAGTAAAGGGGAAGTTGGAAGACAGTTTTGTGGAGGGCTTTGGAGGGTAAGATAAGCTTTGTTTTGGATGTGTTGGATTTAAGCTGCCTAAAAGACAGTTTTGAGATATCCAAGAGGCAATTTGAGACTGGAATTCAGAAGAGAGACTACGACTATAGATCTGGAAATGATATGAATGGAGATGATCATTGAACCCATAAGAACCGATGAAATCACCAAGCAAAATCATACAGAAAGAGAAGAGAAGTCTTTGTCTGTATCCCTAGCACTTAGCATGGTACCTGGCATGTACTAGGCTGCTCTGGAGTTGTGCCAGTCATGATGTAGGAGGGAAGGATAACAGATGGACAGTCCAAAGGCAACACTGATAAGCAGAAAATTTTGAGTAGGTAGAGAAACTAAGAGAGAACACAGAAAAATAAATTATGTAGATGAAAAGACATAAATGGCCCTTCCACTGGCTGGTTCCCATGCCTGGAATGAATTTTCTCCCTACCTCCATATCTTAGACTCCTGAGCTGCATTCAAAGCTCAACTCACATGTCACCTCTTCTTGTAACCTAAGTTGTTCTAAACCTGAACCCCTCAGCTGTTAGTGACCTCTTTTCTCCCCCCCAAAATAGACATACGTATGCATGTTTGTAATGCTAATGGAATAGGAAGATCTTCCCCATCCATTACTAGGCCTATGTGACAACATGTCCCCTTTTACCCTGGAACAGGAGCCATGTTCCCAGGTCTCAAGGTACCCAGGTATTTCATTCATGGATATCTTGCTGTTTTCACAGCTATGATACATCTGGAGTCACATACAGCCAGCTCATTGGGAGAGGAACTTGCTTAGGGGGAAGCTTATTCCCCCGGAGACTTGTTTGCAGGAAGGCTTTCACACCTTTTGGTACTAAACTAATTAGGCACTGAGTCATGAGGGTTGTGATGCCTTCTGGCTGAGTCTATTATTGAAAACTATATATACACTGGGAGGTTGGTATTTTGCTCTGGGGGCTCGCTCATGAGAAGGACCTTTTGATTCTCCAGACTGAACTCTGAGTAGCCATTTGTTAAGACTCTCCCCCTCCCCCCACTACTCAGCATTTTGTGCTCTCCTGGTCCGGTGGTGTATATAGGTGGTTATATTACTTTGTTCAGACAAGTAGGAGCCCTTTTTGTGGAATCTCTGTGCTAATTTCTCTGTTTGTATTTTCTGCTTATCTGCAATTAAAGTAAGATTGCTGACCCCTTTAAAAGTTGCCTTTCCTTTAGCAAAGCAGATCAAAGAACCTGTGCTAGCAGGCCATTCTGGGTTGCTAGGGTGCTTGCTAATACAATGTTTTAGACATATATGTGTGTATGCATGTGTTTGTGCATATTTATACACATACATATATGCATGTATATGCATATATCAAAGACACATATTTATATGTATCTGCCTTATAAAACATATGCTTCAAGACAGCTAGGTGGTGCAATGAATTGAGCACCTTCCCTGGAGTCAGGAGGAACTGAGTTCAAATTCAGCCTCAGACATTAACACTTACTAGCTGTGTGACCTGGGGCAAGTCACTTAACCCCAATTGCCCTGCCTTCCCCCTTCCAAAAAGCAAAATATAAAATAAAACATATGCTTCTTAAGTAAAATAAGTGATTTTCATTTTATCCTTGTATCCCCAGAACCTGACAGCATGTTTTGCATATAATAGAAAGGTAAAAAAAAAAAAGTTGGAAAGATCTATTATGGGTCTAGGTATAGTCTATAGGTAGTTTGATTAATGTGTTCTTAACCTGAGAACAAAATAGTAAAATTATATTCAATCTAACACATTTAAGTTTGCTTTTGACCCAAGTTTGTAGGGAATATACAAATACTACTAGAAGCAACCTCAAAGGGCATTAAGAACAAGTGAAACCTGAGTAATTATTTCTCTACTACTTCCTTAACCAGGAGATATATAGAAGTTTAATGAGAAGGAACCTACTGCCTCCCAAGGCAGTCCATTCTACTCATGGACAGGTCTGATTGTTGGGAAGTTTTTCTCTACATCATGTTGACACATCTGTGTCTGTACCACTTCCACCCATGGCTCCTGGTCCTGTCCTGTAAGGCAAAGCAGAACAAGTTTCTTGCACAACAACCTTTCAAATACATGAAGATCATGTACCCTCTAAATCTTCTCTTCTTCAGGTTAAATATCCTCCTCATTTTCTTTAATCAGTCATTATACAACATGATCTCAAAACCTTTCACCATTAGACATTCTCCAGCTTATCACCATCCTTCTTAAAATGTAGTTAGCAGACCTGAATGCAGGACTCCAAATATAGTCTGATGAGGACAGAGTAGAATGAGACTATCACCTTCTTTATTCTGGTTACTCTTTCACTTTTAATGCGGCCTAGATCTGCATTACTTTTTTTAGTTGCCATATCACATTGTTGATTCATATTGAGCTAGTAGTCCACTAAAACCCCCAAAGCTTTTCCCAGAACTGCTTATGAAGCCCAATCCTTTTAATTTGTACTTACAGAGTTGATTTTTTTTTAACCCAACTATAATAATTTACATTTATTTCTCTTAACTTTCATCTTTGCCTGAAAAAAAGACTATAGATCTAGATACTGATGGGTTCTTAGAAATTATCCAATCCAACACTCTTGTTTTACAGATGAGGAAACTGAGGTCTATATAGGCTAAACATCTTGCCCCATATTGTATGCTTTAATAAGAAGGTTTCAAGGATGGGTCCTGTCCACTCTTTCCCCTATGCCATGACACTTCCCAAGATTTCTTTGTATCCTATCATTAATCGTGTTAGCTATGCTCCCAGCTTTGTACTATCGCAAAGTATGGTAAGTATGTAATCTCTGACTTCATTCAAGTCAGTGATAAAAACTACCAAATGTGACTATGTCGCTCTCTCAATTAAGAAACCTCAGTAGACTCTCAGAAAAAAAAAATACATGCTCCTCTGTCTGGAATTTAAAATCTTTCACAATATGTTCCTAACTTACCTTTCCAAACTAATGTCACATTATTTCCTATCACACACTGTCTCTGGAGTCAAAGGACCTGAATTCAAACCTTGCTTCTGATGCTTACTACCTATGTGACCTGGGGTAAATTACTTTATTTTCCTGGGTCTCAACTTTCTCATCTGTAAATTAAAGGGATTAGACTAGATACTTTCTAATAGGTCAGTTTTTAATCTTATGAACTTTCTGATCAAAACTGGCCTATCAAGTATTGCCTGTATGTGACATTCTCTCTCCAGCCTCCAGCCCTTGCCCCAGTCTGTCCCCCAAACCCGGAACTCTCTTTTTTCATGTCCACCTCACAGAAATCCTAGCTTCCTTCAAAGCATAACTCAGGCACCACCTCTTACCAAATGCCTTTCCTGACTTCCCCAATTGTTAGTGTTCCCTATTATGGACTTGGGGTCTTTTGGATTGACCCAGTTTATAGTTTTGCTTATTTTTTTTTTGCTTCAGTAAATAAAGCATAGAAGAGTCAGAATTTTTTTTGCAAATGTTTTCCATATGCCAACAATTCTGAAAGTAAATTAAACACTGCAGTCCATGAAAACAGCATATTTTGAACATAGTTGTAAAAATTGTCCAAACATAACCCTCATGTTTACAGTAATTTAAAGATGTGTTTAACAGTATATATTCATTTAGTTTAAAGAATGGAGAAGGAGAGAAAAAAGAGGACAGGAGAAAATAAAAGCAAAAGTTTGCAGAATGTGTAAGAGGTCTGGAATTGTATCATACATATGTATTTCCTTAAATACCTAATACCCTCATTCCAATGAATTTAGACAGGTACACCATTCCAGCATGAAATTAACACATCTGGGCAACAGAGAATTTCAGTTTCCTCCACTATAATCCTCTGTCTTTCTGGACCAAAACTATAGGAATTACAAGAATCCACATGGTTTATGCCAAACTGATTCAAAAGTCACCTTATTCTAATGTCCTGGCATGAGAGCTCAGGAAGGAGTTAGAGTTCCAGACATATGGATTTTTATATTCTGGAACCACCTAACAAGAGTTTTTCTCCAGGCCTTCTCAATCATCCCAGTGACCATTAAACTTATTCAGAGAGGAACAAATTCTTCACTTACTCCTAGGGTATTCATACTGATCTAAGAATTTTAAAACAGGGGCAGCTAGGAGGTACAGTGAATAGAGCACTGGTCCTGAAGTCAGGAGGACCTGAGTTCAAATCCAGCCTCAGACACTTAACACAAAACTAGCTGTGTAACCCTGGGTAAGTCACTTAAGCCCAATTGCCCTGCCTTCCCCCCTCCAAAAAGATAAAAAAAAAATTTAAGACAGCTCATATCTTTCCATGTTCACCCATCCAGTCTTTCTTCTGCCATCTTGCAGCACCACCACCATGGTGTATACAAATACCCAGGGCAGATGTTCTCAAAAGTTTTACCAATGCAGAGAAGTGAGGAAAATGCCAGGTTCTCATTAGGTCACCCTCTAAAGTAATTATCTGGCTCTGAACTGTGATGATGAAGCACAGTTACATTGGCAAATTTGAAATCATTGATGATCATAGAGCAGGAAAAATTGTCATGAACCTCTCATACAGATTAAACAAGTGTGATGTAATCAGCCCCAGATTTAATGTTCAATTGAAAGATCCGGGAAAATGGTAGAATAATGTCCTACCACCCTGTCATTTTGGGTTCCTTGTACTTGCAACCATAGCTGGCACTGTGGAGTATGGGGAAGTAAGATGAAAACACACAGGAGGAAAAATCCTGCAATTCTTTTTCTAAGGGTGCAAATACCAATACAAATAAAATGCTCCACTGGGGGAAAAATAGAATTCAAAAACAATTATCATCACAGGAAGTCAGTCCCTGCAACACAAATAATAACAGTAGCTATCATTTACATAGCACTTTAAGGTTCGTAAAACTCTTTAAATCTGTGAGTCCCAGACCCCACACCAGCACAAGAGTCATCCATTCTACCACTTAGGCAGCAATAAAAAAAAAAAAAAAGTAGGAAGGAGTCTTCCTTACTACTGCCAAAGTCATAGGGACTAAGTAGCCAAATGGGTCTGAGGTCAATTAGTCAACAGCCAATTTATTAAGCACTTACTATATGCCAGGCACTATCCTTAGTACTGGAGTTACAAAAAGAAAAAAGAAAAAGGCAGAAACAGTCTTTGCCCTCAAGGAACATAACTTCTAATGGGAGAGATACAATGTAAACAACCAGATACAAGAAGCTATACACAAAGCAGACAGAAGGTAGTCAGGGAAGACTTGTTCCTAGCATCCCAAATTAGGACTCTGAACACATTTTCCCATAGAAACAATAGTTTCAATAGAAACAACTTCTAGACTCCTGTGAAATTCTGCCCTTTTGAGTTCCTTACTCCCCCTTACTCCATCTTTCAGAAAGTGGGTCAAGTAGCCAAGACAGAGAACAAGACTGGAGTAAAACCAAAAGGTTACTATTTACTGTCAAATGGAAAGAGAAAGATAGTAAAATGAAAGGAAAGAGCATAGAAAGAATATCTTTAATCCCTACCCACTACTGCTGGTGAAATGAGGTTGTATTCTCCTACATTCCTTTTGGCTATAATCCAAGGTTGTTTGTTAGTTCCCCCTACAAAAGCCAAGTATTACCTTATGTATATTCCAAGCTCTGACAGTGAGTCACTTTTTAGCAGAAATGAAACTGAAATAAAGAGAAATCCACTTCATTCAAAGAAGTCCACATGACACAATGTGAAACCACAGTTCTGAATCAAGTGAAATCTATGACATTCTTTAAAGAAAGTCACACCCTCAATGTGTGACCCTGAGAATCGGCCCTGAACATAACAGAGACAAGTGGAAAAGGGGTAGATTTTTATGTTTATTCCCTTTTAAAAGAGTGTCCATTGTTAACTAGGATACTGCCAAAGACAGCAGAGCTAAGGAGAGGGGTAGGAAGTATTATTTCTTTGATACATTGTGACTATCCACTGAAAATGTCTGAGTTGAGGGCGAGGGGATATTAATGGCTACTATCCCATAATAAACCCCAATTTATGTCTTCCTATGAAAAATTTACATAAGCAGAAAAGAATAAAGTCCAGAATGTTTTTTCATTGACTTTGGGACCTTCTCTTTCTTTGAGAAGCCTTGAGAATCAATTCCTCAACACTCTCAGAATTTCAGTTGGATAATTAACATATTCATCAGAACATAGATGTTGGCTAGGCACTATAATGGACAATTGAACTAGGTTCAAAATTTAACAGAGAAAACTGGGCTTGGTTACCTTTGAAAAACTGTGCAATTTTTAGTGACCCCAAACTTCTTCCTGAAAACAAAGGTCCATCACTTTAACACCTATATTGTCGTGAAATACTACATATAATCTATGAAAAATTGATGTTGAAGACCACTGAAAGGGCAACAGAGAGGCATGTGGTGAGCACAAGCAGGCTGCAAGGTATTACAAATGAGGAATTACTCAGAAGACATAGAATATAAAGGATAGCATCAGAGAAATTCCAGAGAGGGAAAAAGATCATAAAGCAAAAGCAAGGGACTATTGATGAATGGCCTCAACGCTCCATTAGTATTTATATAATAAAGAGTTAGAAAAAGATCCCCAGCATATTAGGTCTTTATAGCACACTTAAGAAAAGACATTGACATGAGATGTACCAGCCAGGCACGTGTGGATGGGTTACAATCTATACTGATAGAGAAAGTACCTGTATCAGTGCATTGGTGTAGACCATGTGTTATTAAGGAGATAATACTGGAATCATATAATGATTAAGCTAAAAAGGAGCTTTGAAATAATCCAGCCCCCTCACAGATCAGGCCAAGACAAATGGAAATGGTTTGTCCATAGCAAGTAACTTGTAGAACCCTCGTCTATTGACTGTAATAAGCTATTTAACTGTTACTTTGATCGATGTTAAACTAATTTGATTTTTTATAAAGTGGAGTATGATCAGAATAAACCAAAATGAATAAACATTAGAAAATAGCAGCTAAAGGAAAGGGCTAAAAACTCATAACAACCTGTCCTGAACAACAGAAAAATGGAATAGTTTATTTATAATTACATACTTCTCTTTTACCTTCCCTCTGTGGGTTTATTAGTTGGACAGCAAAAGGTAAATTCATGTGAATATATGCCTAGAGATAATTTTAGAAAATGTATCATCTAAGTAGTCCTGTTTTTTTTTTAAGAAAAAAAAAGGGCAAAGCAAACTTATTTGCTGATATAGTGCACTTGAGGGGCAGAATTGAATGATTAATCCATCAAAATTTACAACTTTGAAAAACCCATTTTGATTTTTGGTTTTTCAAGAAGAAAAATACTTCTATCACTGTGTCCTTCAAGAAAATAATTTGTGAGTTTCCTTCCGTGGGTTATAGTCTTATGGTTGCCTTTGTTTCTGTAACAGACTCATTGCAGAAAGGAAGTCACGGGAAAAGCGGCACTTATACTATTGCTGAACTATTTCCACTCAGTCTTCCATTTTGCAATTCTTGGCTTACTCATTAAAAGCAATCATGCTGAGATGAAGAAAACTATAAGGAGCACTTTAGACTCCTTAGTGCTTCCTGGACTATTTAGAAGCTGAGATGAAGGAATTTAAAGGCAATTCTTGCTGGTGTTATCATAGAAAACAAAGTTATAGCATCTTAGAATTGGAAGTAACCTGTAGCTTAACCCCCTCATCATAAAGATAATCCAACTGAGGCCTAGAGAAGAGTAGCAATAGTCACAGAACTAGCATTTATATGGTATCTTAAATATATAATCTCATCTGAGTCTATAACAATTTTATAATGTAAGAAAATCATGCCAATTTTACAGATGAGAAGATTGAATCTCAGAGACAATGCGTGATTTTCCTATGGTATATGGCTAGTAAGTGTCAGAGAAAACATTTAAACTCAAATCTTCCTAACACTTAAGTCCAATGAGGAGAGAAGAATGAAGTGGAGTGGAGCAGAAAAGAGAAGAGAGAAAAATAGGAAATAGGAAGGGGAGAAGAAGAAAAGCTGGCTAAAAAAACACTAGAGATCACAAAAAGTGGGGGTAGATAGCTACTTTCCTGGGGTAAAGAGAACCAAAGAAAGGATAGGGCCACTGCTTGGAGCAGATGGGACTATGTTAACTGACAGTAGAGAAAAGGCAATGCTAATCAACTCTGATTTTGTTTGTTTTCCCTGTCAGTGAAAATGACCTTTTTTCTTTACAGAAAGATAGAGAGACATGAACTATTTGAAAATACAATTAGATGGAGTCAGAACAAACTGAATGACTAGATTCAAAGGTTGAGTCCTTAATAAATCATTGTTAGTATGGCAGGAGGTCTCTAGTCAAGTGCCCTAGGGATGAATCTATGCTTGGCCCAGTGCTGTTTAACATTTTTATCAATGCCTTAGGTAAAGGCATGGATGGTGTTCCCATCAGATTGGCAGATGACACAAAGTTGGAAGAGATAGCTAACACAATGGATTGTTACAAGTCAGGATCCAAACACATTGGCAGTCTAGAGCATTGTGCCAAAATTAACAAGGTAAAATTCAATAAGGATAAATTTAAAGTCATACTTGGGGTTTTTTTAAGCTTCATAAATATAGGATAAAAAAAGTCATAGGTAGAGGATAGTTTTTTCTGAAAAAAAAACTCAGATGCTATAAATATTTATGTACATATTGGTCATTTTCCTATACATTTCTATAAGTTCTGCAAGAAACTTGCTATGGACAAACCATTTCCATTTGTTTTAGCCTAATCTGTGAGGAGACTGGATTATTTCTAAGCTTCCTTTTAGCTCAAGCATTGTATACATTTCCTATACTATAAACTATAGTACAGGATAGACACAATGTAAATGACCAGGTATGTAGAAGCTATACACAATGTATAGTATTATAGGATTACATGTACATTTATATATATATGTATGTTTACACACATTTTATATGTGTGTATCTACACATATATGTATATCTACATACACGTGGGTGTGTGGGTAGGTATAACTACATATACCTATTTTGTATGTGTTTGTATGTACAGATACATATATGTATATCTACATACATGTAGGTGTTTGGGTAGGTATATCTACATATACATGTGTTATATGTGTACATATCTGCACGTGCATATATGTATATCTACTTACATGTGGGTGTATGGTTAGGGATAGCTATATATAGATATACACATATTTTATATGTGTGTATCTGCTCATGTATATATGCATATCTACTTACATGTGGGTATATGGGTAGGTATATCTATATATACATATTTTATATGTGTGTATCTCTACATACATATATGTATATCTATATACATGTGGGTGTGTGGGTTGGCATGTCTACATATACATATGTATATATGTATATATCTATACATGCATATATGCATATCTACTTACATGGGGGGGTATGGGTAGATATATACATATACACACTGTTTACATGTGTGTTTCTTCTACCTCCATAAGTAGTTGCAAGTTCATATCACTTCTACTTAAGAATATAGTTATCCCTTCCACATTGTTACTTTCCTCATTACAGTTTCGATAGATCCTGGGTCAGCATAAGAAATTAAATGGGAATTTGGGGGGAATTTTCCAGAATCCACAGATGACATTTGAAGGTCAGCAGATGACACAGAGCTCATGACCAAATATTTAACCCAAATTTTACAATAAGGCACTGTAATGACCCTTGTAACAACAAGCACCCTGGCATACCCAGTATGGCTGCTAGCATAAGTTCTTTGATCTGCTTTTCTAAAGGAAAGCAACTTTAAAGGGGTCAACAATCGTACTTTAATTACTTATATATGTATTTATATCATTCACTTAGTTGAGGGGAAAAAGTCAGCACCCTGAACTTCAGAGAAAATATGAACAGAAAAAATACAGACAGAAAATAACACAAATCAACAGACAGGGCTTGTAGCTGTCTGACCAAAGCTATACATACATAGTTACCAGAGAGAGGAGCACCAACATCTGGGCTTTCAAAGCTGGGGGACTACTTAACGGCCACCCAGAGTCTCTTCTGGCCAAATCACAGTGACTCACTTCCAATGAGTAAGGCCCAAAGCAAAACTTCACTTCAGAGTATATATACCTTTTTCCAGAGCCAGAGGGCATCACAACCCTCATGACCCACTGCCTAACTACAAAGTAACAAAAGGTATGGACCTTCCTAAAAAACAAGCCTCCCCTAATCAAGTTTCTCTTGGGCTCCACCTGAGGTCTATTAATGGATGGGGAAGATCTTCCATTCACCCATTAACATTACAACCCTACAAAAGAAAAAGAAAAAATTCAGACTTCTTCTGTGATACAAAAGGAGGGAGAAAAATTTTATACAGATTCTTCTAGATCAAGGGGTGCCATGTCTCTAAACCTCACCCCCATGATGAGGAAGGGATAACTGTATCAAAATGGCCTCCTCATTGGTGTTCCTGTCTTTCTCAAGTCTCTGTCTTAAGAGAGGAAAAATTCAGGGCCAGTGGCCAGCCAGCCAGGCAAAGTAGGAGAGTGGGTGGGAGTAATCCTTGGACCCAGGTGCTCAGGTTACAGAGAGGCGGCTGCTGCTGCTGCCACCAAGTCCCAGACTGCTGCAGAGTCTGTGTACTCAACAGATGAGCCACACACCTGGGCTTTCAGTGGTAGGAAGAATGGAATTTGAACTCTCCTGAGCTACTGGAGGGGACACCTGTCCTGCCGAGCCCAATATCTAGCCGAGGAGGCAGCAGGAGCACCAACAAACCCCAAGGCTTCAGAGACCAGCCCCATCTCCAGGCCTTTGCAATCCCACTGATGAGTAGGATACAATTTTTCCTCTGAGGATTGCTTTAGCTGTATCCCAGAAATTTTGCATGATTGCCATTTCTGCTTTTTTGGATGCATCTGATACATGATTTTGTGTCTGACTGGTGTCCCATGCATGACACTGCTATTAATGGATGTCTCCTTTCTCTAAGGATGCTCATCAGTCAGGGAAATGGTGTAAATGTCATTAAAGCTGATTGAGTGTCTCCACTTCATGAAGCTTGCCTAGGGGGCCACTCAACTTGTGCCAGTGTGCTGCTGAAGCATGGGGCTCAGGTGGATGGAGTGACTGTTGATTGGCACATGCCTCTGTACAATGCCTGCATTAACAGAAGCCAGGACTGTGTGAACTTACTGTTATTAGAATATGGAGAGAGCCCCCACACTGTGTGTGATCTTGCATCTCCCATCCACGAAGCTGCCAAAAGAAACTACCTGGGGTATGTGGAATCTCACAGAGCAAATATAAATGAAAATATCGGACACCTTGGCACTCCACTTTATGTGACTTATGAAACCCAGCAGATAGCCTGTGCCAAGAAGCTCCTTGAATCAGAAGGTGATCCTGCTTTGTTCCAATCTAGGCCCTGATCCACTTAGAAGCTTCTTTGCTAGACACATGAGAAGAAATACTTTTGTTTCTATAAAAGACTGTTCATCATGCTTCTTGGGGGAGGGGGATGGTAAAAGTATAACTGAATTCATGTTCAGGTTACCAGTCACCAGCAGCCAGCTTCACTAATGATTTCATAATTACACTGAGCCTGAGCATCCTTCCTGGGCTGGGTCCCCAAGCCAGGTGGTACAATGGAGTCCTGAGGGTATGGTAGCCTTATGGTAACCCTGGGAATGGGCAACTAGTTCTCCATGGTCATAGATGAGGGAATAATTCCCAGATATTGGTGCTTAGGACAAAATCCACATCAGTCCAGTCTCTTCCACAAGGTCTTCATTATGGACAATAATTATGTACAAATATTACTTTAATAGAACTCTGGGTGATAGACTATCAGGTGACGATATGCAGGGACAGGGTGGTAGAGTGAAATAAATGAGTGAACACTTGGAGTCAAGCATTCATAAGCTCAAATATTCAGAGCTAGAAAGAACTTTGAAAGTTCACCATTCCAATCCCTTCATTTTACTTAAGAGGAAACTAAAGTCAAAATATATTAATGACTTGCTTAAGTCAAGAGACCTGCATTTGACTCTTGGCTCTTGAACATTTGCTTCCTCTATGACTTTGGGCCAATCATTTAATTTCTCTGAGCTTCAGTTTCCTCTAAAAGGGGAAAAATACTTTCACTACTGACTTTGAAGAATTATTTTGTATGCCTTCAGAACTATAAAAAGTTGAGCTATTATTATTTGTTTCAGCCTCTTAAATAACTACACACTCTCCACCTTTAAAGGCCTAAGAATACTGGGAATTTAGGTATATGTTTGGGACATCTTCTGTTCTGGTATGTAGACAATGCTTGAGAGAGTTTATGTGTAGCTTTAAAAGGTAGGGGGATAGGGTTGACTGGGTAGTGCAATGAATAGAGCGCTGGCCCTGGAGTCAGGAGGACCTGAGTTCAAGTTTGGCCTCAGATATTTGACATACTTACTAGCCGTGTGACTTTGGGCAAGTCACTTAACCCTAATTGTCCTCCAAAAAGAAAAAAAAAAGTTTTTTTAAATTAAAAAAAAAGGGCAGGGGGATCAGGACTCAATTTCTACATTTCCAAAGCTCTCTTGACCTATATATATATTTAATCTCTAGATACTTAGATATGAACATGTCGTTTCCCCTGACAGAATATCAATTCCTTAAAAGCAGAAAGATTTCATTTTTTTCTTTGTATCCTCATCACTTAGTGCAATGGCTGGCACTTTGTGGATATTTAATAAATATTTATTGATTTACTGATTTATCGGTGGATAAAATTTTGAATTCTTTTCCCTAACACTCTAGAATTGCCCTCTTTTTCATGCCTTATCTCATCCCATCCCAACTGAGCTCATTCCTCCACTAGAAAGCAAGTTATATGAAGGTAAGGACGTTGTCATATCTAAATTTAGTATCATCCTCAATGTCTAACACAATGCTTTGCATACAATAATAAGTGATCTGTAGAGTACTTTTAGGATTATAAAGTGCTTTCTTCAAAATAACCCTGCATATAGTATAAATACCATTATTCCCATATTATAGATAAGGAAACAGACTTAAAGAGGTTAAGTATGGACAGTTCTCCCATTATTTAAAGTCACATTACACAAATTCAACTTTATGTAAAGAAGTCTGACAGGCAAGGGAAGATTTAATGGAAACAAGTATGAAAAGAGTTTGGGAAAAAAATGTGCTCATACTTTGTTCCCAATCTTTTGTATTTGACAAAGATAAAACAATCAAATAAGTGAATAACAAGAATTGGAGTTAAAAGTGGATGAGAATGGTAGAGTCAAGATAGCAGAGTAGAAGCAGGACCTCCCCGCTGCTCCGGCTTCCACCTTCCCCAATCCATGTAAAAATGGGACTCTAAACAAACTTTGGAGCTGCAGGACCCACAAAATGACACAGAGAAGCTAACCTCCTGCTGAGGACAGCCCGGCAGGCCAACAGGAATCGGCCAGCGGCAGTGCTCCCCGGGAGCTGATCAACACAGAGGTTTTAGTCCCAGGGCAGGCCTGACCAGCAGCTGGCCAGAGGGACTCCATATCAGCTGTAGCTGTGGCCATTTCCAGATTTATCAACACATAGATGCGAAGGACAAAGTGAGAGGTCAGTGCAGTCTGGACTTTGGGACCCAGTAAGTGGGAGTGCATGGCTTTTGCCCCCAGGCCAAGAAGCCACTGAGACGCTGGCACAGCCAGCCAGCACCATGTGGCAGCTTCAGGTCTGCAGAGTGTGGGGGAACTAAACACCAGTCTGAGGGGTAATCGCTCTTGCTTTAACCTGCTTGGATCTGGATTGCAGTCTAAGGTGGAGGTCCTGGGGTGTGTGTCCAGCTTGCCAGAGCCTCAGAGAGGGCACCCATCTAATACCTCTGGCAGCTGAGAAAACCCCAGTATTTGGGACGAAAGCTCCCCTGTCTGGTGGCAAAGTCCTACTGTGGCAAAAAGCCCAGGGGTCAAGTGACTGAGAGGCGACATGACCAGGCAAAGGAAACAAAGCAGACAGAAGATTCTAACATTAGACTCCTATTTTGGGACAAAAAAGGAGCAAAGCATGGAACAGGAGGAAGACAGTAAAGTCAGAACTCCTGCACCAAAAGCTTCAAAGGAAAATATGAGCTGGTTACAGGCCATAGAGGACCTTAACAAACAGATAAGAGAAGTGGAGGAAAAATTGGGAAAAGAAGTGAGAACAATGCAAGAACATTATGAAATGAGAGTCAACAGCCTGACTGAGGAAAATCACACCTTAAAAAGTAGACTAATTCAAATGGCAAAAGAGGCTCAAAAAGGCAATAAGGAGAAGAACGCCTTAAAAAGCCGAATTTGCCAGTTGGAAAAAGAATCTCAAAAGCTCAATCATTGCTTCAGAATTAGATTGGAGAAAATAGAAGCTAATGACTTTATGAGAAATCAAGATGCTGTTAAACAGATCCAAACAAATGAAAGAATAGAAGGCAATGTGAAATATCTCATGGGAAAAACCACTGACCTGGAAGATAGATCCAGGAGAGATAATTTAAAAATTATTGGACTACCTGAAAGCCACGATCAAAGTAAGAACCTAGAAATCATCCTCCAGGAAGTTCTCAAGGAAAACTGTCCTGATATTTTAGAACCAGAAGGCAAAATAGAGGTTGAAAGAATCCACCAATCACCTCCTGAAAAAGATCCCAAAAAGAAAACTCCTAGGAATATTGTAGCCAGGTTCCAGAATTCCCGGATTAAGGAGAGAATATTACAAGCAGCCAGGAAGAAACAATTTCAATATTGTGGAAACACAATCAGGAAAACCCAGGATCTGGAAACTTCTACACTGAGGGATCAAAGGGCATGGAATAGGATATTCCGGAGGTCAAAGGAGCTGGAATTAAAACCAAGAGTCACCTACCCAGCAAAAATGAGTATCATGTTTCAGAGGAAAATATGGTCATTCAGTGGAATAGAGGACTTTCA
Organism: Petaurus breviceps papuanus; assembly: GCF_028583685.1. Classification (NCBI taxonomy): domain Eukaryota; kingdom Metazoa; phylum Chordata; class Mammalia; order Diprotodontia; family Petauridae; genus Petaurus; species Petaurus breviceps. The sequence goes on along the minus strand of NW_027186502.1, from coordinate 8,405,692 downwards.
AGCATTCTTGCTGAAAAAACCAGAGTTGAATAGAAAATTTGACATTCAGATACAAGAAGCAAGAGAAGCATGAGAAAGTAAACAGGGAAAAGAAATCATAAGGAACTTATCAAAGTTGAACTATTAACATTCCTACATGGAAAAACAATAATTGTAACTTATGAAACTTTTCTCAGTAGTTGAAGGGAATAGAAATTATATATATATATATATAATGTCTATATATGAGGGTATATGGGCATATGATTACATATGTGAATGTGTGTATATATATTTATAGGTATACATAGATAGAGGGCACAGGACAAATTTAGCAGGAAGGGATGGTACTTAAAAGATGAAATCAAGAGGTGAGAGAGGAATATAATGAGAGGAGATGGGGAGAGACAGAATGGGGTAAACTATCTCATATAGAAGAGGCAAGGGAAAATGTTTACAATGGAGGGAAGAATAGGAAGGCAAAAGGGAATGGGTCAACCTTATTCCCATTGAATTTGGCTTGAGGAGAGAATGAAATACACACTAAATAGGGTAGCTCACCCTCCAGGGGAGTAGGGGGGGAAGGGGATGAGAGGGGGAATGATGGAAGGGAAGGCAGGTGGGGGAGGGAGGGAAGTTGGAAGCACCCACTTTTGAAAAGGGATGGGATCAAAGTAGAGAATAGAACAAGTGGGAGGTGGGATAGGAGGGAGGGAAATATAGTAAGTCTTTTACAATATATCTACTATGTTATTATTTTGCATTAGCCACACATGTACAACCTATACTGAACTGCTTATCTTCCCAGTAAGGGTGGGTGACAAGGGAGGAAGGGAATGAATCTGGAATTCAAAGTTTTAAAAT
>NW_027186502.1:8398883-8404449 GCF_028583685.1 Petaurus breviceps papuanus | reverse complement strand
CTTGCTGAAAAAACCAGAGTTGAATAGAAAATTTGACATTCAGATACAAGAAGCAAGAGAAGCATGAGAAAGTAAACAGGGAAAAGAAATCATAAGGAACTTATCAAAGTTGAACTATTAACATTCCTACATGGAAAAACAATAATTGTAACTTATGAAACTTTTCTCAGTAGTTGAAGGGAATAGAAATTATATATATATATATATAATGTCTATATATGAGGGTATATGGGCATATGATTACATATGTGAATGTGTGTATATATATTTATAGGTATACATAGATAGAGGGCACAGGACAAATTTAGCAGGAAGGGATGGTACTTAAAAGATGAAATCAAGAGGTGAGAGAGGAATATAATGAGAGGAGATGGGGAGAGACAGAATGGGGTAAACTATCTCATATAGAAGAGGCAAGGGAAAATGTTTACAATGGAGGGAAGAATAGGAAGGCAAAAGGGAATGGGTCAACCTTATTCCCATTGAATTTGGCTTGAGGAGGGAATGAAATACACACTAAATAGGGTAGCTCACCCTCCAGGGGAGTAGGGGGGGAAGGGGATGAGAGGGGGAATGATGGAAGGGAAGGCAGGTGGGGGAGGGAGGGAAGTTGGAAGCACCCACTTTTGAAAAGGGATGGGATCAAAGTAGAGAATAGAACAAGTGGGAGGTGGGATAGGAGGGAGGGAAATATAGTAAGTCTTTTACAATATATCTACTATGTTATTATTTTGCATTAGCCACACATGTACAACCTATACTGAACTGCTTATCTTCCCAGTAAGGGTGGGTGACAAGGGAGGAAGGGAATGAATCTGGAATACAAAGTTTTAAAATAAAATATTCAAATATATATACTATAATTAATACTATTTTACATGCAATTGGGAAATAAGATATACAGGCACTGAGGCATAGAGATCCACTGGAAAATTCGAAAGGGGTATGGGAGAAAATGTGGGAGAGAGCAGATTGGAGGAGGGGATATCCTGTGGGACTGCTATTTTGGGGCGGTGGGTAGGGGAAAAACGGGGAGAAAATTTGTAACTCAAAATCTGGCAGAAATGAATGATGTAAATCAGAAGTTAATAAAGCATTTGGAAAAAAAAAAGTGGATGAGAATGATGTGGCAGAGTTGATTGAGTCTCATGGAGAACTGTCAAATGAGGATCTGATTGAGCTGCTAGCTGCAAAGATTGCAAAAGAAAGGGAAGCTTTAGAAGCTGAGGTCAAACAAAAAAAAAAACAATTGGAAGAAGCATTTAATCATTTCGGTGAATTTTTTCTCATATTGAAAGATGGATCCAAATACTTCAAGATTTTTAAAAGCTTGATGACTAGTTGAAGATAATATTGCCTGCTATCAGCAGATGCAAGGGAAAAAAAAGAGTGTCACTGTCCAAACATCTCTCAATAGCTTCTTTTAAAAAGTTATGCAGCCAACCACTAGTGATAAAGGCAAGGTACAGTGGGTGGAGAAAAGGCAACTTTATGCTACAGTTTGTGCATACGCTATCATTAACTGTACCTTTCACTTCATAATTCTTTTTATCATGGTACAACATTTAATGTCTGCATGTTAGTACATTTTATTATTCGTGTAAAGGTATTATTTTGTATGTGTTTTTGTTATATAAGCTAAGTGAAGTGGCCAGAAAGGGGTAAATTTGCATTATGTAAAAGTCATTCTATGTAGAAGTTTGTGGAATGGTCCACTTACATGAAGCAAGAACTATCTGTGATTAGTAGAATGATTAAATAGAAATCCAAACCCAAGACCTTCCCAACTCCAACTTCCAGTAGTCTAAAGATTTAATAAACATTTACTAAATTAAAAAATTAAGGTCACTTGTATCTTACAAAAATATATATCTACTATGTGTGTATGTACATATTCTATATAGCTGGAGAGTAAAGTTTTTATAGACTACTTTTAGTCAAATTTGTACACTAACACCTTATAAAAACAAATATTCAAATGTTTATTGTGAATTCAGGTATTTCCTAATTCCATTTTTTAAAGGAGGTAGTTTATCTTAATTTATTTGCATAATTTAATTTTAAATAATTATTAATTTTATAAATAAATTAAATAATTAAATATATGATGATATAAATATATACATTAAATTAATTTAAATAATTGTTAATGTAATTAAATAATTATATTAAATTAATTACATAATTTATATAACTCTCCATTTCAGAAGGCCTATGTAAACATTAATTTTGTTCTCCCATAATCTCTTTATGAGTTACATTTGGGGACATTTTTTTCCTTTTCACTCAGTCCTTTCATTTTAGAATCTATCTCTCCATGTTAACCATTTACAGTAACCATCAATGTCCCTTTCCCTTTCTTGGAAATTCCTTTTATTTGCAACTTAGAGGTAATGCCCTTAATGTCACAACATCATTCATCACCAATGAGGGGGAAGTGAGGGTGAAAAAACATATAAAATTGAACTGGAACCACATGAAGTTTGAATTTCATTTTGTCTCAGCCAAACATGACCTAATGGATAATGTATTAGAAAAATAGAATACTGTCTCTAAAAAATACATGCATTTTTGTGAGTAAAAATGAATATGAAACTTTTATTAACTTTTTCATAAAATATACATGAATTGATGGATAAAATATTTAATAAAACACACATTGGGTTTTGTTGAATATTTGAAGCAGTTTAATTCATGCTCAACTGAAAACATTACCAACAACTCTTGGTTTCTATAAAGAAGAAAATACTTCCCACTACTGGTGAAAAACCAATAAAAAGAGTATAATAAATTTTTATACCAGTTTCAGAAAACAAAAAGTTACAAAGCAAGAAACATATAAATCCCTTTACAGGAGGTAGAACATTCAGATAAGACATTTTTCCCATCTTCATGGAGTTGACAATCTACTATGGTTGTGATATGTACATGTGACCCTTGTTGGTACTTTTTTGGTAGAGATTTGCTCATGTGGCTTAAGTACTGCCATGCTAAAACAAACAGGATAAAAATCACATCCCTGTGAGGGACAGGGATGATATCTGAGCAGAACCCTCACCAGTGGGAGGACTCCTTGGGGTCCCAGCCCAGAAGCTACAGAGGGTTTCTGTCACATGCAGTAGGCAGCCTTCCTAAAAGGCTGCATTATCCCTATTCAACAGAGGGAACTGAACCTGAATATGCATAGACTGATCCCCTATAGCAAAGCTCATGCATTCAGAGCTCTAAGCAATATGGTTTTGCTTCCAATTTCTAGGTCTGGAATCAATCTTGGTGACAAAATTGAGTAATACAATACTAATATAAAATAGTAAATCTAGAATCTGTACCCAGTTCATGATCAGGATCTAATCTACCTGGTCTCTCCTTATCCAGATTCAGGGATTCAAAGGCTTAGCACACTGTGTTCATATAGTTTATTTTACATAAAGTGTCAGCCAGTAAGTCAATAAGTACCTACTAAGGGCCAGGTACCATGCTAAGTGCAAGGGAGACAAAGAAACCAAAAGATAATCCCTGTTCTCCAGGAGCTTGACCTCTAATAGGGGAGAAAACATGCAAACAACTGTGTACAAACAAGATGTAGCCAGGATAAAGTGGAGAAAATCAGCAAATGAAAGACACAAGCATCGTGGGGAATCAGGAAAGACATCTTTAGAAGGTGGGATTTTAGCTGGGACTTAAAGGAAGGTAGGGAAGCCATGAGTTGGAGATGAGGAGCCAGCCATAGGAGACAGTCAGAGAAAATGCCCAGAGTCAGGAAATATGCTATCTTGTGCAAGGAAATGTGTCCCTGGATTGAAGAGTAAATGGGGGTAAGGCATCCACTTGGTGGAGACTTGGGTCTCTAGCCTCAGCAAAAGTGACAGCAGCGGCTGCAACCACCCTCACAACAGCCAGGAAGTTCAACTCCAGGGTGAGGGGAAGGAAAACAAGACATGAATCCTGGGTGCTTCAGAATATAGATCCAGACCCCTTCCTCCAATTACATGACTTCTTGCTTATTTTAAGTGGGTTCTATCTGATAAATACCCCCAAAAAGGGGGGGGGCAACAATTACTCTCTTGTGTCCAGATCATTAGGGACCATTCTGCCAGTCACTTTCAATCACCATCATCTCAGGATAAAGGGAAAATAATAATTCAAAGAGATAAGGCAACGCAGGGGCATAGGTTGTATACACAAAAAATACATACAATACAAAATGAGTAGCACAACAGACCAAGAGTTTCCCTGACACTCCTACTTAATTAGAACACTTCTGTTCCCTCAAGGTTAAACTACTCCAGTTTCTGTAAACCATTTATTATAAATATGTATGTACAGTTATAGAATAAATGTGGATCCTGAAAAGTTTCATGGAAATCCTATTGATTTATACAGTCCAGAGATGTCCAAAAAAAAAAAGGAAATTATATCAGTCAGCACAATTTTTAATGTTTCACTTGTAATGATAGCTACTTCACTTTCTAAAGAATTAGAAATCATCCTTTTTAATTTCTTCTCAGATTTTCCCAGGAATAGAAGATAATCCCACAACCTCTATTCTAATGTCACAAAACAATTATACTATGAAAGTTTTTTCTTAATTGTTGGCCTCAATATCCCTTCCATTCCTTCTTGCCCTCAGTGGAGGTCTAAAAAATATTATCAGTCATAATCATATATTATGACTTCATATTCAGTAAAATCTCATTTAGGCTATTTCGGGTAAACCAATATGAATTATTAAAAAGTATGAATTATAACAGGAAGAAAGATGCTTTACTACTTTTTAAGTGCCTAAACTATTTCTACTTTTTTTAAAAAATGTCAAGTAGAGCCCTTTCCATTCTACTTTCATGTACAATATAATTCATGTGTAATCAACATACTAATATTCTATGAAGAAACAGTGCTATTCAAATGTTTGGAGAGTTTGTTCTATTAAACAGGTTAAGCACTTCTCTTGCAATTTTATTTGTACTCTTAATTTGCTCATATAAGATCATAGATATAAAGTGTTTTGTAAATACCAGTTGTGATCATTGTTTGTTTCTACCTTCACAACATTTCTCGCATACATCTCTTTCCATGCACATAGACAAAACACTGGTGGACATCCTCATCACTTCAGGCTTAGAAATTGCAACCACCTGCCAAAGTGTTCTTTCTAATGCATAGATCTGATTGTGTCACTCCCTCACCCAATAAACTTCAGTGACTCCCTATCACCTCCAGGATCAAATATAAAATCCTCTGTTTAGCATTTCAAAACCCTTCACAACCTGGCTCCTTCCAACATCTTACACTTTACTCTCCTCCATGTTCTCTTTAATCCAGTGACATTGACCTTCTTCCTCTTCCTTGAACCCAACTCTATGCCTTTTCATTGACTGCCCCTGTGCCTAGGCTGCTCTCACTGCTCATCTCCTCCTGACTTCCCGGGCTTGCTTTTGAGACTCATCTCAAATCCCACATCCTGCTAGAGGCCTTTTCCAATCCTCCACATTGCTTACTAGTGTGCCTTCCCTCTGAGATCTCTCTCTCTCTCTCTCTCTCTCTCTCTCTCTCTCTCTCTCTCTCT
>NW_027186502.1:8363725-8398873 GCF_028583685.1 Petaurus breviceps papuanus | reverse complement strand
TCTCTCTCTCTCTCTCTCTCTCTCTCTCTCTCTCTCTCTCTCTCTCTTTCTCTCTTCTACCATGAGAAGAGAGAAGAGACAGACAGAAAGAGAAGGGGAAGAGAGAGAGGGGGTGGGTGGAAAAGAGTGAGTGAGAGAGAGAGAGAGAGAGAGAGAGAGAGAGAGAGAGAGAGAATGTACATGGTTTTTGCATTTGGCACAGTGGATAGAGTGCAGATCTTTGAGTCAGCAAGACCTGATTTCAAATTCTGCCTCAAATACTGATTAGTTGTCTGACCCTGACCAAGTTACCTCTCTCTACTTTACTTTCCTCCTCAGTAAAATAGAGATAAAAATAGAACCTACCTCTTAGGGTTAAGTGTGAAGATCAAAAGAAGCAGCACCAAAGGGCCAGGCAAACTTTAAGGTGCTACAGAAATGCTAATTATTGTCATCAGCATCATTCTTACTGTATCCCTAACCAGAAGGTAAATTCCTTGTGCCTTCCTTTGCACCTCCGGGAATTAACCCAGTGACAGGCACACAAATGCCATGTAGAGCTCCTTTCCACTCTACTTTCAAGTACAACATAATTCATGTGTAATCAACATATTAGTCTTCTAGGTAGAAACAGTGCTATTCGAATGTTTAGAGAGGCTGTTCTATTAAATAAGTTAAGCACTCCCCTTGCGATTTTATTTGTGAACTGGCTGAGTATCTGACCCAGCACTAAACCAAGTTGTCTGTTTGTAACTCAGTCTGGGAAGGTGTCTCTCCATAGGCCAGGTGCTAGGAAACTACTTTCGGAAGAATCACCTTGAGGTGAATAACTGAAGATAACAGGCCTTTTTGTGCCACCAAGCCCAATCGAAGAGTCTCCTTTTCCCCACATTGTTAACAAACCAGAAGCAATTACTGAATATCCATACATGCTCCAATAACTTCAAGGCATTTCCTTACACAATTCTCCTGAAAGTAACTTCCTTGCCTCCTCCATGTGGAGAAACCCCAAACAAGCAGGCTGGTGGGGCCTGCACATGGGCCAGACCCAATACATTTTCTTTGTAGTCTGTATCATCAGAACAACTGGTTGCTAGTCACTCATTATTAGCTCTGCCTTCTGACTATATACCTGATTCTAACAACTATAACGAACACATCTGTGCCCTTCTATCACATCTCCTAAGTGTCACCCAATCCTCTGTCCCTAACTACTCAGCAGCTTCCTTTTTTTGATGTTGCTGGATTGTGCTTTATCAAATCACCTTCACCAAGGTTCCTATTATAGAAACAATTTAATTATAACAATGGAAAAAGTATATTAATAGCAAATCATCCAATCACACACTTCCTAGATGATGACTCTCATTCAGTCCTCGCTCCAGCCCAAGTTGCAAAGAAAGCTGGACCCTGAAAGTTCAGTTCTCAGTTGCTCCCAGACAGAGAAGTAATTGGGCAAAGGTTAATTCATATAGGAGTAATCACTCAGACCAAGGTGATAAAGGCAAGAGTGTGACCCAACGTGTTCTTTCCCTTTCCCTCTCCAAGTTAGTATTTCTGATCTTGCTGGGGATTTTGTTTTAAATATACCTTTGTAAATATTTTATAGCAGCTCTTTTTGTGGTGGCAAAGAATTGTAAATTAAGGGGGTGCCCATCAATTGGGGAATGGCTGAACAAGTTGTGGTATATGCATGTTATGGAATACTATTGTGCTATAAGAAACGAGGAGCAGACGGACTTCATACTTATCTGGAGAGGCTTATACGAACTGATGCTGAGTGAAAAGAGGAGAGCCATGAGGAATTTGTTCACAATTACAGACACAACGTATGTGTGACAACCGACTTTGATAAACTGGACTCTTCTCAGCAATCCAGCATCATAAGTCAACCCCAAAAGACTCATGATGAAGAGAGATGTCTACATCCAGAGAAAGAACTGAGTTTGAATCCAGATTGAAGCAAACTACCTGTTCTTTTTCTTGTTTGGTTTTGTTTCCTCTTTCCCATTCTTCATTCCATCTGATACAATCCTTCTTTATAATCTGACTAATGTCTAATGTGAAAGTATTTGCAGATACTATACTTGATTGTATGCCACCATGGGGGGGAGGGGGAAGGGAGAGAAAATTTGAAACTCAAGGAATTGTGGTAATGAATCTTGTAAACTAAAAGTAAACAAATTAATAAAGACAAAAATAAATAAATATCCCTTTGTAATCCTTTGTAAAAGTTAATTGATACTAATTCATTCCATGGAACTGGGGTACTACTCACTGGAAGTTAACGGTGAGGGGAACATTTAGGAACAGGGGCTAAAACCAATAGCATTAGAGAAACACACCCCCCCATACCTCAGAGACACCCTAGAACCAGTGTGTACTGGTAAATTTTTAGCTGCTCTCCAGAGTATTAAGTCTAATATTTATATTTTTTCCATCATTTTCTTAAGTCTAGACAATCAACAAAACAATAAATCAAGCCCTGATTTAGAGTGTTTGCTGATTTCCAAAACATAAATGTTCGTATTGAAAATCTAACTATTGGTTCTCCCAATCCTGTTCAAGCTGTCTCCAGCACAACCCTGAAGAGATGTTGTAGTCAGCCTCAGTCTGGGATAAAAAAAACCAGAGTCTTGCTACATCTACACCTGTCCCGTTAGAACTTGAACAAAGTATTGGATATCCCCCAAAGGGAATGAGAACTGCCAGCTAGCAGAGTCCCTCCTAAGGCAAAAGCCTAGAAGGAGACACTGGTTCACCACTGCTCTCCCCGTTTTTGTGGTGTTCTCTTTTGAACACTTGTCATCACCCACACAAGTATGCTCTGCCTTTGGTTATGCTTGTCACCAAGCAGCAGCACAACCATTACATGATTATACTTAACCAACCCTTTATTCAGAGAGCTTTTCATTTCAATCCTCATCAAACTGTCACAAATCCTAAGCTAGAAGAATCTAAATTAATGAATTAGTTCTTCTAAATTCATATCAATGTACTAAAAAAAACTCTCAGTCTTTTTGAGACTAATTATCAGCATTTCAATTATTTTTGTTGTTCTCTTGGCACCTTCAAGTTTCCTCATAAATGAACACAGTATTCTAACAATGAAAAGCCAAGGGGAAAAAGTCAATTTACTTTCATGTGGAGTTCCAATTGAGACAAAGAAATGGTCAAATAGTAGCTTAGAAATCAGTAGGAAGTTGATATGCCTTTCTCATGTAACTTCTCTTTTCCTATGGATCCTACAATTGTTAGACCAGTTAAGGGAGAGAGGCAGTGATTGTTAGCAAGGGAGCTTGAGATTTGTCTAGTTTGTAAAATATGGACAAAACCTTGACCTTCCAACTTCAAGAAACTACTTTGTGTCAGTGCTGGTACTACAGTGTGTGTGTGTGTGTGTGTGTGTGTGTGTGTGCGCACGTGTGTGCGTGTGTGTGGATAGATGGATATTTATATAATATACAAACACATACACATATATATGTATGTGGATAGAGAGAGATACATACACACACATTTTAAAGCAGTAGATAATAGATATTCATTGTCCCATTTCTAACACTCCTTTTCATTCTTTGAATATGGACTTGTTCATTTCTGTTGATGAACAATGAAAAAGTATTTACATTTATTAAGTGTTTGTTATATTCTTTGTTATATTCCAAATACTGTGTTATGTTTGGGGATGCAAATAGAAAAGTCAGATGTTCCCTGCTCTCAAGAAGCTTACATTTTAATGGAGAAGATAACACATAGAAGGTTTCAGCAGCAAATCAGATGGAAAAATACTGGGGTTCTTAGGGTTCAGTAGCCTCTTCTTTAACACCATTTCCATTGATAAAATCATATCAGTTCCTGATGTGGTGGTGAGATTTTTTCCCCCAGTTCTTTAGTAGTTCTGGGTACTGTGCCAAAGAAGCAATAGCCAGGCTGCATCTCCATAGACAGTGCTTCCTGGGGTGACAGCTATGGGAGATGACCTGGAATTAGGGCAAGTGCTCTGGAAGTGCTTCCACTACCAGGGTTCTTGGGCTTACCTGGTGCCATCCATGGTGTTTGGTTAATAGTCAGTAATGGTAGCAGCAAGGAAGGCTGGTCCCTCCTCCACAGTGATTGCTGACCTAAGTAATGGCTGTGGGTTGGGAATGAAAAGCAACACGTGTTCTGTGAATGGCACTGCTATTTTCAAGTCTCTTGAATTTGGAGGCCTAGACTATCTCCATTGAGTATGGTCCTGGGCTGTCTCTATCAGGTCAGAGGGTTGTTGGTAATTGAGATGGTATTGGTGGCTTGATCTGCCTGCCATATGTCACCTTTTATCTTTCCTTTCAGGATGCCTTTGTTGTTTGTCAAGTTCGCAGTAAAAACATTTTTCTTTAAAAACTTTTTTAAAGCAACCTTGTATTCACCAACAACACCTCACCTACATATCCTTTATCTGAAGCTTTAAATAGGCTCTACTATTTATGGCAGTCAAACATCCCAAGAATAAAAGTGATGTAATTCATACTTCTGAAGGTGACAGAATATCTAATTGCTATCTTTAGATTAATTCAGGATGGTTCAGGTTAATTAAGACCACAAAATGTCTCAGCTTCATGCAAAAGCTTCCTCAGGAAGGTCTATATTTCTCTTAGAAGTGCCTTCTTGTACCAGTTTCTCTTTCAGTTTAGAAATAACTGCTACCCTGAGAGCAATTTCTTTTTATTTCCAGCCAAAATTGATCTTTTTTTCTGCCCATGTGAGCAAGAGGAATAGACCATTTTCTTTAAATCCTCTTTACAAACCCTGCTATCAACTTCCCATTCAAGATGGCCTGGATCCTTCTTTGTATAAAGCTATGCATGTGTGTGTTTTCTCTCCAGTGTGTGTGATAGTAATGGCAATTAAAGATTCCCCTGTATTGGCTTGGTTTTCAAATTGATTGTGTTAAAACCCAGAGCTTGTTCATCCCACCTGTGGGATGGACTTGTTGATGTGAAAAGAAAGTCCTGAACTGGGAGGAGCTGGTGACGTAGATTTGGAGAGATAAGAGAGAGGCGGAAGATCTTTTTGGAAGCAGCACCTCGTGGAGAGAGAGAGAGACTAAGAGAATTGCTGGTGGCCGCTTTGAATTGCCCTGGACTTTTGAGATCTGCCCCCTGAGCTGCCAAGGACTGAGGAGACATGGCTGTTTTGCTGGTACTTTGTCTGTTTTGATGTTATTTTGCCAGATTTGTCCACTGGTGAAAGACTGTCCTGTTGAAGAAGTCCTGGAACCTGGCATTTGGTTAAGAAGCCCTGAGCCTGTCCTGCAGACAGAGAGTGAATACTGTCCACTGGTGAGGGACAGTGCTGTTGTTGCAGGGGTCTGGAGACTGTCCTGCAGACAGAGTGAATACTGTCCACTGGTGAAGGACAGTGCTGTTGTTGCAGGGGTCTGGGAGCCTTTCTGTTGGTTCAGAAGCCCTGAAGAAGGATTTTCTTGTTGTATGTTTACAGAAATCCTGGGAGAGGGCTTTGCTAATGTGTTCAGGGGTTCTAGGACTGTTCTACAGACAGAGGATAAATTCATGAAGGGATTGGCAATGTATCTTATGGCCTTGCTAAGCCTTGTCTCCCCAGGAACTAAGATTGCTGAGAACTTGCCTCATGTCAAGATGAAGAAAAGACCTCCATTTGGGTATTAAGTGCTGTGTTTAAACTTGATGTAACTCTGAGGTAGATTCAATTGTGATCCAGGGGTGGGGAACTTTTGACCTTATGTTTGGAAACTAATCTCCATTTGAGAAGAGGGGCTTTGTGGTGGACTAAATGAAGGTATAGCCTAGGGGTGGAGAAGTATTTAGAACTGAGACTTTGTAATTGATTGAATGATTGGAAGGTCCTGGGGTGGGGTAGTCCTTGTAGATTATTTAATCACATTTAGTAAATGCTGTATTTTGAATGATGTCATGTTTTGATCTTCTCTGTTCTTGGTTTGTCACTGAATAAAATAGAGAGCACCTATGCTGGTATTTTGAACCTGGGAAGTTGCCTTTGCTTGGCATTACATTACAGTGTGCAGGGACCACTTGTGCTTTCGTCTTTGCATCCCAAGTATGAGGATACTGCTAGACCTATAACAAAAGCTTAATATATGTTGTTTGATTAATGATTGAATTGAGTTTGCAAAATTGCCTCTTTTCTCAGGCATAGATTACCGTCCTTCCTTTTGAAGTTGTTCATCTCATGTCAGGATCCTCCTTTCTAGAACACATAACTGCAAAGTCATGCACGAGCAACTTTCCAGAGGACTGCTGCTGTGAACAGCTTTCAAGGTTCTGATTACATAGTATAGTGAACTCTCTATTTATTCAATAACAAATCAGAGTAAAACATTCACAGAAAATCAGCATTCACAATATTACAACTTATCACAGAAAAACAAAATACAGCATTCACAATGACTTTATCAATAAAATGGCCACATAGTTTTCACCAAAGTGGTCACAATAGTTTTCAACAAAGTACAATCATTTAGTAATTACAAAATCCTTAATTCAATCACAAAGTACAAAAGTCAAAGTTCTCCACCCCTAGGTCACAGCAAATCATAATCTTCTCTGTCTGTACACAGTATCCAAGTAAAGTCTTCTCTCAGCTTGACTCGAGGCTGGCTCTCAGCTTCCATGGTTCCTCTTCCATGGTCCCAGCTCCAACTGTCACCTGGGTTCAAAGGCAGACAGCTTCCAGTTCCTTGTCCAGCTCCTTGTTTAGTTCTTCATCCAGTTTTCATTCATATTGAAGTTCATAGTGTCCAGTCCACTTCAAGTCCTTCACAGTTCCTGTTTCTGGGAAGACAAAGCTTGACAGAGCCACAATAATATTCATGCACATGGCTGGCACCATCATCAATTCACTATCTGCCTGTGAAATCAACTCAGACCCACCAACAAGGTCTGAGAACTCAACACAAATCATAAACATAGAAATCAACACAGACCCACAAACAAGGTCCAACAGGTCAGCACAAATCATCAGTAAAGTCCCAGGACCTCCAAAACCCTCTTCCAGGACTTTGGTAGACATACAACCAGAAAATCCTCTTTCAGGGCTTCCAGTAAGGTCCCAGGGCTTCTGTACAAAGTATCACAAACAAACATCAACACAGACAGAGCAGACAAACAGAATGCCAGGATACCACAAGTTTTCTCCCTCTTGACTGCCACCACAAGAGTCCTCTTCTCAGTTCTGCTGTCTCTAGCCTGGCCTCTCCTTATATATGGTTATTAGCTCCTCCCCTTCCTGTTGCAGGAGTTCATGAGTTCTAGGGTTCACAAAGGTATCAGCAATGCAATATTCACAATGCCTATGGAAATTACAGATATGTTGATGTAATTATCCATCACAAAATATATCAGGCTTGCTATATGGGGGAATAAGCTAGAAAATTCATTAAAATACCAAAAGACTGAGTCCCAAAACCAGAAAGTCAAAGCCATCAGAGTAGTTATGAAATTGGCACAGGTAGATAAAGTAGAAAGCACCCACATTCTCAAGCCTTTAAAACAGAACAGGCTACCTCAGGCAAAGGTCCTCCTCTCCCCACTCACAGCAACCACCCAGCGTCCAGGAAGCATGCTCCCAGCAGCTACGGCCCCTGGCAGTCCTCAGCAGGAGTCCTTAGCAGAAATTCTGGCTGACTCAAAAAGGGCTTCGCGCTGCCACTGCCTCTGCTGCTGCCGCCTTCACCGCGACTGCTAGCCACCGCAGGAACTCTAGCTTGGCTTCCGCTTCCTCTTGCTCCGCCCCTTCCTGCTACGTCAGCAAGTCCAATGGGGCATGGAAGATCTTTAAATCCCATAACCCTTACAACAAATTGTGGGGTTCACATGCTCTGTTTCTTAACAGACTTGATACGAGGCTTAAAAGAAACTTGAACTAAAACAAGGTGTTAATTCAATAGCTGAAACAAGGTATGAACTACTTTTGTGCTTGCATTACAGTAATTCCTCTCTTTCTATATCTCAAGAAATTCTTATCCAAGACTGACATCTTCTGTCAACAAGAAACCTCCTCCTTAACTCTCACCCTATCAATCTCTATCATGATTCAGCAAAATGGTTCCATACCATTATCAAGACACATGCAAGCTGTCACTGCCATAATCATGTCTTCAGGTATAGATAAGAATAGCTTCATAATGTGATTTCTGATATATGTTTGCATGCAAACTGTTACAAACTGCCTGCTAGTCCATCTTAGAAATAGCCCTTCCATGCTTAGAAACAGCCTTGCAGTACCAGAGTATTTAAATAATAGGCATATAATAAGAAGAATACTCAATAGAAAAACATAATAAGAAGTTGTTAGGTGGCACGGTGGATAGAGAGCTGGGCCTGGAGCTGGGAAAATCTGAGCTCAAATCCACCCTCAGAAACTTAGCAGCTGTGTAACTCTGGGCAAGTCCAGACCTCTTTTTACCTCTGTGTCTTCAAGTGCAAAATGGCAATGATAATAAAAGCACCTACATCCCAGGATTATTGTAAGGATTAAATAAGATATATTTCCAAAATGCTTAGCAGATTGCCTGACACATAGTAGGTGCTATATAAATGCTAGCTATTGTTATTAACTATTATTATCAAACAGCACAGTTACTTTACAATGTCCCCAAGGAATCATATTTAACTATTAGAAAGTGCTCTGAATCCCTAGTCAGATTTGGAATTTGTCATAAATCTAAAAATAAGTCATTTATTTTTGATGGCCTGCAGATTTCTGTTTATGCTTAGTTCCAAGGAGAGAGACAAACTTGATTTGTGTAGTTCTCCTTCAGGCAACTTTGCTTCCAGAAGCCCCAAAACTTTGTTTTGGATAATGTTCAAAAACTTGGTCAAATTTAATTTTTTTACTGTTGAGTCTGTGTCGTCTCCTCTCCACAGAGGTCACAAGCAAAAGAGTGCCCTATTCCAAGCCCCTAGTAAGGCTTCCAAAAGCCAAAGACCAAAGAGGAGAAACTATTTTGATTCCAAACAAATGAGGGGTGAGGGAGGCGAGGTTGAAGTAAATGTGCAGAGATAACAATTTCTTCTTATTCTACAAAGAACAAATGATATGGTTGGGTCAAGCAAAAAAGGGCTGAGAGGGAAACAGTGCATATTAAGGAGAATCCACAGCATGACAAAATGGAATAAGCAGGAAATTTGTCTTCATGCTGAGACACTGTGGTTGATTGTTCTTTGAGCTTCTCTCAAAATGTGTTCTAAGTAGTGCTTAGCTCGGGTGTAAGGAGAGCCAGTGCAAGATGGATGTGGTAACTACGTAAGCTCAGTCCTTAACAAGAGACTCCACAGAAGCCGGCTGTTTGATTGGGAGCCTTGTTTGGTTTGCCTCTGAGTCCTGGACTCTTTCACCATTCTCATGTGTGTTCATGCTTGTCATGTGATATCCCATCCCAAGGATATTGTACTGCAATGAAAAGGCAGCATAAGCTGTCTCATCTGGGGAGTGTGAGGACTACTTCATGTCTCAAGAGTACTTTTTAAAGTCCATATACAAGTCAGTCCTGAGATAAAATGGATACACAATCTTGAAAACATTTTGCCTTTTCTTCCATTCCCCCCAGAAAGGAAAATCTTGCAGCCAAATTTGTTTATAAGGATTCCATTCAAAGTGAGTGATTAGGTGACTTTTCCTTTCAAGTTTTACATTCCTGTGAGTCACATTTTCTTTAAAAGGGACATTTATTTCCTGTGAAAGGGGTACATATCCAACAAAAAAAATTATAGCAGTACTTTTTATAGTACCAAGAACTAGAAGCAAAAGAGATGCCTACCAATCAGGGAAAGAATAAACAAGCTGTGATACATAGATATAATGGACTATTACTAAGCTATAAGAAATGGTGGCTATGATGGCTACAGAGAAGCAAGGGAAGATTTAGATAAAGTAACATAAAATAAACAGAAGTAGGAAAACAATCTATACCCAATGACTGTACCAATGGAAATGGAAATAACAAAACAAACAAAATAGAAAGCTTGGAAATGTTAACAAAAAATCTTCATCCCAAAGAAGAGATATGAGAGGACATTTTCCTACTCTTTATTCTTTATAGATGTGGGGAACTATAGAAAGTTAGATTTTTTAGATATGTTAATCTTGCAAAACTGTTTTCACCCATCCTCTCTTTTTTTCCTTTTTCTCTCCCTTTTGTAAGGTTTGACTCTTTGAAAGAGGAAAAACAAGTGGGAGGGGGAAAGATACATGAGGAAATATAGAAGCTATGAAACAAAATATATTCATAAAAACTAACTTTTAAAACCTTTTAAAAATACAAAGCAAAGCTCTAACCTATGGCTTGCTAGAAAAGAGAATATATTCAAAAATATTACTTTTAGGAATTCAGGTTCTAGCCTTCAGTCATTTTGATTTACAAGTTACTGCTTTAATTAGACAGTTTTTAATTTTTGTTAACAGGGAAACAAATCTTTGTTTCTTAACATTAGAATCATAAATATGCTTTCCTGAAGCATGGAAAATATGATTATTACACTTAAAACCATCTTTATTGCCCAGCAAACAGGCATGCACTAGGATCCTGGAACAGAAATCAAAAGCATTTCATTGCATCAATTGCCTGCAGCTGCAGTCTCCTTCCAGGCAAATGAGGAGGTGGAAAAATATGGAAGGACCTCAAGCTGCATTCTGCTGACACAAAGCAAGTTGGTTTGTGATTAGTTATTAAAATTATCTTGCCTCACTTCACAAGTAAGCATAAGGCAGAGTCTTCTTCTATAGACCAAAATCTATCAGTGACTGGACTAACAATAACACAATGCTTAATACCAACCTCTCTCTCCCTCCTCTCCCACACCCAAATAATTAATGGGCTTTTGTGTTCAAATAAAAGATGAAATGAGAAACACTGAGAGCTTGTGGTCCTCTGGGGATTACCATCTCAAATGTTTGACAAGGAACTATTTCCATGCTTCCAGAGAAAAGTTATGAAGCCCAATGGTTACTCTACATGTCATTTACACTGTTTTTACACTATCAGCAGAGTCTTGGCTTTCTTTTTTCCTCCAATTGCTTTCCCCTTTCATTTCTCTCTACAACCCCTTCCTACTTAAAGACAATAAACGGAGATTCAGTGATTTCCTGCCTCGTTCCTTGCGTTCCTCTCTCTTTCGCTGCCTGCTCGTCGCCATCATGGGTCGTATGCACGCTCCCGGGAAGGGTCTGTCCCAGTCGGCTCTGCCGTACCGCCTCAGCGTGCCCACGTGGCTGAAGCTCACCTCGGACGACGTGAAGGAGCAGATCTACAAGCTGGCCAAGAAGGGCCTGACGCCCTCCCAGATCGGTGTGATCCTGAGGGATTCTCATGGCGTGGCACAAGTACGCTTTGTAACTGGCAACAAAATTTTGAGAATTCTAAAGTCCAAGGGACTTGCCCCTGATGTGCCTGAAGATCTTTATCACTTGATCAAGAAAGCTGTTGCTGTCCGAAAGCATCTTGAGAGAAACAGAAAGGATAAGGACTCTAAATTCCGTCTGATTCTGAATGAGAGCCGAATTCACCGGCTGGCTCGGTACTACAAGACCAAGAGAGTGCTCCCACCTAATTGGAAATATGAATCATCCACAGCCTCTGCTCTGGTTGCATAAATTTTGGTTTATGTACTCAAGTAATAAAGTCATCTCTAACTGAAAAAAAAAGACAATAAACGGCATGACCTTCCACATAGTTGACTTGAGTCACAAAAATTGATTCAGTGACAAAGGATTTGAAAGTTAAAGAGTCATAGAGCCTCCATTTTCAGGACAGGAGTTGAAAGATTCTCCCAACAAATTGTTCTTTATTCCAGATCCCAGCAAATCTCTTTGGAAGTGTTTGATTCACAAATATTTCAACCCTAATGCCAGGATATCCCAAGGAAGTCCTAAGTTCAAGAAAGAAACTATACCTTTAATGATACTTTACAAAAGGAGTAGCTATGGGTACTAATTTTTGGTTGAGAAAATGTGCTCACTATATTCAGAAAGGATGTATAGTCTAAGATTATGTTATGGGAAAGATAGGTTTTTTTTTTTCTTTTTGCTTTCTTACAATACCTTCCCTATCTCACTCAAGCTGGAAGTACAGGGACTACTTGCCAGCCTGGGCCCACTCTAATCAGAATGAGAGCTTTGACCTGCTCCATTTCCAACCATACACAGGCAGCCTAGTGGCCACCCCCCCCCCCAGACCCCCATACACACAACTGTGGGCAAACCACAGTGATGACAGACTTAGTATTGATAACAAATTGGTCTACCTCACTGCAGCTCAGAATTCCAGACATTAACCAACCTCAGCACTCCCAGTAACAGACATTACAGGCATGCACCACTCCACCTGGCAAGAGATATGTTTTTAAGAAAAGTTGCTAGCAATCGGACCTTATTTTGTGGACTACCAAAACAAGTAAATCAGACAGATGATATTAAGAATTCCCCAAGACGATAATCACAACCACAATAGTTATGGCCTATCTTTGCTCCCTCGTTGGATGATTAGGAAATTGACTTCAATTATCTAATTGGGAGTCTTGTATTGGGGAAGTATAGACTGGAGCAGATGGCCACTGAGATGCCTTCCAACTCTAAAATTCTGTGATTCTGTGAATCAGTGGTGGTAGTGAAGAAAATTACAACCAGGTGCTTATGAAAGAGTTCCAGCCCCAGCTTTTCCTCAAGAGGCAAAGGAAAATTTTCTATCATTATTAACTGTCAGTAAGGTTTAGCAACTCTCTCTGTGAGAGAAGCCAGAAGTATACTTTTTTTTTAAGTCTATTTGCAGCTTGTAAAATCAAACTAAATATTGGGAAGAGCAATCACCAATTCAGGCCTCCTCCGATTGCCTTGGACCTAATGGATCTGATTAACTGCTGCACTAACAGGTAACCCTTAACTGGCCTACAAAAGCAAACGCTACTCCTCTAATTCAGACATCACACAATAATAAAGTAACTCAGAAATAGCTAAGGACACAAGAGATGGATCTTTTGGTCTGCCAACTAAATGTTTCGCTAACCAATATGCTAAAAATCACTTGATTCACACTGATTTTTCTTTAGCCTTAAACAGCTAAATTTCCAACCTGGGTTATCCAAGGATTTAGGGGGTAGGGAGAGAGAAATCGAGCATGTTTCTCTGATAAAGGTTTCATTTCCTAATATATGTAAGCAACTTATTCAAATTTATAAGAATAAGAGCCATTCCTCAATTGATAAGTGGTTTAAAAAAAGAACAGAAAGTCAATTGTCAAAGAAGCTAATCCCTCCTGAGCTATAAACAGCTATGTGAAAAAATGCACCAAGTCTAAGAATATACACTAAAGCAACTCTGAGGTTGCACTTCATACTCATCAGATTGGCAAAGCTGACAAAAAAGGAAAATGGTAGATGTTGGGGAGGCTTTAGGAAAACAGGGACACATTATTGTACTGTCAGTGGAGCTGTGAATTGGTCCAATAATTCTGGAAAGCAATTTGAAACTGTGCTCTGAAAGCCACTAAACTATGAATATTCTTTGAGCCAATGATACCATTCCTAGACCTATATCCTCAAAGAGATCAAAGAAAGGGGAAAAGAACCAACATGTATAAAAATACTCATAGAAGCTTTTCTTATAGTAGCAAAGAACTGGAAACTAAGATGGTGTCCATCATTTGGGGAATGGCTGAGCAAATTTTAGTATATTAATATAATGGAGTTTTTGTGTGTATGTGCCATAAGAAATAATAAAGAAGAAAGTGTCAAAAAAAAAAAAACAACCTGGGAAGACTTATATAAAATAAAGCAGAGTGAAATGAGCAGAAGTAGGACAGTCTATAAAATAATGCTATAAAGACAAAGAACTTTGAAAAACTGAACTCTGATCAGTGCAATGGGCTCACCATGATTCCAAGGGACTGATGACACTACCCACTTTCTGACAGAGAAATGATAAAGTCAAGATGCAGAATGGGACACATATTTTTGGATATGCCCAATGTGAGAATTTATTTTAATTAACTATGCATATTTGTTACAAGTGAAAGTGTGAGAGAAAATAGATGCTTGTTAATTGAAAAAAAATAAACCCTAACATTAAAAAGTGACTTTGTTGGGGCGGCCAGGTGGCTTAGCGAGTAAGAGCACTGGCTCCAGTGTCAGGATGACCTGGATCAAATCCGGGCTCAGATACTCAGCACCACACCCAGAAATAATAACTGGCCGTGTAACCTTGAGCAAGTTACTTAACCCCGATTGCTTTAAAAAAAAAAAGTGGCTTTGTTAATCAGATATTAAACAACATTTAATTAAACAAATTAAAGACAATTTTAGAGAAAAGTATCTAAATAGTCCCTAATTTAGAGTTCTTTCTTCACCAATTATGCTGTTCCAAATCTGTTGTTCTTATGACAGTGTTTAAATATATAACTTACTCTGGCTCTTCATTCAGTCACCCAGTAAGAAGGATTTCCTTTCTGTTACTCTCATACTGGTCAAAAGAGGCAAATGTATGTAAAACACTTTGCAAACTTGAAAGCACTATGTACATACCCACTATTATTATTATTTGATTATACCAGTCTCACAGATTTTTATTTTTCATTCATCTATTCATTTTCATTCACTTCCTCTATGGATATGCTGGAGCCAACTCAAACCAGCTCAGAAAAGCTGATTGTTAAAACTTCAGTGTGAGCATTTATACCCCCCAGAAACTGACAAACACTACAAACCAGGGATTCATTTATTATCTTGTTGATTTCTAGACTTAAGCAAATAATGGAGAAAATGTTAGTACACTTAAAAATATGTTTGGTGCACATTTTCCCTCAGACAGCAAGTGGTTAAACATTAACCAGCACATGCCCAGATAAAAGGGCCTCTATCATCTTGACCATCCCCTTTAGTGTACAAGTAATAACTTAAACCACCAAGAGCATGACTCACCCACGATTATCCAGGTAGTTTTTGATAAAGCTGTGGTTCAAGGGGCGGCCAGTTGGCTCAGCGAGTAAGAGCACTGGCTCCAGAGTCAGGATGACCTGGGATCAAATCTGGGCTCAGATACTTAGCACCACACCCAGAAATAACTGGTTGTGTAACCTTGAGCAAGTTACTTAACCCCAATTGCTTTAAAAAAAAAAATAAAAAGCTGTGGTTCAAAGATAGACTTGCCCAATGTGTTGAGTGATAAAGCAACTATCCACTTCTATGAAAGTTAGTCCAGTTTTTCCTTAAAAGGTATTGAAACTATCCTTGTGACTTATTTGCTTTGGCTCTGAGGCCTAATGTCTTAAGCAGTTCACATCACTTTCAGGTTACCTGAGTAAAAAGAGCCACCAGAGTTTCAATCTGGATTTGAAGTCTGTCTGGCCACTTAGCATGGCAGTGAACAGAGGAGGCTCATTCAGCTGAATCACATAGCTGCATCCTCAAGACATAAACCCTGCTATGACTATGTGACTCTCCTTTTGTTAACTATTGAATGACCTGAGAATGTTTCATTTCATTCCGATATCAAATATTAACTACCAGGACCATATAAACTGCCCATCCATTTATACGCTGTAATATGTGTATGTGTTCTTCAGCCACTTTGTTTTTACCTTTGTTGGTTGGGTAGATCTCTTTTGAGTGACCAAGGATCCCAGGGGAAAGGGTGGTAATGGTGATGATGCTGGTGGTCTGATTTGCCTGGCACACACTGCCTTCTGTTTCTCCTTAAAGGTATCTTGCTACTTCAGCCAGGCTGACTTGTCTACACATAGGTGGCCACTGCTGAGGATGACCCCATCCCTTCTCCACAGGAATTGTTTCCTTAGTGATAGCTTCAGAGACTGGGCTAGAAGTAAAGCTAGTGGTCTGGGGGATGCTATATTTCCAAGGCTCTTGAATTCAGTGTCCTGGACTGGCTCCTTCAAAGACCAAAAGGAGGTCATGGGTGGTGGTGCCGATTTTATTAGCCTGCCCCATGCTGCCTCCTCTCTCTTCCTTCAAGGTGCCTTGCTGCTCCAGAGAAAATTAGAGACAAAACACAAAAATAAATGGCTGGAACATCTATCAGATCAAAAGAAAAACATACTAAGAGTAACAGAAAACAAGTCTCTGCAAACCAAAGTAAATGACCTATAAGGCAGAGTTCAGCAGGATAATCTGAGAATTATTGGCCTCTCCCAAAATAATGATTTCTATAGCACTTACTAATATTTCAGGCATTCTGCTAAATTATTATTATCTCATTTGATCCTTGCAACAACCCATTATTGGTAGATGCTATTATTATCCCCACTTTACAGTTGAGGAAACTCAGGCAAAGAGATTGAATGAATTCCCCACAGTTACATAGCTACTAATGGTCTGAGGTCATTTGAACTCAGACCTATCTGACTCCAGGCCTAACCCTCTATTCTCTGTGGCATATAGAAACAAAAATCCAGAATGTTATGCTTCAGGAAATCACACAATAAAATTGCATGTATAGAACAGAGAGGGCAAAGTGCCAATTGATACAATCTACATATTTAACCAAACCAAAAATGTTATTGTGGGGTGGCTAGATGGCACAGTGAATAGAGCACCAGTCCTGGAGTCAGGAGGACTTGAGTTCAAATCCGGCCTCAGACACTTAATACTTACTAGCCATGTGACCTTGGGCAAGTCACAACCCCAATTGCCTTACCTTCCCCCCATCCAAAAAAGCAAAAACAAACAAACAAAATGTTATTACCAGTTCTGGAGGAAGAGGAAGGTTTTATCTAATCACATGTCAGTGAACTCTAGTTTGAAGCATACCTGATTACTCAATGACAATGAGAAATGAAAGCAAAGCTAGAATGTAATAAAACGTAAGGGAAATCATTTTACCACCACTCCAAATAACATGTCCTGAAAAACCAAACAGCAGTCTTAGAGTATCAGTGGCTTTTAATTATTCTTCTTAGGAATGGGCAGATGAAAAGCGTGAGTTAAGTATTTTGTTGTTGTTGTTGAGGCTTTAGGTGGTGAAGACCATAACTCCTGGCTGCGGGGGGGTGGGGGGGGGGGTGTTAGTGTGTGTGTGTGTGTGTGTGTTGGCACTACCCATTACAATGTAAGTTTCTTGAGGGCAGAAATGGTTTCATTTGTGTATTTTTGTCTTCAGTGCTTAGCACTGGACTTTACACCTAGTAAATGCTTAACACATGCTTTTCAGTCACATCCCACTCTTCGTGACACTATTTGGGGTTTTCTTGGCAAAGATACTGGCATGCTTTGCCATTTCCATCTTCAGATGAGGAAAGTGAGGCAAACAGGGTTAAGTGACTTGCCCAGGATCACAGAGGTAGTAGCTGTCTGAGGTCACATTTGAACTCAGGAAGTTGAATCTGCTATGGCACCACCCCGCTGCTCTAGGTTTTGCATATAAGTAGGTTCTAAATAAATGCTTATCAAATTGAATTAGATACAATATTTGAAGATCACCAAGAGAACATCTATGAACTAATCCTAGAGGAAAAAAAGATAAGGGAAAGGAAAGAACTAAATTTTTATTTTCTGAACTTATAAGTGACAGTCATTCAAAACAAAGAAGTCAGACCATGAGAGAAGGCACCTAAATCATATACGCATATTGGCTGCACAAATAAAGTATAAAAATATATATGACAGGGGGCAGCTAGGTGGCAGAGTGAATAAAGCACCGGCCCTGGAATCAGGAGGATCTGAGTTCAAATCTGGCCTTAGACACTTAACACTAATTAGCTGTGTGACCTTAGGCAAGTCACTTCATCCCAATTGCCCCTCCAAAAAGATATATATATGAGTGAAAGCAGGATAAAGCAATCTGGGTCTTGATCACGGGATCATAGATTTAGAACTCAAAGGTACCTTAGAGGTCAACAAGCCAACCTCCTCATTTTACAGATGAGGAAACTGAGACCCAAAGAGATGGAGTGGATTACCCAAAGTCACACGGGAAGTGAGAAAGGTAGGACTTAAACAACACTCCTTTGCTTCCAAATTCCCAGTTCTCTCCACTGGATTACATTGACTGTTACTGGTTTAAATTGAATCATACATGAATGTGTATGAATTCCTAAAAACAAAACAAAACAAAATTATGAAGTGAAGAGTACTCCTAAATTATTTTCCTTCCTTAAGAAAATTTAACTGAATGCTATTCCGGGTTTCCATATAGTAACTTGTTATAGACACGTGGATGATTTTGCATTTGCTTCAAAGCTATTCCAAAGGTACAAACTCAGTTTACAATAGTGTAAGTATTAATTTCATAGCCCCCAGTATTTATGTAACAGCTCAAATGTAACTAATGAAATAAAACACACACAAAGACTCCCCCTTCAAAAGTCTGCCCCAAAGTATGTGAACATACAACAATCATAACCAGGGAATATCTGAATTATTCCAGTGAAAATGGAAACTTTTTGCTCAGCAACATATACATATATGCATGGACACATGCACTCATAAAGTTGGTTCAAAAGCAAAACTCGGAAGAGTTTTGTAGGATCTCACATATTAAGTCAATCCAAAAGGGATGGGAAGTATTCAGAATTGAAATTCTGAAGACACAAACAGAAGCCATTTCAATGAGAAAGAAAAAGAATAGTTATTGAAAGGGAACAGTGTATAGATGCACAGGAAATAGCAAACAATTTACACTTCTAAAAGATATATCCAATAGAATTCTGGGAAGATGGCAAAGCAGGTCAGAAAACCCCAAGTTCTCAAGATTTGCTCCCAAAAAAGAAATGAAATAGTACCTCAGGGTGAATATTGAACGGTATAAGTAAATAAGAGTAGGAGCAGAACAGGGTTCATCCTGGGACAATTGGAGAAGATCTGAAGAAAAGTGCCAGGACTAGGTTTGGTCCCTGTGAAGAGTAAACACCTCCAGGCTAGGTCATAGGCCCATGTAAGCAACAAGGAGCAAGCCCTGGACTAGGGTGGCCACAGGAACTTTTACCTGCTGGACAGTGAGGGGATCTGGGCAGCTGAACCTGGGAAGATCAAGGGAACCTCTGATGACAGGAAAGCCAGACCCAGCTGTGCTGAAGACACAGGTGGGGTGAGAAGGAACCAGCACACCCAGGTGAGTTCAGAAGCAGTGGGGCAGGGCACTGCTGGCTGTGAGCTAGAGGTCTTGGTTCCCAGTTGCAGGCTACAAGAGAGAACTGAAGCATCTGACATCAGAGGCACCATACCTATGCCCCAAGACTAGAGGTAATTATAAAAAAAACTAAGGTACTACAAATTTTTAAAAATGCACAGGCAGGAGCAGCTAGGTGGCACAGTGAATAGAGCACTGAACCCTGGAGTCAGGAGGACCTGAGTTCAAATACAGCCTCAGACACTTAACACTTAATAGCCATGTGACCTTGGACAAGTCACTTAACCCTAACTGCCTTGCCTTTCCCCCTCCAAAAAGAAAAAAAAAAAGAAAAACAGAACAGATCAAGAAGAGAAAACAGAAGAGGCTACCTGAAAGTTATAATAAAAAAAAAAGAATCCTGATACAATAATACAAGAAGTAACTCAAGAAAATTGTCCTAAAGCATTAGAACAAGAGGGGAAAGTACAAATAGAAAAAAATCCACCAATCACTTCCTGAAAGAGATCCTCTGAGGGAAACCCACAGGAATTTTATAGTCAAATTCTGAAACTCTCAGATCAAAATATTACAAGCAACAAGAAAAGAACAATTTAAATATGGTGGTGCCACAATTAGAATCACACAGTACCTAGCAGCAGTGAAACTAAAACAACGCAAGTCTTAGAACACTGCATATCAAATAGCAAAAAGAATTGGGGTTCCATCTGAAAATATCTTAACCAGCAAAACAAAGCATAACCCTGAATGGAAAAAAAAATGGGCATTTAGTGAACTGACAGACTTTCAGAACTTTGTTAAAAAAAAAAAAGACAAAACCTGAACTAAATAGAAGATTTGACATACAAGAGCCAAGAGAAATATAAGGTACATACCAAAGACTAGTTACAAGGGATTCAATAAGGACACATTGTTTACCTTTTATGTAAGTATGTAAAATGTAAAACATATGTCTAAGATTGTTATTAGTAACTGGGTGGTTCGTAAGAAAGATTGGAGTAAACTTGAGTATGATATGGCTTTAAAAAGTAAAACCATTTAGGAAAAGATAAAAAGAGTAATTATTTTATACAAATGAGGTGTGAGAGGAAGAACCAATACAGAGGAATTAGTTGGAGGAGGAGGGATGTTAGAACTGGAAATCTACTTTCATTGGGAATGGGTTCAAGAGGGAATGATACAGATATATCTAGAAAAGTACAAAAGTCTTCTAAATTCAGAAAGAAATAAAATGTTATGGGGACAGGGAGGGGGGAAAGGATAAGGGAGGAATCTCTAGAAGGGACAGGGAAGGAATGGGTTAAAGGGAGGGGAGTGTATAGAAGGGTGTTTAGATTTATAGGAATGGGAGCATAAAGGAAGGATCCTTAGGGGGGAAGAGGGTAGGTTAAGTAATGGGAGGGCAAGGTAGCAGGTAGAAGCAAAGTAGAGGAGTTAGGAGGGATAGGAAATAGATACCCACAAACATAAAAAACAGATTAGAAGTAGAATTTGTTAGGGAAAATATACGTCTACATATATATGTATGTAGGTGTATATATGTATATGTATTTGTATATATATATATACATATATATCCACGCTTAATTTTAGCCTTTGGGGGATGGAAGGGGGAAAAAAAGAATAAAGTAAAAAGGGCACAGCAGAGAACAAAAGAAAACTAAGAGGGAAGCAAAGAAAAGATGGCCAGCTCTCAATATGATGCATAGTATTTATTATATAGATTTTCTTGACATGGAAATTTGTTGTTATATAGTCTGAATCCTCTCTTACATTCTGCTATGTACATGACATATTTTTCTTTTATTTTGTATTTTTTCAATATTTATGTTTATGATATATTCCTTTTTCTTTTCTTGTGTATCTAAGTTTCAGTAATTAAAAAAAAATTTTTAATTTTTTAAATTCTGACATAACCAGAAGACAGAAACAAAAAGAGGCAATAAACTATAACAGATCATACCTTTTATGGTTCTCAAAATACTTTGTACACATTATCTCATTTTGTCCTTACAACAGTCCTGTAAGGAAGGTACATATCTATATCATATTTATATCTATTTTATAGATATAAAAATCAAGGCTCAGAAAGGTTAAATAACTTGCCATAATCACCCAGCTATGATATGTCAGAGAGAGCATTCAAGTCAGGGATTTTCTGATTCCAAATGTGGTACTCTCTACCACTACTTCCTGCTGCCTCTAATTCCGTCTCTCTCTTCACTAGAGGATGAATACAAAAGTGTAACACAATCAAAGAAGAATGATAAAGCTAAATTATGAATGCTAATGCTCATAATAAAGTAAGGCTGACAAGAAAAGCTAAAGACAAAAAGGTTTTTGTCATCGTTAACTATATTTGGAGGAAAAACAGGAATCAAAGACAGGCTAGGACTACTACCCAAGGTCCATGGGATGATAACTACAGACAGAACAAAGACAGAGATGCTTAATTCTTATTTTGCTCCTGTTTTAAGAATGGTCTTTGACCTGGAAATATGGCTAATAGGGAAACTAGTTCCCAAGATGAGGAGATAAGAGAGACAGTGAATAGTTGAAGTCAAGGAGTATAGATGAACTATTTCCTCGAATACTAAAGGACTAGCAGATATGAATGCAGTGCCACAGGATTGGAAGGAAGTCAGTTGTTTTTCTGATTTTCAGAAAGGAGGAGATATTGGATTCTTCAACAGGCCAGTGAGTTTGACATGGATTGCTGGCAAGATTCTAGAATGTATTATTAAAGGTTAATATCTTAGAAAAAGAAGGCACTGATCAAAAAGAACCAGCATGGCTTCATCAAGTCAGACTAACTTTATATTTTATTTTTCTATGGACAGTGCACTGATAGATTAGGGAAATGCTTATAGCTATAGTTTGCTTTGAAATTAGGAAAATATTCCAAAAAGTCTCTCAAGGTACTGTGGAAAAGATAGAGAAGTATGAGCTAAAATACAGTAGAGATGGATTTGTAGATGATTGAATAGCCAATCCCAAGAATAGTCATTAATGGGTTTATGCCAACTTGGAAGTCTTAATCCCTGTTCCAGGGATTTGTGTTTGACTGTGTCTTATTCTACATTTATATAAATTATTTGGATAAAAGTATAAATGATAAAGCCATCCAAATTTCAGATGATACAAAGCTGAGATAGCTGAGGCATTGCATGAATGAATCAAAATTCAAAAATATTTTAAAAGCCCAGACCACTGGGCCAAATCCAATAAGGTCAAATTGAATAAGTGTAGATAAGCTTTAAACTAGGGTTTAAAAAAAATCAACTTTACAAGTACAAGATGGGGGAGACATGGTTAGACAGGAGTTTGTTTGAAAAAGATTTTAGAATTTTAGTTGACTACAAGCTTAATATAAGTCACCAGGGTGATATGATAGTCAAAAGTAGTGTGATCATAAGCTATGTTAGAAGAGACATAATCCTCTCTCTCTAGGGATGGACCATGTTATAATAGATATAGAGCTAGATGAAACCTTAGAGACCATTGAGCTTACTCCTCTGATTTTTTTTTTTTTTGCTTTTTGGAGAGCAATTGGGGTCAAATGACTTGCCCAAGGTCACACAGCTAATAAGTGTTAAGTGTCTGAGGCTGGATTTGAACTCAGATCCTCCGGTGCTCTGTTCACTGTGCCACCTAGCTGCCCCTCTCCTCTGATTTTTACAGAAGATGAAAGTAAGGCATTAGTTTCGGAGATTAACTTGTCCAGAGTCACACAGCTTACATCTGAGGAGGACTTGAACCCAGATCTCCTGACTCCGGGGCCATAATTCTATTCACTATACCATGCTAAATCATATATTTGGATATATGAGGGATATATTTGAAAATGATGATATAAAAACAAAAAATAATTATATATTAAATATATATTTTATTATTTATAATATATAAAATAAATATATGTAAATATATAATAAAACTTCTACATACTGTATAACATGTGTGTGTGTGTGTGTGTGTGTTTGAGCCGCAGTGTCCAAGAATAAAGAGGTGATAGTCCTCCCTCATTGGACAACATAGCAGCATTGTGTTCAGTTCCAGGTACCACAGTTCTGGAAGGAAACCAGAATGGTGAAGGGCCTTTAGTCTATGTTAAATGAGGACCAATCAAAGGAACACTGAATGTTTAGCCTAAAGAGGACCACTGAATACCATGTGGAAGGGTAGACTTATTCTAGACTTATTCTACCTGGACACAGGGCAGAGTAGAAGTTGCAAAGAAGCAAATTTAAGCTAGATGCAAGAAGAAACTTCCTAACAATTAATGTTAGCCAAAAGAGGAATGTGCTGACAATTGGGTTGTAGAGGGGTTCTTTTTGCAGTAATGAGAAGGAGTAAGATGATTATTTAGGTCTCTTCCAACTTTGAAATCCACAAATTAAGTAATGTTTTTAAGCAAGATGTATGAGGTGTTGGTTGTAATATACAAACCCCATAAATTGTATAGAGAAAGGTCTATACCAGGGACTCTTAGCTTTGTGTATCATGGACCCCTTTTGTAGTCCAGTGAAGCCCATGGACCCTTTCTCAGAATAATTTTTAAATTAAAAATTTAGATCATAAAAGAATTAAAATATATTGAAATATAGTTTTCAAAATAGTTTTTAATGTGTGATATAATAATATGTGCTTCTTAACATACTGAATAATAAGACAATACATTTAAAATAAGGATAAGATAAATTTTATTTTTTAAATAAATATGAGTGAGGGGCAACTAGGGGGCACAGTGAATAGAGCACTGGAGTCAGGAGAACCTGGGTTCGGATCCGGCCTGACAAAAAACAAAAAAACTAGCCATGTGAACTTGGGCAAGTCACTTAACCCCAATGACCCTCCAAAAAGCAAAAAAAAAAAGGGGGGGAATAAATAAATATGAGTAGGGAGTTGTTGTTTAACTTTAAAAAGAACATTAAACTTTGACAAGGTAACATATATGTCATGTTGGACATCCAACTAATTTTGTTTTGTTTTGTTTTGCCTTTTGGAGGGAAATTGGGGTTAAGTAACTTGCCCAAGGTTACATGGCTAGTATATTTTTGTGTGGGTGTTAAGTGTCTCAGGCTGGAACCGAACTCAGGTCCTCCCAACTCCAGGGCCGGCACTTTACTCACTGCGCCACCTAGCCACCCCATCCAACTAAATTTGCCTTTTTGTTTTAATGACTACAAGCGTTGAAAATGCTTACTCATAAAGACATATTGTTGCAAATAGAATTAAAGTTTCCACAGCTTGCTTTATAAGGTAAGGACAGATTTCCTTCAAGGAATACCAGAATTTTCTAAGTTTTTAAGTTAAATTTCAACCATAAAAAAGAGATAGTTAAGGTACTGAATGAAAGAATCAGGATTCAAAAATATCTTCACAGCTTAGAACATTAGGTCAATTGTAGTAAGATCAAATTGAACAGAAATAGATAAGCCTTAAACTTGGGTTTCAAAAAATTAAAACTTCAAATGATCAAAAAATCAACCGTACCTTGGCTATTTCTTTTTTGTCCTTAAATCAGCGAGTTCCTCTTTGAGATCAACATTTATGATACAGCTTACATCAAAAAGAAGAGGATTAAGAATCCATGGTTCAACTTTATTGCCATAAAAATAGAAATAACTTTTGAAAGTTCCAAAGTGTTTCCAGGTGTTCACAGAGTTCTCCTTTCAGAGAAATTCAGATAATGTTGCAGTTCAGCTCCTTCTTGGTAAAACAGTTCTTCTAGCATTTGAAAGTTTACAATATGTCATCTTCTATTTCTTTCTTTGTTATTGGCCACTTAGCCAAGAAATCATAAAATTTTTCAGTACCATTCATAATTATGACCAGCATTTATTTCATTCACATAGTTAAAAATATCTGCCAGATAAGCTAACCAATAGACAAAATATTTTCTTTCAAGGTATTCCAAGAGTAGAATTTTTCCCCCATGAAAAGTAAACTTCAGTCCTTAATTCATAAAACACTTTAAGACTTGTTTCCTTAAAATCCAGCCAACTTCTCTGTGCTAAATGTTCCATATTCTGTTCTCATTTCTTAACAAAATATTTTTAAGTGTAACAATTCAAAAATCTGCTTCTATTAAAGATGATGACCTTCATGAATGTTGACAAATACTATTTCTTTTTTTTTTTTGTGGAAGTTTTGCTCTGCTTTATTTTTTTTTCACTAAGCCTATACTAGGTTTAATATTTAAATGCTTTATTAATTTCTGGTTTACATCATTCATTTCTGCCAGATTTTGAGTTACAAATTTTTTCCCCGTTTTTCCCCTACCCACCACCCCAAAATAGCAGTCCCACAGGATATCCCCTCCTCCAATCTGCTCTCTCCCATATCTTCTCCCATACCCCCTTCTACTTTTTCAGTAGGACATGGTGGATCTCTATGCCTCAATGCCTGTATATCTTATTTCCCAATTACATGTAAAATAGTATGAATAATTGTATTTATATATTTTTAAACATTTGATTTTAAAACTTTGAATTCCAGATTCATTCCCTTCCTCCCTTGTCACCCACCCTTACTGGGAAGATAAGCAATTCAGTATAGCTGAATTGTAGCATTGTACATGTGTAGCTATGCAAAATATTACCATAGTAGATATCTTGTAAAAGACTGACTATATTTCCCTCCCTCCTATCCCACCTCCCACTTGTACTGACAAATACTATTTCAAGGGTTTTGGGAAGAGTATTTGTTGCCAGTGCATGTCTTTGTAAAAAGCAAGGTGACAGACCTCATTTCTCAAATATATAGAAAAGTGAGTCAAATTTATAAGAATATAAGTCATTTCCTAATTGATAAGTGGTCAAAGGATATAAACAAGCAATTTTCAAAAAAAATAAAATCTATCTATAGTCAATGAAAAAACATTCTAAATCATCATTGATTAGAAAAATGCTTATTTTAAAACAACTCTGAAACACAACCTTACACCCATCAGATTGGTTAATATGACCGAAAAGAAAAATGATAAATTTTGGAGGGAATATGTCAAAATAGGGATGCTAATGCACTGTTAGTGGAGCTCTGAACTGATCCAACCATTCTGGAGTGCAATTTGGAACTATGCCCAAAGAGCTACCAAACTGTGCATACCCTTTGTCCCAGCAATACTATTCACTAGATCTGTATCACAAAGAGATTTTTAAAAAATAAATAAAAAAGGAAAAGAACCTATTTGTACAAAAATATTTATAGCAGCTCTTTTTGTGGTTACAAAGAGTTGGAAACTGAGGGGATGCCCATCAACAGCAGAATGGTTGAAAAAAGCTGTAATATATGACTGTGATGGAATATTATTGTGCTATAAGAAATGATGAGCAGGATGATTTTAGATTGGAAAGACTTATATGAATTGTTGCACAGTGAAGTGAGCAGAGCCAGGAGAACATAGTACACAGAAACAAGAAAATTGAACAAGCAACTGTGAATAACTCAGCTATTCTCAGGAATAAAATAATCCAAGATAATTCCAAAGGACTCATGATGAAAAATGCTAGCTACTGCCAGAGAAAAAATTATGGAGTCTGAATGCAGATTTAAGCATACTATTTCTCACTTTATTTTTTTCATGGCTGGGTTGGGTTTTTTTTTTTTGGTCTGTATTTTCTTTCACAACAAGACTAATAGGAAATATGTTTTGTATATATACACGCATAACCTATATCAAATTGCTTACTATCTCAGTGAGGGGGAAAAGGGAGGGAGAGAAAGTTAGAACTTAGAACTCAAAATTTTAAAAATGTAATATTAAAAATTGTTTTTATTTGCAATTGGGAAAAAAAATATTGTTTTTTTTTTTAAAAAGCAATGTGATGGGGCAGCCAGGTAGCACAGCGAGTAAGAGCACCAGCCCCAGAGTCAGGATGACCTGGGATCAAATCCGGGCTCAGACACTTAGCACTCACCCAGAAACATCTGGCCGTGTAACCTTGAGCAAGTTAACCCCAATTGCTTAGGGGCAGCCAGGTGGCTCAGTGAGTAAGAGCACTGGCCCCAGACTCCGGATGACCTGGGATCGAATCTGGGCTCTGATACTTAGCACCACACCCAGAAATAACAGGCCGTGTAACCTTGAGCAAGTTACTTAACCCCAATTGCTTAAAAAAAAAAAAAAAGCAATGTGACAACATCATAAGGAGCTTCTTTCTTCACCAGTAGCAAAACCACGTGTGTTACCAAGCATTACAAGAATTCTACCTCTGCAAGGACTCTGAAACTTTTCTTTCCAGTTAATTTTTTATGGAAAAAAAAATTAAAACCTTTACCATTTCCAAAACACAGTCAGCTTTTATAACTTTGCAAAGAGACTCACAAAATCATAATTTTTTCTTTGATGGCATTAATACTCACCTAGTGAACAAAAACAAGAAGCTAGCTATGTTGAGAAATGTCTACAGGGGAAAAACGGGAAGAAAATTTGTAACTCAAAATCTGGTGGAAATGAATGATGTAAATCAGAAGTTAATAAAGCATTTGAAAAATTAAAAAAAATTAAAATTAAAAAAAAGAGAGAAATGTCTGCAGTTTCCTCTAGTTAGCATAAGGAAGGAGAATAGCAAGGTTGCTAATTCCTCAATGACTTGCTTCAAAATATTAAAAGAAATATCAGATATTCCAGAATTTGTCACATCATTTGACAATAGAACTACTTCCAATTTTTTCCCATCTCGATCTATAAACCATCTCAACTATTTCAAGTGCCTATGACTTTTACTACTATCATTCCAAGAGTGTGGGTTTGTTGTTTCTTTGGCAATCTGGTAAGCATCCAGGATATAATGATTCAAGAGAAGGTTTTTGTGAAGTGGAAAACCCAAGTTTTGAAAGCAATTTTTTTGAATTGCACTTTCTTCACAAGGAAAAAAAAGGAATTTCATTTTTTAATTTTTTTTTTTTTGCTTTTTGGAGGGGGGAAATGCAGGACAATTGGGGTTAAGTGACTTGCCCAAGGTCACACAGCTAGTAAATGTTAAGTATTTGAGGTCAGATTTGAACTCAGGTCCTCCTGACTCCAGCGCCTGTGCTCTATTCACTGTGCCACCGAGCCACTCTTTTAAAAAAAAAAAAAAGGAATTTTAAAATGCATTTTCAGAATGGGTAGATGTAAAGTGGTCTTTCAGTTTTACTGGCTTTATTCTTCCATTTGCAAGAATTTTTCCACACAACAAATACTTTTGTGTCCCATCACGTTCATTAATACAAGTAAATCCATGTAAAATATAACCTTCATCATACTTCTTTTCCTTCAATGTGTCAACTTAATTTGGGTCTGTAAAAAAAATAAAGTATATACATATAATAGAGAAAAAATAAAATATATGATTGAATTAGTATTTTTTAAACTCAATGTTTTATTTTAAAAGTATTTTTAATTTTAAAAGCAATTTTAAGTAAATATACAGATAAATAATTATATGTTAAAAAAATAAAGCATAGGAGATTTAAGAAAATTGTGCAACAATTAAGTGAAATAAAGTAACAACAAGCATTATAACTGATCCAAACTTTTAACACTTTTCATGGCTTTTAACCCTGTAATAGATACTTGTATTACAGCAGAAACACAGAAATCATGTGCTTTCTGGAATTCAGCTTAAATTATTGTGTGTGGAGTCACATGGCTTTCTATGTCTTCCTAGAAATAATGGTTCTCATTTTTAATACTGTTCACACTTTTATCACAAATTTATTTTTTAAACAAACAGTTTTTTCATGGAATGATAATATATAAATACCATTTGTACAACATATTGTGTGTACATGCCTTTATTTCAAAACAGATTCTACAAAGAGACAGTGTAAAGACAAAATCAAATAAAAGAAACAAATGTTTTGGGACGGCTAGGTGGTGCAGTGAGTAGAACACCAGCCCTGGAGTCAGGAGGACCTGAATTCAAATCTGGCCTCAGACACTTAACACAAAAGTCTGTGACCTTGGGCAAGTCACTTAACCCCAACAGCTCTCAAAAAAAAAAAAACCTGTATTGCCATGCAATCTATTAGCAATAATAAGAAATACTTTAAATAGCACACTTCAACAGTTATCTAAATGGACAAGTGTTTGATTGCACCTAGTTTATACTCATATCCCACTGCCTTACAGAATTGAAAATTCTCATTTGAACTTCTGAGTTTCACAAAACTGTAAAAATTATTTACCTCCTTTCATATATTAATCAACAAAACACCTACTCTCTTGTGAATTACCACAAGCATTCTTCTATACCTTGAACTATGACTGGGGTACCTGCTTCCCTGAAGCCACAAGCACTAATGCTCCTCTTTACCCTAGAACTGTGATCCAGAACTGCATATGTGCAATGTAATAAGGTTCTGAACACAGTGCCTGCAAAAGGTTCCTCTATAATATTTTGCTGATCAATTGTCCAACACTTTTACCACCTGTGGGTTGAGTTCCCAAAGCTGGTGCTGCCACTGTTACTACATTGCCATGGTGCTGCCTGCACTGTGTCCTAATATGACCATG
This sequence comes from Petaurus breviceps papuanus, assembly GCF_028583685.1. NCBI lineage: Eukaryota > Metazoa > Chordata > Mammalia > Diprotodontia > Petauridae > Petaurus > Petaurus breviceps. The sequence continues at coordinate 8,369,277 of NW_027186502.1, read as the reverse complement.
ACCCCAGTGTCACAGATCTCTCCTGCTGAACTCCTAAATTATCTTAGGTTAAAAAATCATCTCACATCAATCCTTTGTTGACTCTGCAAATTCCAGAATTTGATTTGGCATTATTATTCTAAAGTTGTTTATTTAGAGGGGAATGTTGGGAAAACTAAGGTGAGTTCCTATCTCTATTTTGCCATCTTGGCTATGCCCCTTCTTACCAGTCAATGTATCAGTTCTTAAAAGTCTTTTTTCTGTAATTTGTCAATGAATCTATAAGAGAGCTATTTAGACTAAGAACCATATGCCCTTCCGTTGAAATCATTTGCATTTCCCATATCACCTATATTTTACTGTCACAGAATAACTGACTTTAACACTTGATATTATTGCAAATTAAAATGTCTAAAGCAATAGAAATTCACTTAATACAAAAAATATTCAGTGAATTGTCAGTACAGATTTAGGTATCTGAGTACACAACAGATTATCTATAATGTTTCTCCTAAGAGTTTCCCTCAGTATATTTTACATATAATAAATGTTTAAGAAACATTTATTGAATTGAATTATGCCAGCTAGAGTCTCCTATTGTTTCTGTACATATCTTACACTGGGACATGCACAAAAGTGATCAGCATCTTGACACACTGCACATAAATAGGTTAATACAATTAGATGGAATAAGGACATGACAAATCATGTAACTTAGTAAATCATTAGACTATGACTAGTTCATCATCAGAAACTACTTAGTTCTAAAGCAACCAGCTCTGTTAACAGATATTTAAATAAAATTATAATGCTAGTATTAGTGGGTACTGATACCTGGAAAGAAACCATTAAATGTAAGTAATAATAAAGGTTAATAAAAAATACTGCTGTAAATGCTGCTATAAGTACTTAGATATATTGAATGGAAAAAGGCCTGGATTTGTCAGGAGACAAAAAAAAATTCTAGTCCTGCCATTGTTACCTATCTCTGAGACTCATTATCCTCCTCTGCAATATGAGGAGGTTGGTTTAGATGACTTCCTATATTCCTTTCAGTGCTAAAATTCTATTACGCTCCCTTCCACTCCTCCTCAAGGTAAAAGCTTCAACCAGGTCTATTCCTCCAGAAGAGAGCAACCTCAAATTTAACCCATGATTAAAGAAAACACCTCTTCCATCTCTTTCAAAGGAAAGGAAGTTGACTAAGGCCAATCACTGGAAAGTACTTTGATGTCCATAGTGAAAGAAAAGGCAGGCGTAAAAACCTTGACTTTGTTTTATCAATCCCAGAGGATATGGGGAGTCAGGCCTAAGGAAAGACACGCTGGGGGCGGCCAGGTAGCATGAATAAGAGCACCGGCTCCAGTGTTGAGAAGACCTGGAGATCGAATCCCGGGCTCAGACACTTAGCACCCACCCAGAAACACCTGGCCGTGTAACCTTGAGCAAGTTACTTAACCCCAATTGCTTAGGGGCAGCCAGCTGGCTCAGCGAGTAAGAGCACCGGCTCCAGTGTTGGGATGACCTGGATCAAATCCGGGCTCAGATACTCAGCACCACACCCAGAAATAACTGGCCGTGTAACCTTGAGCAAGTTACTTAACCCCTTGCTTTGGAAAAAAAAAAAAAAAAGGAAAGAAAGACATGCTAGGCAAAGGAAAAGTCCTAGACTTGATCTGATTACCAGAGCAGGGGAGACTTAAAACTCAATGCCTGAGGCTTCGATAACTAAAATGGGGTGAGGGGGAGAACAGAAAGAGTTTTATGATGCCAAGAATGACCAAGACACAAGCTCAGAAGAGAATAAATAAAAAACTCCAACAATCAAAATCTCAAAGAAAAAAAAAGAGCTTGCCCAAAAGAACAATTAGAATTCTTTGTAATAATGGTGTAAAAGTTTTTTAAAGATATTGTAAAAGAAAGACAGCTAGGTGGTGCAATGAATAGAGCACCAGCCCTGGACTCAGGAGGACCTGAGTTCAAATCCAGCCTCAGATACTTAACACTTACTAGCTGTGTGACCTTGAGCAATTGCCCTCCAAAAAAAAAAAAGATATTGTAAAAGAGCCCAGCAGCAAAAGATAGAAAGAGAAATTGGGAGTCTACTTGCCAAGACAAAACCCAGGAACTATAAGAACACAATTACATTAAGAGGTGAGAGAGGAATATAATGAGAGGAGATGGGGAGACACAAAATGGGGTAAACTATCTCATATAGAACAGGCAAGGGAAAATGGTTACAATGGAGGGGAAGAACAGGAAGGCAAAAGGGAATGGGTCAACCTTATCCTCATTGAATTTGGCTTAGGGAGGGAATGACCTACACACTAAATAGGGTATCTTACCCTACAGAAGAGTAGGGGGGAAGGGGTTGAGAGGGGGATGATGGAAGGGAGGGCAGGCTGGTGAGGAGGAAAGTTGGAAGCACCCACTTTTGAAAAGGGACAGGATCAAAGTAGAGAATAGAACAAGTGGGAGGAGGGATAGGAGGGAGGGAAATATAGTCAGTCTTTTACAATATATTCACTATGGAAATGTTTTGCATAGCTACACATGTACAACCTATACTGAATTGCTTATCTTTCCAGTAAGGGTGGGTGACAAGGGAGGAAGAGAATGAATCTGGAATTCAAAGTTTTAAAATCAAATGTTAAATATATATATTTTAATGACATATATTATTTATTATATATTATATATAAATTATATATTTATATTACATATAAATATATTTATTGTATATTATATAAATAATATGATATTATTTATATTGTAATATAAATTATTATATCACAATATAACAATTATTATATAATATATTATTAATATTATTTTACATGTAACTGGGAAATAAGATATACAGGCACTGGTGCATAGAGATCCACCATGCCCTACTGGAAAGTCGAAGGGGGTATGGGAGAAGATATGGGAAAGAGCAGATTGGAGGAGGGGATATCCAGTGGGATAGCTATTTTGGAGTGGTGGGTAGGGGAAAAATGGGGAGAAAATTTGTAACTCAAAATCTGGCAGAAATGAATGATGTAAACCAGAAATTAATAAAGCATTTGATTTGAAGAAAAAAAAAGAACACAATTACAAAACACTTTTCAAACAAAGTCATATCTAAACAAATGGAAAAATACCAACTGCTCATGGGTAAGCCAAGCTAATATGATAAAAATGACAATTCTATCTATATCATTTTACTTAGTGCTATACCAAACTACCAAAAAAAATTTGATAGAGCTAGAAAAAATAATAAAATTCATCTGTGAGAACAAAAAGTCAAGAATATCAAGGAAATTAATGAAAAAAAAGGAAGAAAGTTATCCCAATTAAATTACTAAAAAGTTAACTTACTGAGTCAGAAAAAAATTAATAGTTCATTTGGAAGATCAGAGTAAGTTAAGACATAAAGGATGACACCATAAGCAAATCTGAAGAGCAAAGAATAGTCTGCCTATGAGATCTATTGGGAAGGAAAGAATTCATGACCAAACAAGAGACAGCATTATGAAATAAAAAAAATAGATAATTTTGATTACATTAAAATGAAAAGCTTTCTTATAAATCAAATAAATGCAACCAAGATAAGAAGGAAAGCAGAAACCTGGGTAACAATCTTTATTGCCACTGTATCTGATAATGGCCCTATTTCTCAAATATATAGAAAACTGAGTCAAAATTTTAAGAATACAAGCCATTCCCCAAATGATAAATTGTCAAAGGATATGAACAGGCAGTTTTCAGATGAAGAAATCAAAGCTGTCTACAGGAATATGAAGAAGTGCTCTAAATCACTTTTGATCAGAGAAAAGCAAATTAAAACAACTTTGAGGTGGTACCTCACCTATCAAATTGGCTAATATGACAGAAAAGGAAAATGATAAACGTTAAAGAGGATGTGGGAAAATTGGGATATTAATGCATTTTTGGTGGGGTTATGAACTGACTCAATTCTAGAAAGCAATTTGGAACTATGACTAAAGGGCAATCAAAGTAAAGAAGGGGCAAAGCAAAGGGGCATACCCTTTGATTCAGAAATACCACTTCTAGATCTGTATCCCAAAGAGATCATTAAAAAAGGGAAAAGGACCTACATGTGCAAAAATATTTATAGCAGCGCTTTTCATAGTGGCAAAATATTGGAAACTGAGGGGAGGCCATCAATTGGGGAGTGGCTAAACAAGCTGTGGTATATGAATGAAATGGAATACTATCATGCACTAAGAAATGATGAACAGGCAGATTTCAGAAAAACCTGAAAAGACTTGTATAAACGATGCAGAGTGAAATGAACAGAACCAGGAAAACACAGTACCGCAACATTATGGTTTATAATACCAGATCAAATATGGATTACAGTTCTTCTCAGCAACACAACGATCCAAGCAAGACAAGTACAAAGGATTCATGAAGGAAAATGCTATCCACATGTAGATAAAGAACTGATGGACTTTTGAGTACAGATCAAAGCATATTTTTAACTTATTCTTTTTCATGGTTTTTATCCTTTTGATCTGTTTCTTCTTTCACAACTGTGACTAATATGGAAATATGCTTTGCATGATAACACATTTATAAATTATGTCAAATTGTCTGATGTTTTCAGAAGAGAGGAGAGAGGGAAATAGGGAGAAAAGTTTGGAATTCAAAATCTGGTAAAAACAAATGCTAAAAAACATATGAACAATATGAACATATTATGTATCATATGATATGTAATTGGGAAAAATTAAAAATAAAAATACATATAGTACAGCTTAAGATCTAAAAGGTACAGACTTTCTTTTGCATTTTTTCATTGATTATTGGGTATCCTTGAGCTTTTGTTCTTCCTGATGAATTTTATTACTTTTTCTAGCTCTAAAAAAATAGTTTGTTGATAGTTTGATTGGTATGGCACCAAATAAATAGATTAATTTAGCTACAAAGGCCATTTTTTTTTAAGCAATCGGGGTTAAGTAACTTGCTCAAGGTTACACAGCCAGTTATTTCTGGGTGTGGTGCTGAATGTCTGAGCCCGGGATTCGATCTCCAGGTCATCCTGTCACTGGAGCTGGTGCTCTTCCTCGCTGTGCTACCTGGCCGCCCCTACAAATGCCATTTTTATTATAGTGGCTCAGCCTACCCATGGGAAACTAACAGTTTTCCAGTTGTCTAGATGTGACTTTGTGTGAAAAGTATTTTATAGTTGCGTTAATATAGTTCCTGTGTTTGTCTTGACAGGTAGACTTCCAAGAATTTTATATTGTCTACAATTACTTTAAATGGAATCTCTCTCAGTGCTAGACTTTGTTGGTAGAATATAGAAATGTTGATGATTTATGTGCATTTATTTTGTATCCTGAAACTTTGCTAAAGTTGAAACTAAGAAGTAATTTAAATTGATTCTCTAGGATTTTCTAAGTATAACATATCATCCACAAAGAATGATAGTTTTCAGGGGTGGCCAGGTGGCGCAGTGAGTAAGAGTGCTGGCCCCAGAGTCGGGAGACCTGGGATCGGTTCCAGCCTCAGATACTTCACACACACACACACACACACACACACACACACACACACACACACAC
>NW_027186502.1:8350019-8363715 GCF_028583685.1 Petaurus breviceps papuanus | reverse complement strand
ACACACACACACACACACACACACACACACACACACACACACACACAGCCATGTAACCTTGAGCAAGTTACTTAACCCCAGTTGCTTTAAAAAAAAAAGTGATAGTTTTATTTCCTCATTGCCTATTTTAATTCCTTCAATTTTTATTTTACTTCTCTTTATTGCTATAGCTAATATTTTTATTACAATATTAAATAAAGGCAATAATGGGCATCCTTGCTTCACTCAATTGTATTGGGAAGGCTTCCACCTTACACCCATTACATTGCTGATGGTTTTAGATAAGTATTTAGATAAGTATTACTTATCATTTTAAGGTAAGCTCCATTTATAGGAATATAGGAAAATTATCTATAGTGCTTTTAAATAGAAACAGGCCCTATATTTTTGTCAAAAGCTTTTTCTTCATCTCTTGAGATAATCATATTATTTCTGTTGGTTTTGTTAAGTGATATGGTCAATTATGCTAATAGTTTTCCTAATATTGAAGCAACCCTGCATTCCTGCTATAAATGCCACCTGGTCATATAATCCTTGTGATATATTGCTGTAATCTCTTTGCTAGTATTTTATTTAAAATTTTTGCATCAATGTTCATTAGGGAAATTGGTATATAATTTTCCTTCTGTTTTGTCTCTTCCTGATTTAGCTATGAGCATCATATATCGTCATACAAGTAATTTGGTAGGATTCCTTCTTTGCCTATTTTTCCAAATAGTTTATATAGTGTTGGGATTAATTGTTCTTTAAATGTTTAGTATAATTCACTTGTGAATCCATCTGATACCAGGGTTTTTTTCTCAGGAAGTTCATTGATGGGTTGTTCAATTTCTTTTTCTAAGATTGGGTTAAGTGTCTTATTTCTTCTTCTGTTAATTTGGGTAATTTATATTTTTGGACATATTCATCCATTTTATTTAGATTGTCAAATTTATTGGCATATAACTAGGCAAAATAATTCTTAACAATTGTCTTAATTTTCTCTTTACTGATGGTGAGTTCACCCTTTTCATTTTTAATACTAGTGATTTGGTTTTCTTTCCTATTTTTAGTCAAAATTATCCAATGGTTTATCTATTTTATTCATTTCTTCATATAACCAGTTTTACTTATTCAATGGTTTTCTTATTCTCAATTTTATTAATCTCTCCTTTGATCTTCAGGATTTCCAATTTGGTATTTAATTGGGAATTTTTAATTTGTTCTTTTTCTAGGGTTTTTTTTTTTTTTTGCCTTTTTTTATTTTGGAGGGGGGAGGGCAGGGCAATTGGGGCTAAGTGACTTGCCTAAGGTCACATGGCTGGTTTTGTGTTGTGTCTGAGATTGGATTTGAACTCAGGTCCTCCTGACTCCAGAGAGAGTGCTCTATTCACTGCGCCACCTACCTGTCCCCTTTTACTAGTTTTTTTAGTCATATGCCCAATTCCGTAATCTGCTTTTTTTCTATTTCATTGATGAAATAGAGAATTTTTTTTTTTGTATTTGTATTTTTTGTAAATTGTAGAGATACAAATTTTTCTCTAAGTGCCATTTTGGCTGCATCCCATAAATTTTGGTATGTTGTCTCGTCATTTTTAAAAATAAAAATATTGTGTTTATGATTTGTTCTTTGGCCCACTTTTTAGGATTGGATTATTTAATTTCTAATTAATTTTAATCTCTTTATGTTGTCCATTATTAAATGTGATTTTTATTGCATCTGCATTTCGGTGTGCCATTTTATGTCTTGAAACATGGTCAATTTTTGTGTAGGTGCCATGTACTGCTAAGAAAAAGGTATGTTCCTTTCTATTCATAGTCAGTTTTCTCCAGAAATCTATCATATCTTTTCCAGAATTTTATTCACCTCCTTGACTGCTTTGTTGTTTTGTATTTTTTGTTGTTTATTTTTTGGTTAGATTTATCTAGTTCTGAGGGGAAATTTGAGGTTCTCTCACTAGTATAGTCTTACTATCTATTTCCTCCTATAACTCAATTCAACTTCTTCAAAAATTTGGATGCTATACTATTAGGTATGTATATTATATACACATATAATATGTATATGTTTAGTACTAATATGATTTCATTGACTATTATATTTTTCAACAAGATATGATTTCCTACCTTGTCTATTTTAATTCGATTTTTGCTTAGTCTGAGATCATGATTGTCACCCTTGATTTCTTTGTTTCAACTAAAGCAGAGGTTCCCAAACTTATTTGACCTACTGCTTCCTTTTCCAAAAAAAAAAAAATTACTCAGTGTCCCATGGAAATCTACTTCCTTTAACAATTTTTCCAGTTTCTTTAAAATTTGCATCATTGCCAAAAACCAATTTTTTTTTCAAATGACACCTTAAATTTAATAATTTATTGTAAATCTCTGGGATTTTCCCTGCAATGAATGACGCATTTTGATGATATATGTACTATATGTAACCACATAGTACTATATTGTAGACAAGTCTTTACACCCACATATTCCTGCCAATGCATGCTGCACCTCCAGACAATGCTCAACACCCACCTGCCAACAGTTGCTTCTTAGGACCTGTCAGTTGACTTGACCACTGATAGTTAAAACTTGCACTCTATGTGTTTATTTGAAAAATAATGTAATCATCACAACTCTTTACTATTATACAACAAATGAAACATATACAAATGGTTTTTCAAATTTTTCTTCTCTTTCCTTATGCTTCCAGTGCCCCCTTAATCTTATTCTACACCCTGCAACTGCACCTGAGGCTACTACCACCCCTCTTAATCATTCCAACACCCCCAGGGAGCAGTACTGCCCACTTTGGGAGCCTATTGTAAAACATTAAGATTCCCCTCTAGCCCCTTACCTTTACCCTGTGTGTATCTCTCTGCTTCAAATGTGTTTCTTGTACACAACAAATTGTAGGATTCTGGTTTTTAATTTTTTCTACTATCTGCTTCAATTTTATGGGCGAGCTCATCCCATTCACATATGTAGTTATAATAACTGTATCTCCCTCCATGCTATTTTTGCTTATTCCCCTCTTACCCGCTATCCTTTCCCTCCTCACAAGTACTCAACTCCCAATCACCACCTGTCCCAACATATCCCGCCTTTTATCAGTTCCCTACTCTTACTTTATCTATGTCCTTTTTTTACTTCATTATAGGATGATAGATTTCTATATCCAACTGAGTGTGGATGTTATTCCCTCTTTGAACCAATTTTGATGAGTAAAGTTTCATCTCTACCTGAGCCCCCTTCCTCAATCATCCCCTCCATTATAATAGCTTTTACATTCCTCTTTTATATGGGATAATTTACACATTCAATCTCCCCTCCTCCATCTTCCAGTTCAATTTTCTCTTACCCCTTTATTTTCTTTTTTGGAGGGTATCATTGCATTAGCCACCTTATATTCACACCCTGTCTGGATATACTCCCTTCTAACTGTTCTTCTAGTATGAAAGTTGTTACCAGTTACAAATATTATCTTGTTATACAGAAATATAAACAGTTCAACCTTAGTGAATTTGTTTTCTGTTTCTTTTCTACTTTTTTATGTTTTGCTTGAGCCTTGAAGTTCAAAATTTTTATTCATCTCTGCTCTTTTAATTAGAAATCTCCAAGGTCCTATATTCCACTAAATATCTTATTTTTCCTCTGATAGATTTTGTTCAGTTTCGCTGGGCAAGTGATTTTTGGTTGAAACCCTAACTCCTTTGTCTTCCAGTATATCATATTCTAAACCCTCTGGTTCTTTAGTGTGGAAGCTGCCAAATACTGTGTAATTCTGACTATAGCTCCACAATATTTTGAGTTATTTCTTTTTAGCTGCTTGCCAACACTTTCTCCTTGATCTGTGAGCTCTGAAATTTGGCTATGATGTTTCATAGAATTTTCATTTTGAGATCTCTTCCAGGCAGTGATCAGTGGATTCTTTCGATTTCTATTTCATCCTCTGGTCCTAATATATTAGAACAGTTTTCTTTGAAAATTTCTCGAAAGATGTTGTCCAGGATCAGGTTGATTTTTTTTTCTATTATGGGTTTCAGGTAGTCCAATAATTCATTTATATCTCCAGGATCAATTTTTCTAAGTCAGTTGTTTTTCAGATGAGAAATTTCACATTTCCCTCTATTTTTAAAATTTTTGACTTTATCATATCATGATGCCTCATAGAGATGTAGCATTAGCTTCTACTTGTACAATTCTGATTTTTAAGGAATTATTTTATTCAGTGAGCTTTTGGACTTCCCTTTCCATTTGGCAAATTTTATTTTTAGGGAGCTGTTTATCTCAGTAAATTTTTGTATATATTTTCCCATGCTAGTGTCTTTTTTCATGCTTCCCTTGTACTACTGTCATTTCTTTTCCCAATCTACTTCTCTGATTTGCTTTTTAAAATCCTTTTTAATCTCTCCCAGGAAATCTTTTTGGGACTTAGACCAAATTACATTTTTCTCTGAGGCTTCACATGTAGCTATTTTGACACTATCTTCTTCTAACTTTATGCCATGATCCTCCCTATCACCATAGTAACTTTCTACAATCAAGCCTTTCTTTGTCTTTTGCTCATTCTTTTCACCTTTTTTTTTTCTGGTGACTTGGTGCTTTTATGTGAGAATTGGGCTCTGGTCCTGCACTATGCCAAGCTTTCTGTGCTGAGGTTCTGTATCTCACTTCTGGCTTTCACTGGGCTTCAGGATTTAGTTGTTTGCCTTCTCTGGAGGATAAGTTTTCTTTCTGGCTTGTACTAGAAAGTGGGGTCTCCTTTGTGGCCTACCCTGGTAGTGGGGTTTAACTGCTGGCCTGCTCCTGGGTAGTGCCTTGTTATTGGGCTACGATAGTAATAGAATCACCCAGAAGGAGGGATCTTGTTATTGGTCTGTCCCAGGTGTGGGGTCCTGCTGCTGGGTTGCTATGGAAACAGAGCCATCCTGCTGGTAAGCTCCAGAGGCAGAGGTGTTATTTGGGGGTGGGAGGAGAGTAATGCTGCACTACTGGTCAACAACTGAATCACGACCTGGCTGGTGGCTTGTACTGGTGGGGGTGGAGGAGGAGGAGGAGGAGGAGAAACCTTGTTGTGCTGCATAGACTGCTCACTCGCCTAGGTGTCTCCAGTTTGCAGGGGGCTCGAGGCCCCACTGCAAAACCCCTGCAGTGAGGCTGGCTGCTACCGCTGCTCTTGGACCTTGCTCCCCTCTCACCCCAATGAGACAGATGTGCCATGATGGTAAGCTGTTTCCCTGCTTCCAGACCAATTCTGAGGTGTTTTTCTAGTTGTTTGGAGGAGAATCTGAGAGGGCATTGGAGGGTTCCTTCCTCATTCTGCCAGAATACCAGAAGTACAATAAAACTTTTTTTAAAAGTAAGCAAAACTGGAAATGGCTGAACAAAGTGTGGCATGTGGATATAATGGTATGCCATAAGAAACAACAAACATAACAAACTAAGCAAAACATGGGAATTTTTTATATGAAGGAGAGACTGGTAGAATGGAAAAGTTACAGAACACGGAAACAGAGGACATAATTTTTGATTGTTGGCTCTGTCACTACCTGTGTGACCTTGACAAATCATTTAAGGATGGCTTCAGAAAAATCTGATGAGATTTGAATGAACTGATGGAGGATGAAGTGAGTAGAGCCAATAAAAGAATGTATATAATAAAACTTTGAAAGACTTAAGAAATCTGACCAATTCAATGACCAGCCAATGACTCCAGAGAACCAGTCATGAAGACTGCTCCCTCTTCCTCTCCCCCTAGGATGAGGTTTTACTTTGGGGCTCACATTAGAAAGAGTTGTGTGATTTGGCCAGATAAGACCCCGAGCAGCCATTGAGCCCTACCCCCAGCTTTGGCAACGTACGTGGTGTGTGTGTGTGTGTGTGTGTGTGTGTGTGTGTGTGTAATGGGTTTGTCTGCTTATAATTTCTGTTTGTCTCTTCTGAAGTTCAGGGTGCTGACTTTTTCCCCTAAACAGAGTGAATGATATACAGGTTTGATTAAATAAGATTGCTAACCCCTTTTGAGTTGCTTTCCTTTAGAAAAGCAGATCAAAGAACCTGTGCTAGCAGCCATCCTGGGTTTGCTAGGGTACTTGCTGTTGCAACCTGTTATAGAACTTAATTTGTGTTTTTGTGATCTTTGGAAGTAAATATTTCTGTGTAAAAAGCAAAATAAATGAAGTGAATTTGAACTAATGTATCAATAAACAAATATATAAATGAATACAAGGGCACAGTTCTCTTCAGGGATATAATGAAATCCTCCTCCCCCAAAAATATTGATATGAGAAGGTTCTACAGGGATCAGAAGTTATATTAGGCAAGTACTACAGTGTAAAAATATTAGGTATCAATAAAGAAATGAACAAAAAAAGTATTCTGTTTTTAAATGTAAGGTTCAAGGATTTGCTTTATCCCAGTATATGGATTATAACTATAGGCAAATTGATTAATTTATAATGGAAAACAACTGGAAAAAAGATCCAATTTTCTTTATACAAAAACTTTCATATAACATCTTCTGAGATATCATTACTTTAAACTGTAACAAACATTTGCTGTACAGTTCTGCCCCACATTGCACTCAGAACTACAAGTTTATTTGTCAGTGTGATTAAAATGCCTATTCCTATACACTTAGTTTATGTCAAAAGAATGAATCTACCAAATAATAGGGGTATTTCTTATTTATGGGAAATTTTCTCTCCATCTTCAAATTTATTACTAGACATTCATATGTTTCTAAACAAACAAAAAAAGGTCTCTAAAGCATCTAAAGGTATTTCAGAATATTTTATTTAAAAGAGATCCCTAAAATAAGTTTAATTTTTATTTCGTATAGTAAAATCAGAAATACATGTGCAATCTAGAATTTGGGGGCAAGGAAAGGTATACAGAAAAAAAATCAACCAAAAAAAGAGGGGTCCAAATTAAAAAAATGTATTAATTGGTCAGTCAGGAAATACAAATACAAATCTATTAATTTCCTTCTAATGTGTGTCAAGTACTGTGCTAACTGTAAATAAGGAAGGAGTGGGGGTAGTTGTATCATTTGAACTTCACTTTCTACTAAACTGGTTGGAAGAAAGTAGAATATACATTTGTATCATATCCTATTTTTATTACAAATGCTCTACTCTGTATATAATCCAACTCCGAATTTGGGAACGACATTCATAAACACTTAGGAACAAACTCTATAGACAAGTACAAATAACTGAGAAGCATTGATACAGTAACTGATTGTCAAACTTGGAATCAGGAAAGCTAGGCTCCTCTCTCTTTCACTGTGACTAGGAGCAAAGTCATTTAATCTTAGTGCCTCAAATAACTTGGAGATTATACATCACAGATGGAGGGAGTTCCCACCTTGGAACTGCCCACACAATGACATCACAGGTCCAAACTATGAAAAATGAACAAATAGAAGGTATTCATTCTTTATGCTGAGTTTAAGCATAAGGATAGAGACTAGGATTGGAACTGGCTGTCATCTCTGAAATTTATAGTCTCTGAGAAATGTCTAGAGCACTGAGAGATTAACAAGCCCAGAGTTACAGGATCAATGATCATCAGAAGTGGAACGTAAACAGGTATTTCTGGCTCCGAGGTCAGCTCACTATTCACAATGGTTAGACTGGATTTTAAAAACATAGTAACAGGAAATCTGTAAACAGAGAAGTTAGAACTTAAGTTCCTCCAGTCATTTTATCAATCTTGTACTGAAAATTATAACACCCAATATTTTTATTTTAATATACTAGCTGCTATGAGAAATAATGTATTTTAAAAGGATTATTGGCAGTAGAATTCACCATAATGCTGTCCCACAAAATACCTTGAATATGAACCTTAAAGCATATTCAGTTTTCACATTTTACACAATACTAAAAAAGTCTAGTAACAAGCACAAATTATGTTTTTCACTGACTTTCAATGTTACTAGACAAATTAGATGCATATTAAAAATAAGGATAATCTGAATAGTCATAAATCAGGACATTGGCAAATAAATATTTGTTAAAAGTTTAAATTAAAACCCTGAATCATTCCCAACATCTGTACCCTCCACTCCTACTCAAATGCTTTTGAATGAAATTAGAGGAAATTAAGAAAACATGCTCTAATGGCTCCTTACAACAGCAAGGCAATCCTTTTTCTTCCTTAATTGATTCTTTCTTTCTTAATTGATTCTCTATTCCATTTACCACTAGGGATGTTCCAAGTCTCCAAAAACACTCTTCCTCTCCTCAAGTCTCCAACAGCACTCTCTCCACCTACCATCTCAGCTGAAGATCTTGCTTCATACTTTAACTGAGAAAATAAGAGGCCATTTATCCTGCTCTTCCTTTTCTCATCTCACAACCCAGCAGCATACTATTCTCCTTTTTTTTTTTTACTCCAGTCTCAGAAAAGGTGATCCTTGTCTTTACCAAGGTCAACACCTCTACATAACATATCCTTGATTCCATCTCCTTCATCTCCAGAATATTGTCATCACAATCATTCTTCTCCTTTAATCAATTATCAGTCTCTCCCCATATTCCTTCTTTGATGATTTCCCCCATTTTTAAAAATCCCTCACTAAATTCTACCATTCCTATCGGTAATCATTTTATATCTGCCTCTTTTCTTTAGTCAAATCTTTTGAGAAACATACCTCTGCTTCCTCTCCTCTTGTAACCATATGCAATATGGTTTCCAACCTCATCACTCAAATAAAATATCTCCTAACTTATCAGATATGTCCTAATTGTCAAATGTAACAGCCTTTTCTCAATCTTCATCCTTCTAGACCTCTACATTTTATATTGTTAGCCAGCCTCCTCTCCTGAATAGTATCTCTTCTCTGGGTTGTCCAGATACTATTCTCTTGTGGGTCTTCTCCCCAATTCAACTTAGCCCTCAATCTTATTTGTAGGATCATCATACATTTCACATAAACTGCTGGTATTGACAAAGTCTGCCTCGGAACCTCTTTGATTTCCTCTCTCCATTGTTGATTTCGTGAGCTCTTCTGGCTTTAATTTTCTCTCTGCATTCTCTTCACTGATCTCATCAGCTATTCTGGCTTTAATTATTATCTTCATGCAGACAACTACCAGATCTAGACAGCCTATCTCACTCCTGAGCTCCAGTCTTTTATCGCCAACTAGCTTTAAGACTTTACAAACTTGATATGCTACAGCCATCCTAAATCTAAATATACCCCCAAACAAAACTCATCTTTCTCCACAAACCCACCCACCCATCTTCTAAATCTTCCTTGTCAGTTGAAGGCATCATTACACTTCATCTCCCAAGTTTGAGAAACCTCAATGTTATCCTAGACTCATTTTCTTAGCTTACATATGCAGCAATCACTTGCAAATTTTGTTGTTTCTACCTTCCTAGCATAAGCATATATCCACTTCTCTCCACTCACCAACCCAACAAGTTCAGACCTTCATTACCTCTCACCTAATCTAACACAATAGCCTATTTAGTCTCCCTGCCACTAGATTTTCCCCCACTCCAATTCATCTACCACAGCCATAAGTGATTTTTCTAACACATAAGTTTGGTCACATCATCCCTTCCCCAATCCAATAAAATCCTATGACTTTCCATTACTTATAAAATCTAACATGACTCCTCTAACAATGAGAGTTCTTTACAACCTGTAACAATTGTATGTCCTAATGCTCAGAGGAAAAGATACACCCTCTGCTGCATCTGCCTAATCTCTAGCCTGAGCCAGGAAGGACCTTGCATCTGACTGTGGATGACCTTGTATCTCCTGCTGCAGGAACAAGGTGGCACAATGCAGGGATATTAACTTCCATCTACACCACTTCCAATTCCTGCTACACCTCCAGCCTCCAGGGAAGATGATTTGACATCTAATTGCATTCTTCCCATCTCCTACTTTCAGGTACCCTGAGGGAAAAGGAAGAAGAAAGTCTTCCAACTTCTGTTACATGGTTGACTTCCATGTCCTACCTGATATCCAACCTTCAGAGGGAAGAGAGGAGAAACAGGGGCCTTACAATTTGACTGTGGGTCTTCCATCAGGTGCTGCTTGTATCTTCTACCTCAACTCCAGCCTCCCCTGGGAAAAGGAGTACTTTCACTTAATGATTTACATACTAATACCTGGTCATACTCTATACACTTCTCAGTGATTCTAAACCTAAACCCAATTACTCATCCCTTCCACCTTTTCCTAATTCTCAACTCCCTCAATCTTCCCATCATACCGTGTTTCCCTGATAATAAGACACTGTCTTATTAAATTTTTTGGACAGAAAAACACCAGAGGGCTTATTTTCAGGGGAGGGCTTATTTTAATGAACATTGACAGCAATTTTAATAAACAGGTAAATGTGAACAAAAAAAATGTACCTTTATTCAATAAGCAAATCACTGGGGAAGAACAGGATGACGCGCTCACTGCTGCAGCTCTGATTGGATGCAGCTCGGAGCGCAGCGTGCGTTTCATGGGGGGGGAGGGGATGGTGCATACAGAGGGTACCGTAATGTAGCGTGTAGCACAGGGGATCACCTTCACTACAGTAGCAATCTCAATAGGGCTTATTTTCGAGGGAGGGCTTATTTTAGAGGAATCTTACACAGTAAGGGGAGGGCTTATTTTCGGGATAGGTCTTATTATCGGGGAAACACGGTAGTCTCAACCTCTGGAATTGTGCCCTCTGAAATACCTGACATATAGGCAACAAGGTTTCCTTCATCTTAAATTTCTTCCACTCCTTCCACTTTCTGTTCATCACTAAGACTTGGCTCTTCACTGATGGCCATGGTCTCCATGGTCACTTTTCAGTACTGGCTGGATCTCATTCCACTTGACTCACTAGTCAATGCAGGGAAGCTGGAATGTTCCTTCAACACCATTGCTACTTTCAGATTCTTTTACCTCCTTCACCCAGTAACCCTTCCTCCTCTGAGGTTCATACAATCCACATCTTTCACTCAACCAAAATCCTGGGTAGCTGCTATCTACAGAACTCCAGGACATTCCCTTTCCTTTCAGCACCTAGCTCATACATCTTTCCTCCCCAACTCCTGGACTCATACTAGAGACTTCAACATACATACTGATACTCTCTCAAACACCCTAACCTCAGCTCCTCAATTTACTATCTCAGCAACACACAAAGACAGTCATATCCTTGATCTTGTCACCACTCAACAATGCACAATGCATGCCCTTCATATTCATGAACTCTGAAATCCCCTTTTCTGACTATAATCTATTGGTTTCCACTTCTGCCTTCCCAAATCAAACCTAGCTGAAAAAAAGGTGGCAAGTCACCCAATCATTCTGACTAGGTCCACTACAAATTTGAATGTGGCCCTTCAATGCTCAGTAACTCCTTTAGCAATTCACTTACCCCATTCCATAGCTGCTCTAACCCTTTTCATGCTCCTCCCATGACTCCCCCTCTCCCAACCTACTCAGCTGAGAACAGTGCCTCATATTTTATTAAAAAAAAAAACTGGAGGTATTCATCATTAAGTTCTCTTTCCTCTAGGTGGCACAGTGAATAGAGGACTGGCCCTGGAGTCAGGAGGACCCGAGTTCAGATCTGAACTCAGACACTTGACACAGGAGCCCTTGTGACCTTAGGCAAGTCATTTAATCCCAATTGCCCTGCCTTCCCCCCTCCAAAAAAAAATTTTTTTTTTAAAGTTCCCTTTTCTCCATTCTTCAACTCAAATGACTGCTGGCTTCAATCACTATCTCCTCCCCCAAACAAAAAGCAAGGACCCTATTCCTTGCTCAGGCTATTCCCTCTGAACAAGTGATCACATTCTGTCCTGTCTCCTCTAACGGACTGCCCCTTCTATCATACGGACTCTTCATTTATCTTCAAACTGTCTGCTGACTCCTTATGGACTACAAACATGTAGTTTGGAAAAAAACCTCACTTGGTTCCCTCACTTACTTCCAACTTTGCCATCCTCCTATCTCTTATCTCTTCTGCCCTTTGAAACAAAACTCCTTAAGGCCATTGCACAATAGAATCGTCCAATTTCTCTATTCTCCCTGCTTCTTCACCTCCTACAATCTGGACTCCAACCTCTTCATTACAGAAAATTGCTCTCTCCAAAGTTCATCAATGACCTTAGCTGCCAAACCCAGTGGTCTTCTCTCAATCCCCATTCTTGATACTACAGATCATTCCTCTTTGATACTCTTTTATGTCTAGTTTTTTTGGGTTATCACTCATCTCCTTTTACTACATGCTTATCTCCAAGTTTCCAACTACTAAATATAGGGTCCAACATGATTCTACCCTTGACCCCTTTCTTTCTCCCTCTGTACAGTTCCACTGCTCATCAGCTCCCATTAATCACTATCTCTATAATGAATTCCCAAACCTACTTATCTTTCCCTAACCGAACCTCTGGTTTCTCAGCTCCAACTGTCTCCAAAGCATCTTGAATTACTGTTTTGGCACTCAAAGCATTTCATAAGCAACTCCTTCCCTCACCTTCCAAGTCTTCTAACACCATACACCCCCCCATCTCTACCCCCCCACCCCTCTCCCGTCCATCCAATCATACCCTTCCATGAACACATTTCCATCTCTCAGCTCTGGGCACTTTGTATGGCTTTCTCCTATGCATGGAAAGCTCTCCCTCCTAGATTCCTTTGGCTTCTCTCAACACCCAAAAGGCCATCTTCCCAGTTCCTCTTATTAGAGCTTTCCTTCTATTAACCATTTCCTATTTATGCTGTACATAGATTATACATATTAGTTTGCTCGGCCTTTTCCGCATTAGATTATAAGCTCCATGAGGGTAAGGATTGACTTTTGTCTTACTTATACCCAGCAATTAGCAGAAGTCACATGGTCTTAGCACATGGTCGTGATGCTTAATGACTGACAACCCTATCCCATACTATGATACATTACCCACTCCACATTCTATAGTCCCTTCTATTCCTCACACACAACTCCATCTCCCCATATACATGGCATGTTCTCCCTTAACTTAAGCATTTGGGGATGCTTGTTTTTGCATGAAACCTTTTCCTGACCACCATAAATGGTAGTTTTGTATATGCTTAATGTTTTCTACATACCATAATTTAACTTCTATTTCTAGTGTGTATATGTGTGTGTATATATGTATATGTAACTGTTCCTGACTCATCTTTAAGGCTAAAAAGCATACTTAATAAAGCACTGTATGATATCACAGTGAATTGTTTTATGCACCAACAATATTTTGTATTGATAGGGTAACAATGGCCAGACAAAACTCTCAAGGGGCATTTTTTAAAAAATAGGTGGATACCTGAGCCACCACATTTTTTTAAAATGTCCATTCCAAATACAAAGCTTCAAACTTTCTAACAATGAAATGTCCATTTTTCAGAACACTGGTTGCAGTCTTCTAAAAAAGTATATGAGAAATTTGTACACAATTACAGACATAACATGTGTGACAACCAGCTGGGCTCTTCTCAGCAATGCAAGGTTATAAGACAACTCCAAATGATTCATGATGGAAAGACATGTCTACATTCATAGAAAGAACTACAAAGTTTGAATTCAGATTGAAGCAAACTACCTGCTCTTTTTCTTGTTTGATTTTGTTTCCTCTTTCCCATTGTTCATTCCATCAGTTATAATCCTTCTTTACAAATAATGTCTAATGTGAAAGTATTTGCAGATCCTATACTGGATTGCATGCTGCCATGCGGGGGGGG
>NW_027186502.1:8288857-8349919 GCF_028583685.1 Petaurus breviceps papuanus | reverse complement strand
AATTTGAAACTCAAGGGATTGTGGAACTGAATCTTGTAAATAAACTAAAAAAGACAAAAAATAAAATATACCAAACTGGGTACTTTTTTAATGAGCTATGGATAATTGACATCAGAAGTAAACATTATTCAAACCTGGAAAGCTAGGAGCTTAACACTTGTTTTATTTTATCTCAACTGGGCCTTTTAACAGCACAGAAATCCTTCTACACAGAATTCTCCCTAACTATCCACAACTTCCAAACCTTACTCAATCTTGCCTCTGAAGGTGCCACTACTCACCTCACAGAAGTTTCCTCTTATCCTTTTTTAATCTCATTAGTTCTCCACTATATACTCCATTACTCATCTCTGATGGAGAAAGACTCTGGACAAAATAAACACCCCTACAACCATCGTTGAATCCATCCCTTTCAGAAGAATGACACCACCCTAGCATAGTTTCAAAAATTCTACTTACCCCATCTATCCCTAGTAGCTAATTCCTTATCTCTCCTCACTTTTCTGGACAAACTCCTTGAGAAAACTGTCTCCAATCAGTGCCTCAACTTCCTTTTCTCTCACTCTTCAATGGCAATTTGACAGCCTCATTTCTTTGAAACTGCTTTCTCCAAAATTACCAATGACCTCTTCACCTCCAACTCAATCCCAGAGCTCCCAGAACTCTGATAACATTGACACTGTTGAACTTCCATTGGATACTTTCCCCTAAGTTTTTGTGACAATGATCTCATTCTCTCTTGTAGCCTCTTACTCTTGTCCATTTCTCAGTCTTGTTATCTCCTTTGGAGATCTCATAAACTCCCATTAATTAGTTCAATTTTCATCCCAGCGCTGAACCTATGATCCTATATACCCAAAATCTATTTTCTTGTTCTCTATTACCTATTGATATAAACCGTATGTTGTTTTATGCACCAACAATATTTTGTATTGATAGGGTAACGATGGCCAGACAAAACTCTCAAGGGGCATTTTTAAAAAAATAGGTGGATACCTGAGCCACCTCACTTTTTTTTAAAATGTCCATTCCAAATACAAAGCTTCAAACTTTCTAACAATGAAATGTCCATTTTTCAGAACACTGGTTGCAGTCTTCTAAAAAAGTATATAAGAGAAATTTGTACACAATTAAGGTATATCTCAAGCTCAAATACAAAACAATTCTCTTTTTTCCAATCTTCCTTCTTTCACATTTCCATTAAAAATTTTGGGGGCAACACCTCCCTCCATCTTTACCAAGTTCAAAACCTTGGCATCAACTCATGACTCATTCTAAACACATATTCATATAATTTGTAGTTTTTACCTTCTGGTCTCTCCTATATACTACCCTCTTCACTGTACTGGTGCTGTGGCTTCTGAATTAGTGCCTTTTTGTTCCTTCCTGCCCCCCCCCCCATCTACCTACCACAAAGCTGCTTATGGTACACTTTTGTACCTACCATGCCTATTGCCTTAAGAATGTACCATCTGGCATTTAAGTTTTTTTTTTTCCCCCCACAAAATAAGACAAATTTTTCTACTTTTCCAATTTTCTCAAACACAATCTAAGGTCCTAACAATGCTTATTTGCAAATGGTACTTCCATCTCCAATTGCTGTATGTTGGCACTGGTTACCCCCAAGGCTGAAAGACTGTCCCTAATCAGCTGTGCTTTTGTTAAGACTGACTTCAATTCTCACCTTCTGCAAGATCTTTCCAGGTCACTCCAGCTTTTCTTCTAATACCTATTTAGTTCTATGACTCCCTCAATAGAGGCTGTTTAGGTGGTACATACATGATTCAGGGGAATGAATGCTGGATTGAGTAAGGAAAATGTGAATATAAATCTAGCCTAAGGAACTTAATTAGCTGTGTAACTCTGGGTAGTCACTTAATTTCTAGTCTGCCTCAGTTTCCTCTAGTCTTTCCTCAGTTACTCATCTGTAAAATGGTGATAATAGCACACCTACCTCTCACATCTGTGTGAGAGTAATATGAAATGTTAGGCAAGCCTTAAAACTTTATATAAATGCATTCTTTATAGACAGCATAAAAGCTGGTACATATTTAATGCCTATTACCAACTAATTTTTCTGACTTCTCTGATGACCAAAACCCATTCATGTGGGGCAGCTAGGTGACACAGTGAGTAAAACACCGGCCCCGAAGTCAGTTATGGCCTCAGACACAACACCCACACAAAATAACTAGCCGTGTAACCTTGGGCAAGTTACTTAACCCCAATTGCTCTCCAAAGGGCAAAAATAAAACATCCATTCATATGAAAACTGCCATTAGTATCTGTCACAAGGGATGAAAACCAATTGTATCTGTAGCTTGACAATGATCATACATACTAGGTATTCTTCAGTGAGTCATCCACCCTCCTTTACACTGTGACTAGTCCATCTTCTGTCCAGCCACACATGACAGACATGACATCCTTTATGCCAGGTCTACTGTGTAACTCTTCACTAGTGACATATTGTTAATTGCTGATATATACCACCATCTTTTGCATAAGTATTCAGACTTATTTATCTTTCAGGGAGTCATAAAAAGTACTGCAACAATCTGTCAGAGGCCATCCAGTCATTTTCTTCCTGTTCCATTCTGGGCAGAGATCACTATTGTCCATTTGCACTATCAAGCCAAAATTTATGTTGTGCTAAGAGTTGTCTAACTACATGTAATCAGTCTGAATAGGCATTTCTTCCTCCACTTGGCTCTTCCTTTTTGGATAATTATGCAAAACTCATGTGTCACTTTGGAGTTTAGGCTTTGCAATATTCGAGAGCTGGATGCAATTTATATAGAACACCTAAAGTTATTCAACTTTTTCTTATTTTTAAAATCCAAATTATATTTTAACTCCTTATGAAGAAATTATTGAACAAATGCTGATACATGTAAGAGATACATAATGATAGGTCAATCTTTATTTGATCTAAATATAATGGTAAAAGATACTACTGGCTATTATACTGAGTAGAGCAAAATGAGGATGGCAATACTTAAGATGAAGAACACCTAGAAATTTAATATGCCTATTTATATTTCCATTAACTGCAATTGGAGTAACTTGAAAAAAAATACATAGATAAATCTAACAATGATTTTGATGTCTGAAATTTCTACCAGTGTGTAGTTAACCAAATGCACTACTATTAAGTAGCTACTATTAAAAATACTTTTTTCTTTTGCTACTAATTCTTTCCCTGCTTTATTTTTTTTTTTTTTAAGCAATCGGGGTTAAGTAACTTGCTCAAGGTTACATGGCCAGTTATTTCTGGGTGTAGTGCTAAGTATCTGAGCCCAGATTTGATCCCCAGGTCATCCCAACGCTGGAGCTGGTGCTCTTACTTGCTGAACCACCTGGCCGCCCCTAAGCAATTGGGGTTAAGTAACTTGCTCAAGGTTACACAGCCAGGTGTTTCTGGGTAGGTGCTAAGTGTCTGAGCCTGGATTTGATCCCCAGGTCATCCTGACACTGGAGCCGGTGCTCTTGCTTTATCTTCCAATATCCTCTCAGAATAGGTAATAATGTGAATCAAGATCTAGCTTACAGCAACAGTAGGTATGGAAATAAGGAAAAATTAAGAGGATACACATAATCAGATTTAATTGAGCATCCTAGCTCTGAGAGCTAAGTGAAGCATCAAAAAGGACATGTACTTTAAAAATCTTCAATTGCCATTTTAAAATTTCATTGAAAGGTAACAACTTTCAAACTAGATATGATTTGCTTTGTTTTATTAGAAAAAATACTTAGGCAAGGGCTACAATCATCTGTCAATTATGAATGACTTACAAGGACATGAAGCAATAAAATAAAAATACAGATACAAATTATATATCCGATTATTGGCAATTTCATAACAAATTTAAGATAACAATGGAGATTGTAGATTACTTTATAGGTACAGAATAAAGCAGTAGATGAAGTGCTCCAGCAAAAGAACAGAAACCAAAGAATAAACCCAAAAAAAGAAATGTCACATTGCTACAGAGCTTATGTATAATATTCTTATTAAACAACCTTTCCAGAATGTCTTACATTAATAGTGCTGTAATTGCACTTCATTTAATTTCACTCATTATTATTTCTAGAGAGCTTTTTAACCCACTGGAACCAAGAAGGCCTCTCATGTTTATTTTCTTTTTAATTTTTTTAAAAAAATTATGTAAATGCAAAATGCACTGTGTATCATGAAAATTCGCATCTTGGAACCAAAGGGTTAATTCTTAATTTTTTTTGTCTCTTCTTTAAAAAATTTAGTGTAAAAACTGCTGGTTTTTATATTTACTGTAGTAAATGAAAACTCCTCAATTAGGAGGATTTTATGCAGTTTGACTGCACATTACCACATACTTTAAAATAGGTCCTTCCAACAGTAAGGAAATAATTGATTTCACGGTCACTGTCAGAAATGAGTGCCATAATTCTATTATGGTTACTGTTCATCCCTCAAAGACTTCTGGAAGGATGTTCAATGTATTTCATTCTTACAACAGATATTAACAGTAGTACATAGTCCCTTAAGTCTCCAAAAGACATTTATTGTTAAGGAAGGTGCTTTATTAACAATTCTTCTGGCAGCACTAGTGAATTACAATATCCTTCAATATTATTTCTACCATAATATATACATTTTAACTTTCATGCCTCTAGAAAAACATCTACAGTACATTTCATAATATAAAAATATATTACAAATCTGCTGAATTATTTACAAGCAACGTTCTATTATCTCTATGCAACATTTTTGTCTCCATACAAGACTAACAAGTTACACAATTTTCTATTTCTTTAAGTTTAAAAAAAATCCATATGGCTTCTTGCACAATAAAAGCAAGAAAGTGATTTTTTAATTTTCCCAAACCAACTTTGGTGCATAAAGAATTCAATTTCCGGATATGTAAAAAAAAAAAAAAATACAATTTTTCTTACATCAAAAGAAAATCCATTGTTTTTCTCATGAAAAAAATCGGTCATAAAATGAAAACACTGAGAGTATTTAAAAACTTGAAATAGAGGTTTTTCAAAAACCGTTAACAGATTCATTATATAATATTAACATACTGTACTCCATGAGAAAGCCCTAATCCTGAAAAGGGAGTCACCAGACATACTGCAACACTCTTAACAGTTAAGTTTCAGCCCTAATTCGATAGATGAAATTTTTGGTTGATTGCAAATGACGTTCACTGTTTGCTTAAATACAAATTGAATACTTTTCTTATCAGAGTTCTGCAAAAGAACACAAATGGCAACCAATCACATCTATTAATCATAATTGAAAATTAAATTATCTCCTGATAATTCATTGTCTTAATATGTTAATTGAGTTTAAATCAATGAACAATGTAGAGACAAACATATTCTTAAGAGTGCTTTTGAATTTGTTAAGGGCACAAATTGTAATAATTTTTTTCAAATATAAACTACTGAAATCACTAAAGAAAAAGCAGCTTAAAGCAGCAAGCATGCAAAGCTTTTAAGAAGTTGTTCCACTAAGTTGCCAGAAGAGTGGTTGCTCAGTCTCCCACTGTACCATTCCATGAAAATGTGGATATACAGTAATATATTAATACATTCCACAGAAGCGTCTACTTCATTCACAGAATGTTTACACTAAGCATAAATATTATCTAAGTATTGGGGGAGGGAGGAGAAAAAAGGAAGGGGTTGACTCTAATGTGCAACTTTATTCCTAAACCCATTGTCAGTGACTAAGACTGTAGGTATCCCCCGTTTGTTTGCTTTATTTATTTATGTATTATTATTTTTACCTCTTCAACCTCTTCTGTGGCATTGTTCTGGAAAAAAGAAAAAAATTTGTATTTTACTGTAAAGGTTTTTTTAAAAACTACAAGACAACTATTCATGATAAATTATTTTATAACATGATACAGACATACAATACTTATTTTCCCATGGAATCTATTCAAGTTATTAGGTTTTATCTACTGAATATTTACGTTCTGCTAAAATCTTCTTGTCAGGTTAACTAGTTTACTCTATATCTGAAATTTCTTGATTCTTCATAAGTATCAATATTTTTTCCAATAGGATATTTGTCTGAGGTGACAAATAAGTGGTTCTAATGATAAAAATTTACTATTTAGAAGAAATTCCTTTAAAGTAGTTTACATAAATATGCTAAAGCTTGTCTTGTTAGACTAGTCTGTCAACTGCACTATACCTACTATCATAAGAAATTTTGTATCTAACATAAATTAAGACAATTTTAAAATGTTTTCTTTCAATCCCTTAATGGCACTCAGTTCCCTGATGGTACAGAATAAAAAAAAAAGAATTTGAGTTTGATGGGAATTTAGAATTCAGTCTAATACCTAAACATGTATGCATAATGAGGCCTTGGCAAACTACAAAGATGGCCCACAATCCCCAACTGGAAAGCCTCTGTGAAAAGCAGTACTATACTTTTCTATGGTTAAATAGCCAACCTCACAAGAATCCTTCCTCTACATAGAGAAAGACATTGGGGGGTAAAACAGGAGGGGCCCCGGTGTCCCATCAATGTCAGGAAAGATCAAAAAGAGATGGAGTGTAGGGTTTCAGTAATTTTAACAGTATGGGAAATTGTCAGTGCAAACTCCATAAAATAAATGCTGATTAGAAAATAATCTACACCTTATAATTTTAAGAGTTGTCTCCAGCACTTGAAGATTATGGGACTTTCCTACAGTCATACTTTAAGTTGGATACATTACTGAAAGATCTTCCTAAGGCTAGACTATGGATTATTCAATGCTGAACACCTCTATTAAGAGCTTAAGGAAGCACCACAACTCTATTGTCACAATACATTCACTATATCAAAACAAGGTGAACTATTGGCAACTAAAGATTTATTCCCAACCACCACATCATAATCTTGAGAAAACCTGAACACAGGCATAAAGTGATGGTAAAATTTTTTAAATGCAGGAAATTGATGGAAGGAAGGAGTAGGGTTATCATGGGGTAGAGAAGAATAAATCCAAACACAGGATACATAACCACTTATGCTCACAGATTAACTTATACCTTCAGGAATATTTGCTGAAATGAATTAGGTATTTCACCACTCTTGAACTCCAAGGGGTGAAACAGAGGAAAAATTCAGGGCAATTACTTTGTTACATTAGGATTCAGTTGTTCTGAATAATGCTAAAACAAAATTAACTAGGACACTGTACTTGAAAATGCCTAAAATGAAAATATTTCCATTAAACTCTACTCAAAATCCTCAATTTGATGGGGACTGAAATAGAAATTGTTTGACCATTATAGATTACAAATCAATTCAACAAAAACTTATTAAGTTCATACTGTATTGCAATGCGTTGTGCTAAGTACTATGGACATTATTTTAGTCCTGTAATATTTGTTAAAGGTTAACTAATTGCATGAATAAAACTATAATTTATGTTACACAAGAATTTAGCTCATCAGTATATAGCATTGGTGCATTTTTAATAAATCTTTATCTGTATTCTGTGAATTATGGTTCAAGCATAGTACACCAATGAAAAAGCAGACCAGATTAAAAAAAACAAACCATGAAATCTATTATAAATGTGACCATTTTTAAGCTAATAAACTTAATCGTGAGTAAATAAACATTTTAAAAAATCAAATTGTTTAAACTACCTAGAACACTTAATATGCACTTTCCTTCCCTCCCCCACAAGTCTAACAAAAAAATGGCAGTACTGGTTTCAAAGTAATACTACATGTATTACAACTGAACAGTAAATGCGTAAGATAAATTTGGACTTGAAAAAAATTGGCATACAAACCAGTATGTGATCTTAACAGAAGTGATCTTTCAGGATTCCACTGTATGTACTTCTTTTACTAGAATTTCTGTATACCAAGCACAAAAAAGTAAAATACACTTGGTAAATAAACACATTCCCTCTTTCTCAGTAACTAGATTTCAGTTCATGAAGGTTGATTATTTAAGAATTTCTTAAAACCTCAGAGCTTTCTGGGTACTAACCAAGATTGATATTCCTGCCCTAACAATCTGTTGCATTAGTTTTAACATACGATATATTTTTTTTAAAAGCTTAGTGAGTCTTAATTATTATGCTTTATAAAGGAAAACTTCACAATGAAATTACCTGTATATGTTTGGGTCCAAAAGCAAGGCAGTGTCTTTGGGTAGCTTTGATAAATGAACTACTTTCGTTTTTAGTTGATGTCGTTCACTTTCATTTACCCACACATCAGGCAAACTACGGCAGAAAAAAAAATCATTTTTCTCAAATATCACTTATCTCACCCCATGTTAATTTACAATGATAAACTTTAAAGGAACGATCTGACTTTAAAAACACTGTAGTTGGAAATTATGAAAGGTGGTGCTTAAGAGCATTTCTTTAATAAAGAAATATGCCACAGCTGTTAATGTTCTTAAGTTACTGATGCAAAGTAAATGTTTCCTTTTTGAATTGAAAGATCATAACATAATTTTGAAATTATTAACTACAAAAACTCCCTAAAAGGCCTAAAGAGTGGATTAGTTTTGCATTCTCATCTTTATTAGCTGACAATACTCCTGTATTAAAATTCTTCTCAAAAACACAAAACACAAATTCCATTACTACTGAAATATAAGCCAGCCTTCACTGGTGCCCCTACCTCATTGTCATCCTGCATCTAACTACCTCTCCACCCTACACAATTCTGTCACCAATCCCTCCCTCTGCATGTTTCAACAGGAGCCACAGAGGGCACCAACAATGTAATCCCTGGGTAGCTCAAATCTTAGAATTCTACCTGCATGTTCAACTGCTCAAAACCTAGTTTAGGGTTACGTGGCCTACTTTCTGAAACTACAGATACTGGCCAGATATTAGTCAGACAGTCAAATATAAACCCTTAAGAACATGAAGAAGCAGCACCTGCTCAAGAAAACAACTACTTATGTAATAAAAACAGTACTTGTTTGAGAAAGTAAGGTAGAAACATTTAAATCTATAACATTAGGTAGATAAGCTATAAGTAAAATCATAAAATTTTAGAAACTTCTATTCCATTTCATTCATTTTACAGAAGAAATTAAGGGCTAAAAAATGAAAGTAATAACCTCCCCATAGTCAAAGTGCTTGCAAGTGGCAGAGTTCAAAGTAGAATTTAAGCCTCCTGAATCTCAGTCCAATTTTTTTTCCTACTACATCATTATCTACCTACTATAACTATAATGTATATGACTGAGAATCTCACTTCCCTCCACCGCGAAAAGGGTAAAAATATTAAACGGCTTAGTGCATAAAAATAAAATTAAATTGGGGCTCCTCTATTGTTAACAAATGGTGAAAATTATTTAGGAAGTTGCTTTTACCATTCTAATTCTCTAATTAAAGATCTACATAATATCCAGAGAGTAATTCACTTCTAAAATACTTACATATCTTCTGGCATCCAATGAAGCAGCAGTTTTATCTTTCCAGAATCTTCTTTTCTCTTGGCTATTACCTATTGAGGGTATAACAATGACCCAAAAATGTGGAAAATGTACATTTAAAATATGGAAAATTGTATGAGTTCCTCCCACTTCCTCCAGTACCAATCATTCATTATACCACATAATCAATTTTGAATAATTTTTAAATGACCTCCATACTGCATTACAAGAAAACATTAGATTTAAAAAATTTGTGATTTGAAACAATGAATACACTTTCTCAAGAATGCAATTAAAAGGTAAAACTATTTCAATGTGAACTGTAAAATTCACTTAGAAATTGTTTTTTCAATTTCACCTCCAAAATACTATTTGAAAAGCTTATATTTTGATCGACAAATTAAAAGGATAACAGATTAAGTCAAAAAGGTCTATAACAAGTCAACTTACTTTCTAAACCTGACTTTATTATTATGTAAGTCAATATAAAGAATAAGTCAATATATGAAAAGCTTGAAGACATGTCAGTATCTAAAACTACCTATGTTTTGGATCTAAATAGGTTCCATAAATGTTGTCCCTTTATATATTGGACTGACCAATGGTGACTTGAATTTAATAGGGTCCATACCTGAATCATCAAGAGTCAATCACTTTGAATGAAAATTAGAATTATATCCTAATGAAGAACATAGACCTTGTAATTTTGCATATTAGGCATTTAATACCTATAAATGTTTTCCCTTTACCTTTAAACTTTTAAATAATTATGTAAGTCTAGCTCATTCCAAATGAAGAATTAAACACTATAAACTTTACACAAAATATTTTAATACAAGGCTGACCTCTTCTGGAGAACACAGAAATGCAAGTTCTTCAAGGTAGATGATTGAATACAGTAAAAAAGGTATTTTTGATGAAAGAACTCTTTTCTTAAAGACCTCAAAGTCTACATAAAAGCAGACATATTCTTTGGAACATGTTTAAAAATTGTGATAACAAGTAACTACATACAGTTATGAATTTTTAAAACTATTTTTCTCTTCCATGTGTCTTAGCACTTTATTACAACTGTGGTTCCTTTTTAAGAAGAGATTCTTTAAAACATTAGTATAAAACAGTATAGTATTAGTATAAAACAGTATATATATTAGTAAAAAAAAAAACTTCCATTTCCTTGACTTGGACTCTAAAATTAATCTCAACCCTGCTTCCCAAAGCAATACTTTTCTTCCTGTCTTTTTGTCTCCCTTCAGGATGCTACTCTCAATTAAACCCCCATTTAACTTGGAAGTTCCTTCAAGCCCACCTTCTTTTGTGACTTCTTACTATTTCTGTTCCACTAGAAACAAATTTTATCTTTATTCAAAATCAAACTTCTCTCTTATCATGATGTCATATTCTGTCCATTGATAATCCATGGAGAATTCAATTCCCACTTCCCTGAACTCCTAAGGAAAATGTGTAGGAGGGCAGAATTGGGATTGAGAATAGGAAAAAGTCTTTCAATGACAATGAAACTCGAATTCCACCTTCAGTTTCAGTTTCCTTATCTTTTGAAACCTTTCTCCACCTATGAGTTCATCTCTACTAAACAGGCATGGGAAAAATTTTTTTCTGGACTGTTCTGCCTTTTCATCCTGTACATCAGCAACCAGTCAGATAATATTTGGCAATACTGGCTGCCCATGAGTACTGTATTTTAAAGGGGTCATTAAGAAGAAGCCAGGAGATGCCCAAAATTGTTAACAGGATGTTAAAGGGACAAAGAATACTATGTGATGATCAGCAGAAGGAAATCAAAAATGTTCCAGTCTTATAAAGAAACCTTATGGGAAATGATCAAATTCTTCAAATATCTAAAAGCATTATCAAAGCCTTGTTCTGCTTGCCAAAGCAGAACAAAATGATGTAGTAGAAATTAAAGGGGAGTAGATTTCATTTCAATTAGGAAAAATTATGTAACAATTAGAAAACTGCAAATATGGAACAGCAAGCCTCAAGATTCCATGTATTTCCCCATCCCTAGCAGTGTGCAGTGTAACCAAAGTTTATGATTTGGGTAGGGAATAGGCCTGGGAAAATAAAAACTAATGTACATGAAAGGAAACTCAAATCTTAAGACTGGGTTTATCTAGGTCCAGGTGAAGCCTTTCTCCAGAAATTACTTTTATTTACTTTCTATGTAAATTGCCCATAATTCTATGTCCATAATGTAGTTTCCAAGTAGAACACAATCTCTTTGAGAATATGGAACATTCATAAAATGCCTACCATAAAGCAAATATTTGATAAATCTATTTTAATAGGAGATAATTTCACATACAAAATTAAATACAGCTTTGTTTGTATTTAAATTTGGGGTACATTTATCAGCACAATTAAAAAACAAAAAATACAGAATACTTACAGTACTATGAAAAACAACACTGTGTCCCTTTCCTAAACTTTCTATATGGGCTGCGAGGTTAAAGCATATGGCTCGATGTCTTATTGCATCCAGTGTCTGTGCATCAAAGAAGTCGTGGGGTCGTGCTTTAAAAAAACAAAACACAAAATGGTATTTTTAAAAAATTTAACCAGTAATGCAACAAATATGCTAGATGCAGCTATACTTGCCAAGAAAAGAGTCTTTCCCTAATCTTTTCCCTTCCATTAAAAAGAAGAAAAAAGTAAACCTATAAGCGTATGCTTCTACCTCCAACCTAATTTATTTCTTCTAACCTTTTAGCAAATTTGCTATAATGTCACAGAGAGAGCTTCAGTCCCCCAAAACACCAATTTCCTACTTGGACATTTTACATAAAATGTCTTTGGAGACATTTCAAAATCAAGATGTCCAAAATTCTGTTTCTTCCCCAAAAGCTTTTCCTCTTCAAAATTTCTGCCAAAGGTTAATAATCCCAGCATAAATCTCAACTCCTTACTTACCCTGCACTATATCCAATTTGCTGTCATTTTAATTATTTCTACCTATAAAATGTCTCGAATCTAACGCCTTTTGTCCTCACACAGCTACTACCACAGTGTTTTCTCAGAGATCAATCCAACAGCCTGTTAGTTTGTCTCCTTTCCTAAAGTCTCTTGCCACTCCTAGCCATCCTATTACACTGATAACAGAATAACACATTCTTCTATTTTTTAAAGCCCAACCAACCTATCATTCTAGTCCTACCACTTTCTATGACCCAATCAAACTGGCCTTTACTGTTCCTCACAAAAACTCTATTTGCCATCTCCTTCCTTTTGCATTCCACAACCAACCGTGTGCCTAGAATGCACCCCCTCTTAACCTTTGCCTCAGTGAGTTCCTTTCTAAAAGATGCATCTTAAGCATGATTTCCTGCAAAAAGATTTTGCCCATAACCCACACAGAGCACTCACAATTGTTTGTATTTATTCTCTAAGGAGATATAAACACATGTTGCCTTCCCCATTAGAATGTTAGCTCCTAAAGAGCTATCATGTTATTCATGTCTTTTGCAACTAAAACTACTTAACACAGAGAAGGAACTTAAATGCTTGACTTAAACTGTGTAAGAATAGCCTGAGGTTACTTTTAATGTCTGAAGATGGAAAAAAGTTTTCATTGAAAACTATTTTAAATTGTGCACAAGATTCTAAGAATAAGAATCTTTTCAGGTTTCAATAAATCAATGTAATAAACCAAAGTCTTAAAAAAAAATCTGAACTTTTATCAAGTGGCTATCCCAACAAGGCTGTTCCCAAGAAATAGGAAATAAATGGTAGGTATGTTTAGTTACCACAGAACTCAGATAAAAATCATATTGGTTTTTTAAACCAATCCTGAGCATGATCAGGCAACTTTAGGAACTTATCTGAAAATAATGTAGTGAGGAGAAAGAATGCCTTAATTAGCCTGACATGCCTAATGCTTAATGACATTATAGATTTATTAAGTTCCTGGGACATAGTTACTGCTATACTGACTAAAGGAGTTCAACAGAATGGGTCCAAAGCTTTCCTGTCAACTCCAGGCCCTGTCTTCAAATGAGAGATTTCAAAATTCACAGTCATTCTAATATTCTGTGCCAACCAGTTCAGCAACTACTTCAATTGCCATGAATTCCATCTCCACTCTGCAGTACATGTAGTATAATGAGTTGAATTTGGAATTGTGAATGACCAAGGTTCAAACACTATCTGTCACTTACTGATAACTATGTGAATCTAAGCAAGTCACTATACTTCTCTTGGCTTCATTTTTATTATATGTAAAATGAGAATGTTAGATTAGAGAACATATAAGTCATGACATATATCATCATCCTGTCAATCACCAGCAACACTGCACTGCTCCTTGAAACAAAAAAAAACCCTCTTCTAAGTCTTCCTCATTACCTTCCCCCTCCCGATACAACTTCCTTATTTCCAATTATCATGATCACAAAATAAAAGCAGTAAAAAACTGAATTCACCTTCCATCTTAAACCCTGTTAGATTGAGGATTCCTTCTTCTATGTCTCCCTTACTACATCCCTTTCCCCCCATTTCCCATTATCATTATCATCACAAAATTAACATCCATAGAAAACTGAATTCACCTTCCATCTTAAACCCTTCTTTCCTCCAACCTTCTCTATTTCTACTCAGGGTATAATGATTCAGTCACCCAACCAAGTTCCTTTCATTCCTTCACACCTAAAGTCATTGAATATTATCTCCAAATCATCTCAGATCAATATCCCTTTCTCTTTCCTCACAGTCACTCTCTCTGCAGTTCCCTATTGCCAGTCTCTCCCATCTCTACTTAATTCTTTAGCTACAGCTGCCAAAATTATCTTCCTAAAGCAAAGAGTCTTACCAAGTCACCTATTAGCTCAAAAAACTTCCCACTATCTCCAGCATAAAATATGAATTCCTCAATCCATTAAAGGCCCTCCAAAATCTAATTCCAAACAACTTTTCACTCTCTTCTTTCTTCTTGTAAAAGACTCCCAAAATACATTCTATTCATTTTCAGAATACTTCCTTCAAAGCTAAACTCAGGTACACCACCTCCTCCTTGAGGACTTCACTGATCTCCCCAATTGCTATCATCTCTCCTTCTCTTCCAACTACTTTATACATTTGTATACACACAAGATGTACCAGATCTCACAAAAACACACAGGACAGTTTGGTTTATGCCCAAAGGACATAACAGACAATTTTTGCTGAATTGAATCTTAACTCAATTTATCCATTTATGTTGTGTGGTTGTGAATTATACTTCAAGTCTGAAGTCTCAACTCTTCCTAGATATGCAACTACTTCTGGGCATCTGTACAACTTAACAAGGCATTAATCATTATTAAATAGCCCTTTTTCTCTTTGAAATATAAAATTTAAAAAATCTTTAACGCATTGAGATGCATTTAATGCATCTCTTTTTTTCCTTCCCCTATTCTCTCCACTAAACCCTTGCCCCACTCACACATTCCCTCTTCCATTTATTTCAAAATAACTTCTGTCTTTGTTCACCCTATTTCCTCCATTCTTCCAATGACCCTACCTTTAGGACATACAACCCAATTTTCCCTAATTCCTACCTATAATCAAAAAATTGTCTTCCTCCTTTTTGCAAATTTGCCTACATATCTCACTTTCTCACCAAGACTACAAGCTCCTTGAGAGTAGGGACCACATTCTTTTCCCTTCTGTATTCTGCTCAACTCACTGCTTAATACTACATAAATGACATTGTTATGACAGTACTTTTAAAAGTTTTATTGGCAAAAAAAACTAAGGGAATGAC
Source organism: Petaurus breviceps papuanus (assembly GCF_028583685.1). Lineage (NCBI taxonomy): Eukaryota > Metazoa > Chordata > Mammalia > Diprotodontia > Petauridae > Petaurus > Petaurus breviceps. The sequence continues at coordinate 8,334,755 of NW_027186502.1, read as the reverse complement.
AATTCAAGGGATACTTCTTCCAGAACAAAAAATTTCATTATGTATACAATTCTCCCTATAGTAAGAAGAAAACAGTTCAAGACGACTACTTACTATGGACCCCGGACTTAAAACATCTATAATTCTATTCAAATCTACATTAGCCATGAACCCACTGGCTGCATAATATGGTACTAGTGGAGTCAAGTAGCTTACATTCTACACAAAGGCAAAGTAATAATAATGCTTTCTGTACTAATAGATCTCTTACCTTTATCTGCCTATAATTTAAGGGATTTGGGGGCAGCCAGTTGGCTCAGTGAGTAAGAGCACTGGCCCCAGAGTTGGGATGACCTGGGATCGAATCTGGGCTCAGATACTTAGCACCACACCCAGAAATAACCTTGAGCAAGTTACTTAACCCCAATTGTTTAAAAAATTAAAAAAAAAATTAAGGGATTTTATTAAATTTTACTGCATGGACTAAGAGTCATCCTAAGTACTAATTTCATTGACTCAAGCAATGTTTTCCTGCCAGATGTATGTCTACAAGTACAAATTCAACTAGTGTCAAATACCTTTTTTAATTTATGAAGAACCCAAATATGTTATTTTAATATTTGGTCATATAAAAAGACAATAAAGATACAAGATAACTTTTACATGTCATGACAAAATAAAATGCCACATATTAACAAGATTATTTTCCCTAATAATTTTTTCTAAGAATATTAAAATTTCTATGTTAATTCTTTCCAAGGTAACAACTAAAAAGGTTATATAATAATGTATAGTTTTCCTCTCAAGGTTAAATACTTACGTAATGAGCGTCGCCTTTTGTTCTTTAACTTCCTCCGCTTATTCATTCCAGCTTTAGAAGGAGATTCCTCTTTGGCCTTTGGCTGGCTGGCAACTTTTGAAGAATTTTGCTGACTAAAGTGTGTGGGTACATGACGAGCTAGCCCTCCCTGAGATGCAAAGCTGGCATTGCAACCACCAACAACACACTAAAATAAAATAAGTCATACAAAATATAAGTGAAAGCTCTTTTTGAGATTCAGGAGGCTCCCAATTTATTTTAGAAAAAAGTAGTTAAGCCTTTCATTTCAAAAAAGTTCATATAGTCATAAAAACAAAAAACTAGAAATTGCAGCTCATTATCCTGATATCACCACTTTATTGCCATTTTTGTTCAACAGGGACTCACCAAAAGGTTTTTCCATCAACTACACAAAATAACTTGAGGCAGCAGAAACTTATTTATTTATAGATTACATTCAACTATCTCTACACCCTCACTCTCTGAGATGGAAACTGCTAGGGAGCAGGGCCAAAAAATGGGGAGGAAAAATGTTTTGTCATAGGTTCTCAAATTCTGCTATTGACTGTAATTCTAGAATAGAATTAAAAACATAATATTTGAAAATACTTAGCAAATACTTACTAAGTAGCCATGATAAGGCATTGCCATTTTCCCCCCAATTCATGAAACTTATTGACTGAAAATATATATATATACACCAATAACTTCAACACAAATTATAATAGTATAAAAGACAGTCATTTAGTGTATACTGCATATTCATACTATAATCCATGATGTATACATTCAAAACATCTATATTTTATAGAGCTAGAATAACAAAATTCATCTGGAAAAACAAAAGGTCCAGAACAACAAGGGAATTAATGAAAAGAAAAAATGCTAGGAAAGGTGGCCCAGCCATACCAGATTTTAAAGTGTATTAATAAAGCAGCAGCCATCAAAGCTACTTGGTCCTGGCTGAGAAAGTGGTAGATCAGTGGAATCTATCAGGTACACAAGACACAGTAGTCAGTGACTATAGTAACCTATTGTCATGATAAACCCAAAGACTTCTGGGATAAGAACTCACTATTTGACAAAAAACTACTGGGAAAACTGGAATAGTATGGCAGAAACTGGGCACAGACCAATATCTTACACCATATACTAAAATAGTAAAAATGGGTTCACAATTTAGATATAAAGGCTGATATTATATGCAACCTGGGAGAGCAAGGAATAGTTTACCTGTCAGATTTATGAAGGTAAGAATTTGACCAAACAAGAGATTGAGAGCATTACAAAATGGATAAATTTATAATATTAAATTGAAAAGGTTTTATACTAAAAAAAGCCAATGTAACCAAGATTAGAAGGGAAGCAGAAAATTGGGAAAAAATTTTTATAACCAGTGTCTCTGATAAAGGTCTCATTTCCAAAACACACAAAGAACCAAGTCAAGTTTATAATACAAGTCATTTCTCAACTGATAAATGGTCAAAGAATATGAACTGGCAGTTTTCAGAGGAATTAAAGATATCTATAATCATATGGGAAAATGCTCTAAATAACTATTGATTAGAGAAATGCAAATCAAAACAACTGGTACCACATCTCACCTGTCAGACTGAATAGCATGACAAAAAAGGTAAATGATAAATGCTGGAAAAGATGTGAGAAAATTGCCAACATTAATGCACTGTTGGAATTGTGAACTGAAACAACCATTGTGGAGTGCAATTTGGAACTATCCCCAAAGGGCTGTAAAACTGGGAATACCCACTAGCTGGGTGACCTTGGGAAAGTCACTTAACCCCAACTGCCCTGCCTTTCCCCCTCCAAAAAGAAAAAAAAATCTGAGAATACCCTTTGACCCAACAATACCACTTAAGAAGTCTGTATCCCAAAGAGATCGTAAAAATGAGAAGTGAGTATATGTACAAACAATACTGCAGCTCCTTGTGGTGACAAAGAATTAGAAATCAAGGGGATACCCACCAATTGAGGAATGGCTAAACAAGTTGTGGTATATGAATACAATTGTGCTAAAAGAAATGAGGAGCAGATGATCTTCATAGTAACCTGGAGAGACTTATAGGAACTGATGCTGAGTAAGGTAAGTAGAATCAGGAGAATGCTGTACAGTTACAGACACATCTGTGATGACTTAACTTTAAAAGACTGTTCTAGATTATAAAAAAAAAACAACTCGAAAAGACTCATGATGGAAAAGGTTATCCACATCCAGAGAAAGAAATATGAAATCTGAATGCAGACTGAAACTACTTGCGCTCTTTTTTGTTTTGTTTTTTTTCTTGTGGTTCATTCCATTGGTTATAATTCTTCTTTACAATTTAACTATTTAATGTGAAGGCATATGAAGAATCTCTATCAGATTGCATGCTGCCTTTAGAAGGGGTGGGAGTGGAAGGGGAGAGGTAAAACATTTGGAACTCTAAAAATTGTGGAACTGAATGTTGTAAACTAAAAAATAAATTTAAAAGGAAAAAAAAATCTAATTTCAAAGTCCACAACCATATATCTACTATAAGAAAAAAAGTAGGGGGGGTGGCTAGGTGGCGCAGTGAATAGAGTACCAGCCCTGAAGTCAGGAGGACCAGAGTTCAAATTCGGCCTCAGACACTTAACACTTATTAGCCGTGTGACCTTGGGCAAGTCACTTAACCCCAACTGCCCTACCTTCCCCCTCCAAAAAAAAGAAAAAGAAAAAAGTAGTAGTTTCTTTGTACATACAAAAGTATAGCTTCTTCTGACATAGTTCACAATACTCATTGCCCTGTAAGATTTACAAAGCACTTTAGTTACAATTCTATTAGTTATCTAGTGCTAATATTAAAATCTTACTGAAGCTCAGGGAGCACTTCCCCAAAACCATAAGGAAATAAGGGGAGTATGATATAGTTTACATGTCAGATCTATGGATAAGGGAAGAATTTAGGACCAAATAAGAAACAGAGCATTATGTAACTTGCCCGAGGTCACATAGCTAGTAAGTGTTAAGTGTCTGAGGCCAAATTTGAATACAGGTCCTCCTGACTCCAGTGCCAGTGCTGTACACTGTGCCACCTAGCTGCCCCCAACAGTGGCTATCTTATAAGAAGCAATAAATGCCTTTTAAAAATAACATTTAAGGGGAGGCCAGGTAGCACAGTGAGTAAGAGCACAGGCCCCAGTGTTGGGATGACCTGGAGATAGAATCCAGGCTCAGATACTTAGCACCCACCCAGAAATAACTGGCCGTGTAACTTTGAGCAAGTTACTTAACCCCAATTGCTTAAAAAAAAAAAAACATTTAAGAACATAAAATTCCTAATTATAATCAACTCCTCTTTTAATACTACAAACTTTTATACCTTGAGCTCACTGCCCCTTCCTTATCTTTGATGGGAGGTCTTCCCTCCTTAGAATGCAAACTCCTTGAGGACAGACACTTTGCGTTTCTATTTATACTGCCAAAGTTAACTCAGTACCTGTCATAAAATAAGCACTTAATAATTTCTCTCTTTTGGTCAATAACTTTCACACCCAACCTTTATCTCCGTATTCCTTAAATCATAGACTCCTTTTTCTCCTCTCCCCCTCAATGCTATCAATTCCTTTACAACTGTTCCTTATCCAACTCAGATCTCTAGATGCCATTAAAGAACTCCGGAGCATTACTGGACAGTTTGTGAAATGGATCCATTTATCACTCTAGAATTTTAGGGCACCTAACATCAACTGAGCCTTTGCTATTGCTGGGGAAAACCCTTCTACACAACTCTTAACAATTCTTAATTTTCTCTACCTCCTCCCAAATGACAACATTTTCCCTTTTATAGTGGATGACCTAAGGTCTTACTTCCATACATGCTATGGGTATCCCATAAATACTGGCACAGTTCCTCACTTTCATTTTTCAAAACACAATCACTTTCTCTCTTCCTCCCCCCACTTTGGAGATAATAAATATTTCTTCTTTACTACAGCAAACACCTTGTCAGTCTCCCTAATCTTAAAAAGTAACTGAACCACCTATTTCTCCTTCCTTTTTATCCTATTTAACTAAAGTTCCATCTATTTCCCATTATTGCTAGCTAAAGTTCTGAAGGTTCTGTCTCACCTCTATAATCTCTAGAGCTACAGGCTCTATTTCAGAACCTCCTATCACCTCTGACCTACACTACTTTAATATTCCCTATCTGGTCTTCATGTTTCCCCTCCCTCTCCAATTCATACTCCACACAGCTGTCAAAACTCTCTAAAGTTCAAGTCTGATCATGTCATTAATGTTTCTGTGGTTTGCACTGCCTTTAAGAAATTCTCTACTTATTTTAAGGGCCTCCACAACTTGGCTACCATGTACCATTTCCTGCCTCTGTAAATTAAAGCCATTTCTCGAAAGGGAATGTATTCCCTGCTTATCTCCACCTCACAAAGCCTTCCTTTAGGGCTCAAAGGAGGTACCACTTCCTCTAGTAAGCTATACCTATAAGTTGCTAGTGTACTTTCCTTCAATTTTCAAAGTACTATTACATACAGCCTGTAGAAGAATGCAATTATTCAATAATAGGGATCAGTTCATTATGTGTCATCTATACAAAGCACGGTATCTCGCACAAAGTATAACACAAATCCTGTCCTTCTAACACCATAAAAAACTGACTGTTCAGGGGCGGCCAGGTGGCTCAGTGACTAAGAGTATCAGCCCCAGAGTCAGGATGACCTGGGATCCAATCCGGGCTCAGATACTCAGCACCACACCCAGAAATAACTGGCTGTGTAACCTTGAGCAAGTTAATTAACCCCAAATGCTTAAAAAAACAAAACAAAACAAAACTGACTGTTTACCTATCACAGCCTTCGTTCTCTCTTCCAAAATCCTAAACAAATGGAACAGATCCTCAATGCCTATGCTCCCAAATCTACCCAAAGCTTTATGATCCCTACAAATATTTTAAAGTTTCTTCTATTAAGTACCATCACTTCCCTAGAGAATCACTATCAGTGACTAAATAGCACAAATACAGGTTAGCCAATTTAAAAAATTAGTGAAACAAGTGCTGTGATTTCCCTTATCCTTCGATATGCCTTATCCTTCAAAGATAATAACTTCAATTGTTGATATCTATGAATCTTTCATATTCTTTGCTTGGACCATGGTATGGGTGCTTCTCACATGGAAAAACATGACAAAGAAAAGAAAGAGGGGCAGCTAGGTGACAGTGAATAGAGCACCAGCTCTGGAGTCAGGAGGACCTGAGTTTAAATCAGGCCTCAGACACTTTTAACACAAAACTAGCCATGTGACCTTGGGCAAGTCACTTAACACCAACTGTCCTATCTTCCCCCCTCCAAAAAAAAACAACCTTCAATGGAGAAATAGAAAGATAAGACAGGATAAAAATGACATGCTCCAAATCCACAAATATAAAGTAGCAGTCAGGCTTGAACTCAGATTTTCTGAATGCAAACCAATTTTCCTCCATACAATGTGACATTCATTTTAGGCCACAGAGTCAACTGAAAGATTAAGATTAGGACTCTTTTAGAGGGCGGCCAGGTGGCTCAAGAAAAGAGCTAAGAATACCGGCTCCAGTGTCGGGATGACCTGGGATCCAATCCGGGCTCAGATACTCAGATAGCACCACACCCAGAAATAACTGGCCATGTAACCTTGAGCAAGTTACTTAACCCCAATTGTTTTAAGATTAGGACTCTTCTTCCCAGGTCTTCCAATGTCCTATTTAAAACTCAATACAGCCTCTCTAATTTACACTAAGAAATTTCGGAAAGATTTTTAGTTAAATATTTTCCATTTGGTAAACTATTCAAAGTTTAGGAGAAAATTCACTTTTTCCATTTTTGGGGACTTATGAAATGTGATTCATTACTTTAATGTCAGTTATTTTTGATAATTTGCAAAATAATTGGAAACTGCGTTTTAGCTACATTCTTAATAAATTAATCTCTAATACTGCCTACACTTATGTACAATTTTGTTCACAAAAAGGGTAGTATTTAAGACTAGTAATGTTTTCATAGCAAGGAAATAAAGCTGGGGCAGAAGACTCAAAACTACAAAAATTTAAAATATAATTTAACAGTAAACAATTCATTACTGATATAGGTTTTCCCAAACATGGCAGCAATCACTTGTTAACAAAAAATAAAATAATAAAATAAAGTACATGCAAAAGTCAAATAAAAATGAGGAACTGAAATAGATTCTACTTAAAAAGTTCCTGTTAACAAAAATGGGAACTGGATAGAGATAGAGAAAAGCACAAGGAAATCAAGAAGCCTAAATACTGCCTTTAGGAGCAAATACTTGACTGTGAAATTGTATGGAAGGAAGCCAGTGATGGTAGTAAAAAACTAAAGGACCAATTCTCAAATCTCTAAAGGAGCAAAAGTGAGGAAAAAATCTTGGGCCCTATTATTAGCAACAGTGACTCGGATAATATGCTTACTTTCCAATCACTTTGAATGATACACATTTGTCAAGGATATCCCTGGTAAGGAATCCAGAATAGCACTCCCACTCATTGTTTGCTGACTTATCAGAAGCATCATTCAGTAGTACAAAATACCTACTTAAAATCTTTTCCCTCTGGGGGCAGCTAGGTGGCACAGTGAGTAAAGCGCGGGCTCTGGAGTCAGGAAGACCCATTCGGTTGGGTCCTCAGACACTTAACAAACACACAAAAAAAACCTAGCCGTGTAACCTTGGCCAAGTTACTTAACCCCAATTGCCTTCCAAAAAGCAAAAAAAAAAAAATCTTTTCCCTCCCAATAGTGTTTCCATGCATTTATCAAAAACAAGATGAAAAAAAAAAAAAGACAAAATTCCTTGGAAGATAATGTGTGTTGTGACCACTCTGATTATTAATGCAAACCATGGAATAAAAAAAGGAAATATATGTTCAAAGATATTTACCACTGTGGAGTAAAAGGTAAAGCAGAATTAACTAGCTAATGTCCTCCAGATGTTTGTGTACAACACTGTACTGATTATATAAAGCTCAGAATAGATAACTGCAACAGAAATTAAGTGGAGGAGGAAGAGTAGAAGTAGTAAGAGCTAGCACTCTATGGTTGGCAAAATTCTTTAAACATATCAGCTGACCCTCAGAACAATGAGATATGTACTATTTTCCAGAAGAAACTGTAGCAGACTGGTTAGAGGACTTTGCCCAAAGTGATAGAGCTAATAAGAGGCAGAGTTTGAACTCAAGCCTTTTTGACTTCAAGTCTTAGGTTCTATATACCACACTGGAAACACTAGTGAATAAACAAAGTCAATTTCCCTATGATAAGCAGTTAGAAACACAATTTATCAGTATACCATCTTGGGACACAGCAAAAGGTCAAGATGGATCTAGAATTGAACAAGGAGGAGAGCAGGCTGGATTGTTTTGGAACAATTACAGTTCAGCTTTGAATGAAGCCAAACACTTCCCAAACAGAAGACCATCCTTTTAATAATATTGTATGGCTGAGTGTCATGAACACTTTACTGAAAAACTGAATGCATAAAGAACCATGCAGAGGTACGTGGTCACATGAATGAGCTGTAATACCTTAAATACAAGGAATTACAAAGCAGTTGTAATTGTCATCCACTGGATGTCAAAGAAATCTATGATTCAAAGGATGTTTGACCATATGGCAACAAGAACTGTTATAAAGTCCATATGCTCCACTGGTACATTAACTATGTCAAGATAGGCTGGGAGTTGGGAGACAGGGAGGTGGGAATGACAACATCCAGTGGATCCCCTTCAGCAAAGTTATGAGAATATATGAACAAGAGTTCCATTAGACAGGCTTATTATTCTAATTTCTGCAGCAAGTACTCATGAGATCACAGATCCATTTAAGATCCATTTAACAAGAATGAACATTAGAACTGGGAAACTTAAATCTGCCGTGGTTTATCTCTCTAGATCTTGAGATGTAGAGCTCCTAGGATTAAGTTAAGAAAACAAAAACCTAGTTCTTTAAATAGAGGCAGCTAGGTGGCAGAGCAGAGTGAGGAGGACTTGAGTTCAAATCCTAGCGTAGACATTTGCTAACTGTGCAACCCTAGGCAAGTCACTTAACCCACTTGGGTCACACAATACCCCCAACTACAAAATCATGCTGTAAAAACTGTTTACCTTGAAAGGTTTGTCTCCACTGTGCGTCAACATATGTCTCTGTAACCAACTCTGACTGGTTGAAGGAGTGTTATATACTTTACAACCTTTCCATAGGCAAACAAATACCTGTCAAAAAGAAAAGTTTCATTAACTATCCTGTAAAAATTTTAAGACATTCTATCATTTCACTTTTCAGTTAAAAAGCAACTTTTCCAAAACTGAAAAAATCATTTTTATATCCCAATTCTCAGAGACGAAAATTTTAAATATCAAGCAATGACTAGAGCATTTAAAAAGTTTACTTTTAGTATCTGTAGTAATTTCAAAGACGCTACTTTTTATCTGCTTCTTTCCTAAATATATTCATCATTGTATTGAAAAAAATAAATCGAGGCAGCTAGGTGGCACAGTGAATTAGAGCCAGCCAGGAGTTCCAATCCAGACACTTAACACTTACTGGCCATGTGACCTTGGGCAAATCACTTAATCCCAATTGCCCTGCCTTCCCCCCTCCAAAAAAAAAATCAACAGTTAATAAGGTTAAAAAAGAAGTTGATAACAAATTGTATATTTATGTATAGTCCCCACAAAATGCATATCAGTAACAACTGGCAACTATTAAAGGGATTAGCTTTTAAATTAATTTTCTCTGGATATAAATTAGCATATTAACTTACTGTATATAAAATATTAATCATTTTATAGAATATATTTGTAAAAGAAAACATTTTCTAAGAAATGTTAAAACTGAAAGATATAATTCCATTTAAACAGCAAGTTTTACAAATCATTTAATCACTTCAAGCAGATGGAATAAAACACAAACATTTCCTTGGCTTCAAAGATATCGGAAAGCTTTAAAAAAAGCCAATAACAGATTAAATATATGGGTTTTCTATAAAACTCTTCATTATTACAACCATAGAGAAAATCTGTTCAGTCTCACTAAAAATTCTCAACAATCTCGATTGTGGACTAACTAGAAAGAAAGCAAAAATTGGTACTTTATATCTGTAAAGCTCTTTTCTCTACAATCTAATGTTGAAAATATTGATTTGCAAAAAAGTCACTAGAGCTTGGACAATTTTTATTCTTTGGATATTAAAGTAGATATACATTCTTGGGTATAAGCAACCTGGGTATGACTGGGTTTTTAATCATCCAACAAACATGTAATAGAGAAAAGCCTCACCAATCCCATTTCGATCTTATGCTAAGCAAGACAAAAATCACTGTGAAATTTATAAAATCAAAGAATGTTTTCCAACACCAGCAAGAAAAGTAAGGATAACTTAAGTACTATTCATTCTTCTATATCTAAAAGATGAATGTAATTATTTACAGTCACACTTCAAAACAAAAAAAATCAATCTGTGTAAGAACAGAATATAGGTAAATAAAGGGAATAAAGAATAAAGGGAACAAAATTTCAAACCAAAGTTTTCAAATAAAGACAAGTAATGCCTAACGAGCACTCTCAAAATTATTTTTGCTCAAAACATTTTACTTGTTTTATTTGGAGAGATCTGAAGAAATAACTTATGACTTATGTGAACTGATGCTGAGTGAGGGGAATAGAACCAGGAGAACACTGTACACTGTTATAGCCACATTGTGCAAGGATGACTAACTTGGATAGATTTGGCTCCTCTCAGCAAAGCAAGGTTCTAAGACAATTCCAAAAGGCTCATGATGGAAAATGATATATTCACATACAAAGAATGCAGATTGAAGCATACTATTTTGCTATTTTTTGTTCCTTCTTTCTCGTGGTTCATTTGATTAGTTGTAAATTCTTCTTTGCAACATGAATAATGTGAAAATGTTTAATGTGAATGTGTATGTAGAGCCTGTATCAGATTGCATGCAGCCTTGGGGAGGGGGTAAGAAAATTGGGAACTCAAAAGCTTGTGGAACTGAATGTTGTAACCCCAAAATGAACCCCAAAATGATAAATTAAAAAAAAAAAGGTATAACATAACTTAGAATCAACTTAAAGCAAGACCAAGTTCCAATACTGATCAACAACATTTACTGGGTCAAGTAGGTATAGGAATTAAAATTTCCCTCTATGGATTAGGTATCCAATTCACTGAAGTTCGTTAAATAATCCACACAATGTGTTCATTTTCTTCTGTGTCTCTAACACAAAAAGCAACAATATAGCCATGTACATACATTATACATTAATGTATGTGCAGTGTGTGTGCATGTGAGAAAAAATTGCATAAACACATTTTAATACACAAGTGAATATTAAAATCTAGTCAGGAAACTGTTATACTTTAACTAGTTTTTATTGTATTATGTTTGGTTTGTAGCAATTTCAAAGCCATGTAATAAAGAGTTCTGCTCTGATTGTGAATAGTTCTTGGCATTAGCTAACAAAAAAAGCAAAAAGTTAAGTACACTGAAGACAAAAGGAAACATTCTCTTCCCCAATTTTTGGGAAGCAACTCACTAGAAGAACACAAAAGGGGAAATAAAGGAGAACTCATTGCTGTATCTTTGTCAAGCTTAGTCACAATCCATTTAGGTCTAAAATTTAAGGGAACCTATTGAAAATTCAGTAAGTAGCAATGAGAATCCCTTAGATTCTACCCACTACAGTCTTTTAGTCTTTTGAACATGAATCTAACATTTTCAAGTTGACTTCGTTTGTAAAATCAACTTGGAATGACATGCTATTCAACTGTACTGTAGAAAAAGTCATCTTGGCTTAGCTACATACAGATGAAAATATCTTAGTAATCTGTTTGCCCTTTCCTTCCAGCAAACTTAGAATGACTATGGGTAACAGTTTCTACTTACAATCTTCCCTACTGAAAGTTCTAAAAACAGGGTGGCCAGGTGGCTCAGCAAGTAAGAGCACCAGCTCCAGTGTTGGGATGACCTGGAGATCGAATCCCGGGCTCAGACACTCAGCACCACACCTAGAAATAACTGGCTGTGTAACCTTTAAAAAAAAACTAAAAAACACCGAATGCCAAAAAAAAAAAAAAAAAGTTCTAAGAACACTTAAAAAACCCTAATTCAAAGCCTTTTTTTTCTTTATATTGAAGATTTTATATTAAAGTAAACAGACTGGACTTTCATCACCAAGGTGGTATTTTAGAACAAATAACTTCTCAATGTAAAGCTAGTGTATATGAATTCAGTAGTACAAAAACTTCTGAAAATATAATCAGAATTTGGCCTCTAAAATAGTCTCTATTTGGTCTTCAAAAAATATTTTTCAAAAGAGTTTGACCTAGGATAATAAGACTATTCAAATACAGCTAGTATTTTTCCACCTTTTGGAATTGTCTTAGATCAAAAGACTCAGATGGAAAATGTTGTCCACATATACAGAACTATGGAGTCTGAATGCAGATCCAAGCACTACTTTTTTCTTTCTCACGTTTTTCCCTTTTGTTCTGATTCTTCTCTCCAAACATGAGTAACATGGAAGTATGTTTAATGACTGTACATGTATAGCCTATCATCAATTTGCATGCAGTCTTGGAGAAGGGAGAAGATAGGGAGGAAGAAAAATTTTAAAATCAAAATTTTATTAAAGTGAATGTTGAAAACGAAACACAATGAAAATATATTAGGGGAAAAATACTGTAAGTCTCATATCAGAAATACTTCCCTATGACAGAAATTTTATTCTCTAACATTTTTTCATTGATGAAAGTTTACAAAGCACTTTCTCATTCATGTATCATCACATGTGGTGACAATTCTGCTCTGTTAAGTAGGTAAAAAAGTATACTCATTTTAAGACCCTTACTTGAAAATAATGATTTAGTTTTCTTCTCACTTTCCTTTCTCCCCTCAGGAGAATCAGACCCTGGATCAACCCCAGAACCCCGAGAAGATATTGGTACTCCAAGGAACTGTAGGGGTCCTGCCCACCACTAGGCATAACGATAAAATAAAGTATATCAAAAGATTATCTTTTTCCTTGGAAAGGTGAAGAATTATAGTTTAAAATGTGTTTACATATAATATGTGCATGAGTGTATATACACCATTATATACACACATACTTTAAACCTTGAGAGGATCTATGAAAAAAGAGTGAACATAGGAGAGTGGTCAACAAATAATTGTTAATTGCTTACTATATGCCAGGCACTGATAAGCCCTGGAAATAACAGTTATAAAAGAAAACAAAGAAAAACAGTACCTGTCCTCAAGAAGGATACATTCTAAAGGGGAAGACAACAAGTAAATAATTAGGTACAAAAGATACACACAGAGTAAACAGAAATTCAAGGGAGAAAATACTAGCAGCCGAAAGACTAGAAAAAGTCTCTTAGAGAAGGTTAAGATTTGAGTTATTGAAGTTTGAGTCCAGTTCAAGGAAACCAAGGAAAGCAAGAGGGCAGGTGATGGGCAAAAAGCATTTCAGACAGGGGAGACAACCAATGAAAAGGCCCCAAAACAGGAGATGAGGTACAATATAAAACAAGTCTGTTATAGCAACTAGATTATAGAATACATGAACAATGAAATGTAAGAAGAAAGGTATAAAGGGGCCAGATTGTGAAGAGCTTTAAATACTAAGGGACACTGCTATACCTTTGATGATATTTAAATAACAAGGTAACATGGAGAATGGGTTGGAGTGAGACTTGGAAGAGACATTCAGTTAGAAAGCTACTACTGTGCAGGAGTACAAGCAAAAGATAAGGACCTAAATCACAGTGCTAATCATATAAGTAGAGAAGGGGACAGATGGGAGAAACACAAGCAAAGGAAACATGACACAATGACTGGGGTGATGATGCTCTCTTCAACAGGAATAAAGGTAGGAAAACATGATAAAGTTTGGGGGAAGAAAAGATATGCTGTTTGAGGCATTTTAGTTTGACATACCTATGGGACATCTAGTTCAAAGAAGCTCTAGAGTCTGAAAGTCTTTACTCTAGTACATAAGAGCATTGTGACCACATGCAAGTCCTAACTTCTCACTGTCCCCAGGCAATTCCAAAAAGATAAGTTACCAAGGATATGAAAAATTAAGACTTGCCCATAATGCTACAGCTATTAAGTGAGTGCTTTAGCAACTAGAAAAAATAAACTTAACCCTGACAACCCGATTTTATGAACGCAGACATGACAAGTTAAATGTTATATATATTACATAAATCCAATAACAGAATGAGGCAATGATATCTAAAAGAACACTATTTGGAATCAAAGAACCCAGGTGGAAGTCATAGCTTTGACATTTTACTAGCTAAGTTACCTTAGGTAATCCACTTAAATCCTTTTGACCTTCATATTCATATTTCTAAAAGGATATTAATAATTGCACACTCTCACAAGGACATTGGGAGGAAAGTGCTTTGTAAACTGTTAAGGACTAAATAAATATGGATAACTTATCTGTAAGACTTTGAAAAAAGAAAAGTAGAGATAATAATCAAGTAGTGAGGAAATACTCAAGCACCACATTTATGTGACATTAACTTTGTTTTTAGTCCTTTAAAAGAATACTCAAAAATTTTAGTTCTTTTAAAGAATGTTTTGTACCAGAGTCTCTTCAGATTTATAATGCTGTAGAAAGTTGCTATCTCAAAATGTAAGGCCAAGCTTAGCATTCTTTTGAGAATTCCAAAAAACCTTACTTTTTTTCTGTAAGCATAGGCTTTTCCTTAGTAGTACCTTACCTTCAAGGATCTTCTCCAGAATGCCCAAGATGAAGAAGGCTGGTACAAAACTGGGAACCAAGGGCAGTCTTATTCTCCTTCACTTTGGTCAATTTCCTTGAACAAATGTACCAGTGTATTTATTTGAAAGTGTGCATAATTTATATGGGCCTGTGTGACAATTCAAAAAGTTGTACCCCTCTTTCATTAACACTGCACACTATAAGTACGTATGTGACATTCCTATGCAGGATTATTTTTAATATAACCAGTGCACAAGAATTTAATGCAACCTAATAGAGAATCTAACTGCACATCAGGATATTGAACTAAAACTTCTAAAGCAGTAAAATTCATCCACCAGTAATATCAATGAAATGAACTTATACCAGTGGAAAAAAACATAATACATATTACAGAAATCTCCTGACTACAGTTAGATATCCATCCATTATGTTGTATTAACACGCACTTTTTGCAGTAATATTATGCATAAATATTGGGAAAGCAAAATCCCACCTAAAGTAAAGGGGTGAACTAGACTTTGTTCAAAAAATTCTGATAGAATTAACAATGGCCTATTCCTCTGCAAGTTACATGTGAGAAAAATTATCAATTTTAAAGTATTCTCATTTTTAGCTCAAATGAATTTGTTTTTAGTATATGTATATAAAGTATAACTTCAATAGTACATTCCACACCATTTCACGGAACATCATGAAGAATGGAACAATGTCCTTCTTTAACAAAAAAAGTTACAAATGGGACATTTGTTGGAATTCTAATCACACAAAATTAAAATGTTTTAAATTCTTACAAAAGGTATTAATTTTTAAAATTATGGAAGTATAACCTAAGACCTTGAAGGCCACTTCCCCAAAAATAATATTCAAAACCATGACTATTTCTCAAAGATTTAAAAGAGGTAGAATTCCTATCTAACATGGGCAGGTGGATACCCTGCTTCAATTCTTCAGACACCATCCTACAAAAGAAAAATAAGAAACCAGGGCAGCTAGGTGGGGCACAGTGAATAGAGCACCAGCCCTGGAGTCAGGAGGACCTAACTTCAAATCCAGCCTCAAATTAGCTGTGTGACCTTGGGCAAGTCACTTAACCCCAACTGCCCTACCTTCCCCCCTCCAAAAAGAAAAAAAAAAAAGAAACCAACCAAGGAAAATAATCTTTACAAAAGACTAAGTGAGAAAAGAATCTCAAGATAAAATCTCAAAAGAAGGAACCATACAGATAATGTTTAATGTTCAAGTTCCAAAAGAAAAGAATGAAAACCTGCTTATACAGTATAAACAACTCAGGAATATAAGTGGACCATACGGGACTTTAAAAATCAGTCAAAACTTTTGCTAGTGTTTGAAACCCAGTCATGCACAGAAGCATGGACCCAAGAATTCAGTTCTGTTATAATTGTACTTAACCTTGGTTTTAATAGGTTTCCCTATTATATATGCACTCTAAACTGAGAAAATATTTCTGGTACAAGCGTTAATGAACTCATTCATTTCTAATTTGAGAAATCCCCTCCCCCCAAAAAAAACTATCCTTGGAGTTAATTACAGGGTATTCTGATAGACTGCTCAATGAGCTAGGCTTCTACATCCAGACAATGGCTTTGGTATATGAGAGTACCAAAATGAAAGTAAAGGCTGAAACAAAACCATACAAACTATACACATTTCACTGTAAAAGGAAAGAAAAAAGGAACAAAAACTAAATTCCATGTGTGCTATAATAGTTAAATAGAAGAGTTGAAAAAAGTGCAATTATATCCCTTATTTGCAGGGACAAGGTTATTATCTATACTGTCAGATTGTGTTGGCTGGCTTGAGTTAATTGTACAATGAAACTGATCTCTTTTTAAATGAGAACACAGAGAAGGAAGACCATATTTGAGAAAACATAAAAGCAAAGGAATAAAAATTTTTTAATGTAAAATTTTACAATCATTTTTTTCGAGAGTGTTTATAGACATTTGTTGTGTGGTCATTGTGCTTACTGTTTTCTTGGGTCTACACAAAGAATTCATATTTATCATTTCTTACACAACAACTTATTCAAATATCACAATTTGCTTAGCTATTTCCTAACTGATGGGCTTCTACTTTGCTTCTGATTCCCCTCACAAAAAGATCTGCTATAAATATTCTGATATATATATTCTTATCAATGACCTTGTTGGGGTATAAGCTTTTTTATCATAGTGAAATCTCTGGGTCAAAGGATTATGAACAATTTATTTGTATAAAAAAAAAGTGACTGTTGCAAAAATACAATCAGGTCTCCAAAGAAACTGTGACACCTTTATCCCACAGCTCTGCAGTAGAAGTCAATGAGTAATGGTATATGGCACAGGTTTTCAGATTTTTCCATGAACTGAGGAGCTTTGATTTTTTCTTCTAAAAAAATTTTTATATTGGTACTTATTGGGGGAAGAAGAAATTTGGTGTTGATAATAAAATGTTAAATTTGGAGAACATAGTGAAAAATTAAAGAGGTCTTTCATGAGAAAAGGGCAGGTAGGTGGCATAGTGGGGAGAGCACTAGACATGGAGCTGGAAAGACCTAAGCTCAAATCCAGCCTCCAACAGTGTGAACCTGGGAAAGTCCCCTCTATTTGCTTTAGTTTCCTCATCTGTAAAATGGGGAAAATAGCACCTACTTCCCAGGACTGTCGTGAGGATTAAATGATACAGTATTTGCAAAGGGCGCTTAACACAGTGTTACATAAATGCTAGATTTTGGGAATACATTGGTGTCCAAAAATTTGTTCTTAAATTCTAGTGTAGGGATAAGTATGCCAACAATTAGAACCAGAGATTTTTAAAGTTATTGTCCACTTGGCTTTGTTCATTTATTTCAGCCCACAAGCAAGCAGGAGTGTATCTGAGATTACTGAAAACAGAAGCCTAGCATAAGACACTGTTGTCAGATGACAAACTGAGGCTCTACTACATATCCTCTAATGCTGGATACTCTGCACTACCCAACAAGTATGCATAAATTATAAAGCTTGGAGCCAATAAGGTTGTTTTTTTTGCCATTATGATGTGCCACAGATTCATTAATGGACCTCCTAGAAAGACAGAAATTGAAAATTTTGAATCCAATTAAAATCTAATAATTTCTTAGAAGGGCAGGGGGGCAGCTAGGTGGTGCAGTAGATAGGGCACATGCCCTGGAATCAGGGAGACCCAGGTTCAAATTTGACACATTAGCTGTGTGACCCTGGGCAAGTCACAATCCCAGTGGCCTCCAAAAAAAATAATGTATCTTCAACATTTTTTGTCTTTGGGGGAAAAAAAACGTAGTTAAGGGCAAGGTCTTTCTTCTCTTTTTGTATCCTCAATGCAGATAGTGCCTAGAACATATTAAGCACTTTTATTAAACAAATCTAAGAATAAAAATTCAAAGTCAAAAAAATTAAGTTTTGGTTTTCTAAAAATACAAAAACCACACACATACACACAATATAAATTAGAGCATTCTTGGAAGTAATCACTAAGCAACATGAGAAACATAGCAAGTCAACCTCATCTAAGCTAGCACAACTGCATCAATAAGAAATAGCAGGCAGATAAGAGTTGACAAATTATTTGTATTTAAAAGGCTGCATTAATTTCCAGAAAATCTGGCAAAGTAGAAATTGTATACAATAAATTTAGCCTATGTTTTATAAAGTTAATGTTTTTATCCATACTATTCTAAATTTAAAGTTCTTTACACTCAGTTTTCAACACAACTATTGAAAGGAGTACTAATATCCTTGACTCTTACCCCTCCTCCCACACCCCCAGGCAGATCAAAGCTGATTTAAAGACTTACACCTGAGGTAATAAAAGGTCTAAGGAAACCTAGAACAATTCTGATTTTAGCTCCAAGTAAGAATTGCTATTTAGTATAAATGGCTCATAACTACTAACAATATAGGATTGTTTTTAACTCAAAACACACATGGCTAGAATTTTTATACATAACTTGGAATTTTTCATGGTGGTGGTATCTTTCTATCTTTGTAGGGTGTAACCTTGTTACCCTAAAAACTTGGGAAAAAAAATCAAAACCACCTTCTTGTTACTATGCAAATCACACTTAAAAAGCATCACGAAAGGAAAAGATGACCAGATTATCCATATCAGAGGGACTCTGGGAAGCCAAACACACACTACTACAAACAACCATTCTGGATATTAGTGTAGAATTACTCAAGAAAAGTTAACTAAATTATTCATACCCTTTGACCCAGCAATACTCAGCAAAATTCCCAGGCATGTAATATAGAAAAGTCAAAGAGTGGCTCAATAAATATCAAAATAATCATAGCATTCCTTGCAGTAGCTGGTCAAATGGATGATCATTTGCAAAATGACTAAAACTACTATATGAAGATAATGATTATTTGTGTGTAGAGTAAAGAGTTCTCTATGAACTGAAAGATCAAAATAAGCAGAATGAAAAGATCAATATACATAATGACTGCAACAATATAAATAAGGAGATCAAAGAGTCAAGCTCTATCTGAAAAAGCAAAGGAGGATTCCAAGAACAGATAGCAAGGAGACTACCAGGAAGAAATGCTTTATATATTGTCAGATGTGATCACTGTGCTGTAGATTTTAGTTTGATGGTTGTTCTTTGTCACAGGGGAAGGTGTTGAGAAATCACAGATAAGTTTCAAAAGTCATCAATAAAATGCATTTTAAATCTAAATACTCCTGAAAAACAAAGAGCAAAATTAAGTGGTAAAAAGAAAATGTAAGACAGCAAGCAATACCAATAATGTTGTATAATTCTATTGCACTTAAAATGTTCAGAAACTGGTGAGGAAAAAGATACTAGTAATGTCATACAAACTAAGTAAATTGACAAATGCATTCCCATTTGAAAAGAGAAATGACATAATAAAATTGAAGCAAAAAAAATTTGTAATATAACTTCAAAGTAATTCAAAAAGAAAAGCTAGGTAGCAATTCCAAATTATAAAAGTGATTCAAATGGGGGGAAAGGATGTGAAAGAAGAAAAAGGAATAAAACCAACCCCTCCTCGCTGACCATCTACATGTATGGAACGAATGTGATCTGCCAGATCTGGACTAGAATTGAAGCAAGTCTGGCACTGGTCCCAACA
The DNA here is from genome assembly GCF_028583685.1 of Petaurus breviceps papuanus. Classification (NCBI taxonomy): domain Eukaryota; kingdom Metazoa; phylum Chordata; class Mammalia; order Diprotodontia; family Petauridae; genus Petaurus; species Petaurus breviceps. The sequence continues at coordinate 8,315,042 of NW_027186502.1, read as the reverse complement.
ACAGTTATAGGCAATGTTTTTGCTTGAAGAAGTAGTGCTTCCTTGTCCATTCATCATTGCAGGAGTTGAACGCCCACTGGAAATTGTGCTGTCTACATCCATTATAGTACTGCTTATGCTGTAAAAGATGAAAAAAAAATTTTTTTAGAAATAGTGCAGATAATTAACTAATATTACAAATTTAATTGCTATATCCTAACCATGACATTTTATATGAATCAAAATTAATTTGAAATGACAAACCTTAAGTTTATAATCTAATGGGATAAAGAAGTATATTCAAATAAGCTACATACAGGATAAACAGTAAATAATTGAGGGAAGGCACTACAATTTAGAAGTGTTGGGAAAGGCTTTCTGTAGAGCATGGGATTTTTAAATTGGGACTGTCAGTGAAAGCAGGAGATGAGAACATTCCAGGCATGGAGGATACCCAGAGAAAATATCCAGACTGTCTTGTTTATGGAACATGGAGGCCAGTGTCACTGGATCAAAGCATGTGTCAGAGAGTATGGTGTAAGATTGCAAAGGTTTGTTATAGATGGAGCAGGGTAGGGAAAGACATTATGACAAGCAGAATCAACAGCAAACTCTTAAGAATAGTCCAGGCAGGGGCAGCTAAGTGGCGCAGTGAGCAAAGCAAAGGCCCAGAGTCAGGAGGACCTGAGTCCGGTTCTGACCTCAGACACTTAACACCCACACAAAAAAACTAGCCGTCCTTCGGCAAGTTACTTAACCCCAATTGCCCTCCAAAAGGAAAAAAAAAATAGTCCAGACATAAAGTGATGATGGCAGTAGTGTCAATGTCAGGAGAGAAAATGGTATATTTGACAGATGATGAAATTAACAAGCCTTTGCCAAAAGCTTGCATATGGGAAGTGAGAGTTTTCAGGCCTGAGGTACTTGGGGGAGGGGAGTGCTATCTTAGAGTAACAGGAAAGGTAAGGCTGGGTGGAGGAAAGTTTGGCTCACTTAGTTTAAAATAGTTCAAGATGTCTGAAAGACAGTTGGAGATAATAGAATGTAGGCCAGCATAAAAGCTAAAGCAGGAGGAGATCTGAGAATCAGCATAGAAAAGGTAATTAAGTTCATGGGTATAGTTGCTGAAATGAAGAGGCCCCAAGACAGAACCTTGAGAGCCATCTACAATTAGAGGGCAAGATTTGAAAGAGAATCCAGTAAAGGAGACAAAAAAGCATTGGTTATATAGGATTGATTACCGGAGAAGTGTACTTAAAACCTAGGGAGAAGAGAATATCAAGGAGAAGTGGATAAATAGCATCAAAGGAGAATGAGGAAGGGGAAGAGGCCATTGGATTTGGCAACTAAGACATTAATAATTTTGGAGAGAGAAATATGGTTAGAAGCAAGATTGTGAGGGGTTAATAGAGTGACAGAACAGTAAGAGTGAGTACTGCAGATGGTCTTTTTAAGGAATTTAGCCAAAAAGTGCAGAAGAAATAAGAAGATAGTTGAGGTGGGAAGGATCAAATGGGTTTTTCAGGACAGGGAAGACATGTAGGCATTACAGAAAAGAAAAAGGCAGCTGTAAGGGATAAAGTGAAAATAAGGGAAAGAAAAGGATTGGGGCAGTTAGGTGGTGCAGTGAATAGAGTACTGGCCCTGGAGTCAGACACTTAACGCTTACTAGCTGTGTAACCTAGGGCAAGTCACTTAACATTGCCTCTCCAAAAAAGCAAAAAAAAAAAAAAAAAAGGGTAAGGATGACAAGAAGGGGCAATCTAATCTACTGGAACAGACAGGATGAAATGGGATCATGTGAAAAAATGTGAAATCATGTGAAAAAGCAGAGCCTTGGTAAGGAGAAAAAAAAAGTGGCAGAAGGCAACTGAGGGATGGAGAAGAGGGAAGAGAATGAGTAGTTTCATTGAGACGGTGGAAGGAGAATCATGAAAAGATTTGGAAGAGCCGCTATTAAAGTGGGATAGTGATTTGTTGGGCAGGTATAGGGCCCACTTGAGGTTGTATAACAGACCCAGTCATGTATAATGGACCCACTTAAAAGTGTTACATGATTTTTCTCTCCCTTTTTCAGCAGCAGATGTGTGAACAATCTGTGATTCACAGATGTGTGAAGGTGGCAAACAGTGGAAGTGATCCAAGACTGAAGCCTGGCAGGGCATAACTAGTAAAATGATAAGGGTTTCCTTAGGGATTTTAAAGAGCACAGTGTAACTGACCAACTATCCTCAGATAACTACGATTCATAGTTATAAACCAAGGAGTCAAGAGATTATGGATGTGGGAGGGGGAGAGTAGAGTAAATCAGAGGTAGAAGAAAATGGATGAAAATGGATAGATTATGGTTAGATAAGGTGATTTTGGAATTCTTGAATATGGGATTAGTACCTCTGTGTGTAATACCAAGATCAAGGGTATAAACATCTTTCTGTGTGGCTGAGGTGGGTGGAAGAGTAAAAGGTGAAGTTTGAGGTGAAGTTAATATGTATGAGAGCAGTTAAAATCTGTGAGCCAAATACTGAACTAATTGAAGAAGGGGAATGACCTACAGGTCAGTAGTCTATAACTAACAATAACTATAACATTTTGAATAGGTAGTAGAAATGAATAGCATGAACCTCAGAGAAGTTACTAAGTGACAGAGATAGGTAAAAAAAAAAAACCCTACAAATGGCAACCGAGAGCAAGATAACTCCCCTACCTCAATCAGTGAGCAGAAGGTAATGCAAGAAACGGCTCATAATGGAAAGGGTAGCCAAGGATGCTTGAAGAATGGAGCCAGGTTTCAGTAATAGCTAATAGATGATAAAAGAATAGAAGAAAAGATTTAGAATGAAGGGGAAGTTTGTTGTCTATGGAAGTGAGAGGGTGGATGGTGGAGGAGGTTGGACAGTGGACTGGAGGCACTAGGAGATAGGAGAAACCAGTTTCAGATGAAAAGAGAAAGCTTTGTTTACCTGGTAGAGAGGGATTCGGAGGGTGTAATCAGGTGTAATTTTGTTCTCACTGAGTGGAGGGTGCTTCCCAAAAAAGATTTGGAGAAGGGGCGGCTAGGTGGCGCAGTGAATAGAGTGCCCACCCTGGAGTCAGGAGAACCTGGTTTCAAATTCGGCCTCAGACACCTAACACAAAAACTAGCCGTGTGACCTTGGGCAAGTCGCTTAACCCCAATTGCCCTCCAAAAAGCAAAAAAAAAAAAAAAAAGATTCGGAGGGAAGCAAATGCAGTATGAGATAGGAAGTACAAGTTCAGATGGCTCTTCCTTCAAGGGTGGGACAGAGGAGGTTAGACATCAGGCAGGAAAGAATACAGCAGAAAAAAGGCATTTCATTCCCACCAACTATTGTCCTTCCTTTTTCTTCTAGAGACAGGAACAGCAGCAGATGGAAAACCTAAGATCAAAGAGAGGGTTACATCTGAGGTTTCCCACATCCTGATTGGGACACTGGACTTAACAGTGGACCTGCAGAAGGAGGCAACTTCTATTGCCTTATGCTGGTACAGATATAAGTCATTGATTTGGGGGAGACATCCCAGCTCAACACCTGGCAGCCTTCCCTCATGAGACATACTGTGCCCAAAAGGATATGGAAAGCACGTGGGTCACAGGAATATTTGGCATTCTCTTCTACCAGATTCAGATGTCTAACATGGAAGAATCATCCAATAATTAAACTTGATCTGTAGCTTATTCAAACCACTGCTCTACCCAAATACTGTTCCATCCCACAGAGCTACTAATGGTCAATTCTGTGTTGAATTACAAAAAAAAAAAAAAAACTGCAGGAGAATTTACAATTTGCCTATTGCCTGAAAAATAAAGTGAGCTGTTTATTCCCTCTTTCTCTACTTTCTTTTACCTCACAAAAATGAATTTTTTTGGTCTTTAAAATTCAGACCCATGAAAAGTTATGATTCAAGTGATTATGGAGATAGGAGACAACTTTCATGCCACAGAATGACTCCAAATTTTAATTAGTTATGCTTCTAGGTTATGTCAAGTGCTTCCATATTATAATACAAATTTTAATGATTTTTTCCTTAACCAGCTTTGAGTCCTCTGGACCTTCCTCATAGTACTCTTAATTACAAAGTACCTATGTCTAAAAAACACTCAACTAGAGAATTAAGAGACTGTACAACAGGCACTGGTCTAGAGTAGTGGTGTAGTATAACCTATGTTTAGTTATTTAACCTCTATATGCCCCAGTTTTTTACATCTATAAAGTGAGGGTACCTTACTAGATCAAAATGACATGGTAAATACATTGGTATACTAAGGAAAGAGCAAAATATAAACTCCCTAAGGGACTTTCTTTGTATACCCAGCACTTAGTTGTAAAAAAATGCAAAACAAATGCATCCTTCAAAAACTATTCACATAAATATTGACACCATCTGCTATCACACAAATAAACATAATTTCAAAAATAGAATTTCAAAGAAAAAAATTAAAATAGTCCTTGATCGCAGAGAGCTTACATTCTACTAGAAGGCAAACAGATTCTAGGTGATGTCAATTAAATTTTAATGTCAATTAAAAACAAAGTACTTAAAAAGTAACTTGGGGGCAAAAAGAAACTACCAACTAGAACAGGAGTGAGGGAGCTTACAGTAAAGTCTCTGCCCCAGTAGCCTCATCTAGCTCAGTCATGGGCCATGTCATCAATGTAATGGTATACAGCAATGACCTCAGGAAGGAAAAATTCTTTCAGATCTCTGCCCACTGTGAAGGAGAGTCTGGGTAGCCCTGAGGAAGGAGGAGGAACAATGAGGGTATACTGGATTCCTTCCCAAGTGAAAGTTAACCATCCTTTACTAGTTTCAGTCACAGAAATAAAGGAAAAAAAAAACATTGACAAGGTTAAGAGACCCATACCAGTTACTCCAACAGGGGTAGGGAACCTGTAGCCTTAAGGCCACATGTAGCTTTCTAAGTCCTTGGATGTGTCCCTTTAACCTCGACCAAGTTTTACAGAATAAATCCTTACATTACAGGGATATGTTCTGTGAAGTGTGGATTCAAAGGGCCACACTTGAGGGCCTTGAGGCCACAGGTTCCCCACCTCTGAACTAGAAGAATCAGGAAAGGCCTCCTGACACTTGAGCCAACTCTCTTAAAAGTTGTAGGCTGGTCTGGATGGAAGAGAGGGAAAGAGGAAAGACCGACTATAATCATCCAGGAGTCAGAATATAAGAATATAAAGGACTAGAAAGACTAAAACAGAGATCTTTGTAACAGAGTCAATAGGAAGTCACCTAAGCTTCTTATCAAAAGGAAAGATATGGTCAGACCTGAATTTCAGGAATAAAAATTGGAACATTGTGAAGGACAAATGGTAAAGGAGGGGAAGCAAGAGACAGGGAGAATAATTAGGATATTAATATAGTTCAAACAAGGAGTGGTTGTGGTACAATTAACTGAGAAAAAGGATGGATATGAGAGGTGCTGCTTAGGCAGAACTGACAAGACTTGGCAACTGCCTGGATGAAAGGTGAGAATGAAGAAGACTAACTCAAAGTTTATAAGTGACAATGTTCAGCAGTACTTGGAAACTTAGAAGAGCAGATGAGGGTTGTGTATCATCTGCATAACACGGCTAGTACAGAAATATTTTGAATGACTTCACAAGCATAACTGACATATCACTTCAATGAGTGGGGGAGGGGCTAAAGACAGAATAACTGAAAATTTTAAAAGAATGCTAAATAAGGGGTGGCCAGGTGGCTCAGCGAGTAAGAGCACCGGCTCCAGTGTTGGGATGACCTGGATCAAATCTGGGCTCAGATACTCAGCACCACACCCAGAAATAACTGGCCGTGTAACCTTGAGCAAGTTACTTAACCCCGAAAAAAAAAAAGAATGCTAAGTAAGTGGTAAACGAATTTTAAAAAGACATCTGACATCTATAAAGAGGATAGCTAAACCAAAGCTGATGATACAGTTCTGGGATATAAAGGGGAGAGACAAATCACTTTTTGTGACAGAAAAGAATTGGAAAACAAAGTAGATAGATGTTCATTGATTGAAGAATGGCTAAACAAACTGGTACACACAAATGTAATTTTTACCATGCTATAAGAAATTATGTATGTGAATACAAAGAATCATGGAAAGATCACCCATGAATAGTGTATTAAGTAGAACCAAAAAAAACCAACCATACAACGCTTTCAACAGTGTAAAGAATGATTCACAAAAGTAAAAGTAACAAAATTACAGACAGATCAAGCATGACTTGAATGAACAGGACATTCCCAATCCAGAAATTAGCCTTAAGACTGAACATCCAACAGATGAACATCCAAACATCCAAATAATTTAAAAAAAAAAAACACACAAAACAGACCTGAGATTTAACTTCATACCCTGCAAATTGGCAAAGATGACTAAAAAATGATGGGAACTGACAATGCTGGAGGTAAAGGAAGATTAGTTAGTGGGGCTGCACCATGGAACAACCAGGCTTATACCCCACATGGGTCACTGAAAAGAACTTCCCATATATACTAAACATTTATAGGCATAACTTTTGTGATAGCAAAGAATTAGAAGCAAAGTAGGTATCCATTAACTGAGAAATAGCTGAAGACAAATATGGTACATGAATGTAATTACTGTAAGAATGGAATATAAATATAGCAAAGCTTGTAAAAACCTGTATGTAGTGATGCAGAATAAAGCAGGGATAGCCAAGAAAACAACACAATGACAACAATGGTAAAAGGAAACAAAACAATCAAAAGCTGCAAAGAACAAGTATATCTTCAAAAAGATTTAGATGATACCCCCCACACTCCACCCCCCTGCAGAAATGAACGATGTAGTTACACATGTTTTTAGACTTTCAGTTTTTACAGTGGATGATTCTCTGGATGTGAAGTGAAGGACCCTGGGCAAAATTAAGCTACATCAAAAATTTTTAAAAAAGAAATTAGGAGATTTTAGTCCTTGCTCTAGGTAGCATGGCTAAATAACCTTGTAATTTATATTTTTGGGTACATAAAATCATGTTAACAAGTCCAGATAATCCAAACTAGAGATTAGAGTGGCACTATGGAAAGCACTGGGAATACAAATGGCAAAAGACAATCCCAGCCCTCAAAGAATACATCCCGCAAAACAACTATGCACAAATACATACACGCCGCCTCCTATGTGCCAGGCACTATGCTAAGCACTTCACTGGATCTTCCCAACAACTCTACCAGGCAGGTAATTCAGAACTAGCATCTTTGGTGTGAGGGCTTGCTGAGCCCTTTTCAGGGTTGCTCATCCACCTTTGGTGCCCACCTGAGTCACCCAACTCTCACCTGGAAGTTCCAAGAAGGTGTAGTATGCACAGCAGCCAGATCCAGACAACCTTCTTGGCAGACAGGCTAAACCAGGTTGAGGGTAATCAACAGGCCTCAAACCTGTCAATGAGTTAGGAGAATGCCTACCCCCAACTATCATGCATGATGTCATTGACTGTCTTATAAAATGGAAGGACAAACAATATGAAAAGTAGGTGCCATTATACCAATTTTGCAATTGGGAAAACTTAGGCAGAGTGGTTAAGCTACTTGCCCCAAGGTCACAGAGTGACTTCACTTTTTTTTGTTTCTTTCAATTTACATTGTTGCAGGCATCGTGCCTATTGTTCCCTTTACTCTGTCTCCAAACTCCAAGTAGGTTTTTCCAGACTTCTCTATATTCTATAAATATATATATATATTTGCCATTTCTTACAGCATAGTAATATCACTTTCATGTACCACCCTGTCTTTAGCCATTATCCAATTAATGAGCATTTACTTTGCTTCTATTCTTTAGCTATTATCTGAGCCCATTCTCAGCCCAAATGACTCCAGTTCCCGAATTTGATTATTTCTTGTAGAAAGTAGGACCTGAGCTGAGACTTAAAAGAAAATAGGAGGATGGGGGCAGCTAGGTGGCAGAAACAAATACAGGAACTGTCCTGGAGTCAGGAGGACCTGAATTCATATCAGGCCTCAGACACTTGACACACTTACTTAACCCCACTTGCATTGCCTTCCCCCTTCCACAAAAAGATAGGAGGATGGGATACTTAGCAGAGAGATCAAGCTAAGAAAAGGAGATTATAATTATTTTCAGGTTCTAATAGCATTCAATAAGTTAGGAATCAAATATATCCCCAAAACAAGCATGTTGCACTCTTCATTACCGAAATCCGTTTAATATTAACCTGTTTCTAATTTTTATTTAAATTCCATTCCAGGCACCATGTTTTTGATCCACATTGTTCTGCACAAGAATAAAACACCTTTTTTGACCTGGCCAATACAAGAATGTTTTTGCTTAACTGTACATGTTGTAAGAACTGTCTTTCCTTTTGATAGAGGTGGATGGGAAGGCAAGAGATAAAATGCTTGTAAATGAAAAATAATTTTTAAAGTTTCTGCATGTATGCCCTATTTTTTTTAACAAGGACTCCATAAAACTGGCAACATTTCTGTATTACCATAACAGAATTTGAGAATGACGTAAAGTTAAATTAAAAAGCAATCTTCAAGGAATGTATTTATACTCTGAAATGGCATACCAACATTAATCTATGAATAAGTACAACAGTTTGATGAAAGCAGTCATCATTTATTGATACATAGCAAGAATGCCAAACATTAATATAATTAATACCTTGGATGGATTTTGAAGTGGTTCAACTTTAAAGAATTCCTTTTAAACACTAATTTTCATTAACTTTTAGCTTTTAAGATCTCAATTACATGTAATACTAGTTTACAAAGTGTCTTTTTTACAAAAATGAAATAGATACTATAGAAGCAGCAGCAGCAATTTATATAGCACTTTACAAATATTATCATCTTATCCTTAGTATAATCCTGGGAGATTAATATTCCCATTTTACATGATGACACTGAGCTACTGTTTACCTCTAAGAAATGAAAACTGATAAATCTGAATTTATTCAATCATAAATACATAGGTACCATATTTTACTTTATATTATTATTGTTTTCCTTCCTCCTCTACAATCAAACTGTGGCAGAGGTAACCTTGGGGTTCTCAAAGGCTATGCCTGTAAAGCAGCTCTTGACAGGATCCAAGTCCTGGGACAGACCTAGAGACAATCTGTAATCCTGGAATCCTTAACAACTATCTTCCTGGCCCCAGGAATTCAAAGCCTGAACTATTAAAGGGCTCAAATCTGTGCCTACGAATATACTACCCACATCAGTGTCTTGAGCACACAAAGGGTACATAATATATATGGTGGCCTTAAATTCCTAACTAAAAAGTTTGGAATTAGGCAAAAAGTTTTATTAAGTGCCTATACTTTGTGCCAGACATCGTGCTAACCTCTTCTGTTCTTAAATGCAATGATTGTCAAAATGCACTAATATCTATATACATATACTTTTTTTCAAAAAAATACATTTGAATATTACAATTATGGTGAGGTCAATTTTGTCCCAAGATTAATACTTTATACAAGTCTTTTACCATTGCGTCAAGTTAAAATTCCCATTGATGTAGTCAACTGAATTATACTGTGCTGTAAATATTCTTTTAACCATAGCATTCAGGGAATCAAGATTTATATATTCATGTGCTACTCCTCACAGAAGCAAGATACCTCAAAAACTGGAAGTGTGAACAAAACTTTATTGAAGTTTTATAAACAAAAAGAACTGAGTGGATATTAACCTATTTGGTAGAATTGCTAATTAGAGGTAAGACAGATTTAGGCCACTAACAAATTTCTATCATCTTTTTCCTTTCTTGTTGTCAAATGTAGTATTCTAGCAGACCCTCACCTAAAAGCAGGATGGGGAGAATAATTTAAGCCCTTTGACTCAAGAAAAATTTCAGTCAGGTCATGGTTATAGTAATAAGAACTGGTCCAATAAATTTACAAAGTCAGTAAAGCAAACAAAGTCAGACTTTCTACCACCCTTCCTTTTCTCAATCTTTTGATCCCTCAACCAAAGAGGGTGCTTACTGATCTCTAAGGAGAGATCTTAGATAAAAGAGAACACCTTGCCTCCTCACCAATTACAGCCCCTGGAAGTGAATAAAACTTAGCACCCAACCCCTACCCTCACCATGATCTGATCTGATATTACAGCAAGCCAGTCTAGTGGAAGTCTACATAAAGACTTAAAATAAGGTCTCTCCCTCCTTTAAATACTTCATTAGCATTCCTAAATTATGTCTGGTGTGATGTGGTCCCTGAATTACCATAAAAAAAAATTATTTATACCTAAGTAGTAGGGCAGTATGAACAGGAGAAATTAATTAGTTCCCTTTTGTTATGTCTGGGTTTAAACAAAAACCAAAAATACATTCAAAATATCTTTTAAACAAAGATGAGGCAACACTACTTGGTTCAATTTAGTGACCAGTTGAGACTTAAAAATCTCGGAACTTCCACTGGATTCTGTATTTTGTTCCTTATTTAGGAGTTACTCAATGCCCTTTGTTTCTGTTTGTTATTAGTCCAACTAACCACCCAAGATTCAAGATTCAAGATTTTCTTGCCATTTGGTTTAATACTGTTTGACAAGAGTCAAAAGAGAAATAAACCACAAGCAACATAAACCCTGACCAGACATCCTTCTTACTACCACTACCTAATCCAGACTCTCAAGTTGTCTTTCCTAATTCCCTGACCAAAGGTACAACAGACTGCCATTTTCACACTACTTCCTGGCTCAAGAATCTAAAAAACTGAATGTGGCTGCAGCCTAAGCCTGGAGAGCAAAGGTTGTCTATCTACTTACCCCAAAATACATTTGTATGAAATCAAACCTGCCTTGGGCAGCTAGGAGATGCAGTGCTGGGCCTTGAGTTAGGGAGGCTTCTCTCTCTGAATTCAATACAGTGTCAGACACTTACTAGCTAGCTATGTGAGCCTGGGCAAGTCAACTTAACCCTGCAAAATGAGCTGGAGAAGGCATCTTTCCATTATCTTTGCCAAGTAAACCAAGACCCTGGACACAACAGAAAACAACTGACCATACTATGTTGCCTTCCCTACTTCTTAACAGCTAACTAACCAAAGTTTGCCCATCAATATTCTAAGCCTCTACTACTCTTTAAGATTTCATCTCCACAACCAAATTGGAAATTTCATTACAGGGAGGGACTCTGTGCTTCTTTTATGTCAATTATCAAACAGCAGTTTTAAGTTAAGGTAGTGCCGCAAAATTATATTTGTCTCAGTTGCTATTTGATCTTTGTTACATATTGCTGAGCTCTCAGGGTGATTATTTTTCAAACCAACAGAAAGGCAATATGGCGTACTAGACAGAAGACTGGGTTTAGAGTCAAGAAAGTCTGGACCTAAGTTCAAGTTCAACATCTTACACATATTAGCTATAATAACCTGGGGACAAGTACTTTAATCTCTTAGTGTCATTCTGTAAAACTGAAGTTTCCATACTAGGAATTCCCCAAATGGATGAAATCACAGGTTGGACCAAAAAAGAAAATGACCATTTCAAAAATATGTGCTACTCATTAGGAAAAGGAACTAGGTGTGTGGCTAGAGTGCTTCGGCGAACTCATTTGGAAAAAACTCAAAGGTTTTTTCCCCGCCTTATGTAATATGGAACAAGAATATTACACTTTCCTAAACAAAAGTCAGCAGGACTTTCATTTTTATCATTATATCTGAAAAACCAAATAGTTTTTTGCATCCATTAAAGAACTGTGGTAGGGGCGGCCAGGTAGCACAGCGAGTAAGAGCACCGGCTCCAGTGTCAGACTGACCTGGAGATCGAATCCTGGGCTCAGACACTTAGCACCCACCCAGAAACACCTGGCCGTGTAACCTTGAGCAAGTTACTTAACCCCAATTGCTTAGGGGCGGCCAGGTGGCTCAGCGAGTAAGAGCACCGGCTCCAGTGTTGGGACGACCTGGAGCTTGAATCCTGGGCTCAGACACTCAGCACCACACCCAGAAATAATAATAACTGGCCGTGTAACCTGGAGCAAGTTACTTAACCCCGATTGCTTAAAAAAAAAAAAACTATGGTAAAAAAAATTTCATTCATATTGCAAACACTTTTTCTGGCTTCAAGTTCCTCAGGTTACAACTTGATTTATCATTCCTAACAGCAATAAAATTTTATCTTGTTTCCTGTTTTTCAAAATAGTAAAACTGACTTAAGCCAATGTTAATTGATTTTGCCATCAGAATGTAGTAAGCTCCCTCATGGCATTACCCTGAATACTGAAAAGAATTAAACAAAAACTGTCTCTGCCCTTTATAAAGTGAGAGAATCTATAACTAGAGAAAAATCTGTAAAACACATTCTTCAGTGAATTCAGAAAAATCCTACTTTGATGTCTTATATCAGAGGTAATCCTGGGTTCTAAACGACTGACAGAATCACAAGCTGAAGCAAGTTTTCATTAAACTGATAAAGGAACCTGAGGCCATGTTATCTTATACTTAAATAAAAGGACAATTAATTCAAGTTTGGCATGGTGTTTTCACATGGACAACAGAAAATCTCTTTGAGACATGTGTGTGATTTCAATGGTCTGGGGATCTCCCAGTAAAGAGCTTGTATTGAGATGGGAACCAAACACTTGAGAATTTAAGTGACTTACCCACTGGCATAGAGCCAATATATGTCAGAGGCAGACCGTAAATCCAGTTCTTCCTAACTGAAGATAGATCTCTAACCACACTGCTTCTACCTCTACCCATAAAACTTGGAATTTCAATCTTCTATTGGAACAATTTTCTAGGTTTTTATCGCTTTAGATAATGGTAACATTTTCAGAAATGCTAAATAAAATAAATGCAAGAAATTAAAGTATCACATAGGGATTCACAAAATCTTTTCTCCAATTTCAGCTGAAGGAAGAAAAAAATTCAGCATTAAGTGGAGGGAACCTCATTTTTGCAGCTTTCAAGAAGAAATATCTCCAGTTCCTGGACCTTTAAGACACAAGATAATCTTTGTCTTGTTATACTTTTGCCACTTCAAAGTAAAATGGAGTTTTTGTTCCTTTAGCTAACTTAAAAGTACTATACTCTTTTACTTGCAGAAACCTTAATAGAATTGGAAGTATAGAGGTGAAGGAGAAGGGGGAAGTGAAGGATACTAGAAATATTCCCCACTGCTGAGGGTTAATTCATTCATGTAGTAAAACTGCCTAGGGGCAAGAAAATGAGGCTAGGATTTATATACCTCTGGAATTCTCTCAGGTGAGTAAAATTTAATTGGCTCCCTTCCTCAATTTTTAAATGTATACAGAACTTCAAACATCTCCAATTTATCCTGCATATCTCTTAAAATTCACCTTCATCTTATCACTCTATGAAAAAAATTAATGGCCCTTATATATCTTTAACCTGAATTTAAGTCTACCACAAACTGACTTTTTTTAAGAAGTAAATTTTATTCTGACAGAGCTGACAAGTCAAAACAAATTCAGGCAAATGACCCAAAGCACAATGGGTGAAAAGTTAAGGGAAAATAAAAACCAGATTGTAACCAGTATTAACTGTACTATTACATCCTGCTAGTAGCTAAATCGCTAGGATGTGGTTTTAAACTTTACAGAATATCAATGCTCAGGAATATCAATGCTCAAACTATTTCAGACTTTACTACTTGTCTTCCTCCATGAGAGCCTTTCAAGCCTAACCACCTTAAATCCACCCATAGCTCTAACTGGCATGTTGTTTGCTTCCCTTGCCAATCAATTATTTCTCTCTTGAATACACAAATCTTAATTTTCAAGTCCCAGTTTAAGTCTCACCTCATCCATGAAAGTATTATCTGATCACTCAGGGAACTTCCACAGTTAAGTTTCAGAAAAGATTCTAAAAAGATCCAACTTTGGCAAAAATTGTAAACATGACATAACATATGTCTGATCAGGTCCCTTCCCCGCTTCCTTGCAAAAATTATTCTAGTAAGTCAAAAAAGTACAAAACACACCTTTGTTCTCCAGATTATTGCCATTAATTTACCAGAAACATATTTTCCAAATTTTGGTCACAAACACAAACTTAAATCCAAATCACTTAAGTTATATCTCAGGGTAAGACAATAAAAACTCCCCCCAAAAAGTACAAACTCCAGTGAAATAATGTATAAATTACTGTGGCTTCATTTTCATTTCAAGATTATTTTCTTTGATGTTCTAAGACTGTTCTTTGCTATTTATGGCATGAGATTCATGTACAAAGTTCCATTTTTTGAGTGATTACATACCAGAGAATTCATAGCTTGAATGGGTGGTTTCCAGAAACTTACAACTTTTGTTTAAGGTTAATTATACTAGTAGTACAGGCTACACAGAAAGTTCCAAAAGGTTTAGCACAAGCAAACACAAGTGGATACTATGTGTTAAGGAGTTGCAAATATCTTTTTACCTACTTTTCCCACTTTTTTGAATTCATGAACCAAAGTAACAGACCAACATTAAACTATAAGCACTTTGTTGGTGTGAAGCACTCATTTGATCCCCATGACGATACCATGAGATAGACGCTATTTTTATCCCCCATTTTACTAATGAAGAAACTGAGGTTGAGAGAGATTAAGTGATCTGTTGGGGGTGGGGGGGAGGAGGTGGGAGGAGTGTTGCCCAACTGTTAAAAGTCTGAAGTGGCATTCATTCTTCCAGATTCCAAGTCCAGCACTCAAACCACTGTACCACGGCTGCCCTTCAGAAGTGATTAAATAAACAAATGTTCTAATTACTGTAAGGAGGAGGGAGCACGTGGCCCAAACGTAGAACACATTCATAAAATTCCCCAGTACTGAATTCTTACTAAAAGTCATACCTTGCATCCAGCAATTTTCTAATAACTAAACCTTAAAAGAACTGTCAAACAAGCTTAAAGGGCTTTATCAAAATACTGTAAACTTTTATCTGTAACAGAACTATTTACTAAATATAATTGGGCATTAAACTGTAAATTAATGATGATTGAACATTTTTAATTCATCCCCAGGCAGTTTTACACTACTTAATTTTAGTGATTATTAATGCCACGAATTTTATTTAACCCACTCATTCTTTACTGCTTTGACTGCATCCCACTACCAATCTTACTTAAATCCTACTACAAATTAAAATCCAATTAACAGATTCTTAACCTGGAGAGCTGCATATTAGGTCGGACATATATGAAAAACAATCACAAGTCAGCAAAAATGCTAAGTTTTTCCAAAAGCATTATCTCAAACCAGATAAAAGTAGCAATGAAATCTATACTATTTATGGCACTTAACTGTTTCCTGTGACTGCGGATACAAATATTATCAAACAAGAAAATTCACACACAAGGCCTCTCCACCACATGGTAACAAGCCTTGTGCTTTACGTGTCAGCTGAAATCAGGACACTTGTGTTTTAAAAAGTTTCTAAGGAAAGATTTCATTTGTGAACTGCTGATATTTGGTACAAGTCAAAAATAATCGGATAGTTTCTTTTACAGCTCTGTACCTTCCAAGTGCAGTTAGAAACAAAATTGCAAACCATCACCCTCCCGCTTTTTTCCCTCCTAAAAGTATCTGAATGAGCATTATGGAATAAAAGAATCACATTTAACTTATTTCCTGGTCACTCAACCAGGAAATCCTAAGAAAAGTTAGGTTTCTCCTACACTCCAGCAAAATACACGTAAATTTTTTAAAAAGGTTAGAATCTGGCCTGGTACCACGCTGCTACAAGGCTAAATTAAGAAACTTTCTATTCACTTGACTAAACAAAACCCAAAAATCTTTCTAGATTAAAAAAGAGAGAGGAATAAAGCGCTGAGGTTCTTCCCTGGACTAGGAAGTTGTGTGGCGGCGGCAGCCGGGCTAGACCAGCCATGTTGGAAAACACTTGTCAATAATACTTCTGACAACTGTTCGTGAACATGGTTGAAGCTAACCTTGGGCGTGCTCGGACGGACCGCGGCCTCTCAGCGCACCGCCTCGGGCAGCATCTGCGGGCGGCGGGTTTCCGAGTTAGGTCCGACTTTGGGTCTCTCTCGCTCCCTCTCTGGGACTGTGTGGGGGGAACCAGGGAAAAAACGGGGCGGGGAAAAGAAAGGGAGGATAAAAATGGTTTGAGAGTTGGCCGCGGCGGCGGCCGGAGGGGCGGGGTACTGCGGTCGCCGACCCATCGGAGACTTCTCTGGGAGGGCCTCCGGGGAGGGGCGCGGGCTGCCACTGACCTGTCCTCCGAGTCCATGCGGCTCAGGGGCTCCCCGTCCGAGGACACCTCCAGGCTGCCTCTCCTGCCCACCGAGGTAGCGCTGCTTCCGCCTCCCCCGGTCCCGTAGCCCTCGTCGCCGGCGCTGGAGACAACGCTGCTGCTGCTGCTGCCGCCGCCTCCGCCGCCACCGCTGCCTCCTCCGCCGCCGCCGCAGCTGCCCTGGCCGCCCCGCGGTCCCTTGGGCTCTTCCAGGCCCTCCTTGCCGTCTCCATCGCCGCTGCTGCTGCTGGCTGCGCCGGGGCTGAGGGAGCGAGTCTCGTCGCTGCTGCTGCCGCTGCCCACCAGGCTCTCGGCGCTGCTCTCCTCCTCGCCTCCCCCGCTGCTGCTGCTGCTCTCGTCCTCCTCTTCCTCCTCCTCCTCGTCCTCGTCTTCCCCGGCCTGGCTGGCGCTCTCTGGGCTCGGCTCAGACATCGTCTCCGCCTCGCCCCCGCCGCCGCCGCCGCCACCGCCCCCACCCCCGCCGTCGCCGTTCAGCAGCAGCTCTGCCACCGCCTGCGCCTCTGTCTCCTCTTCTTCCTCCTCGTCTTCCTCTTCCTCCTCCTCCTCCCCAGAGGGCTCGGCCCGGCTGCGCGTCGCGGTAACGGGACTGCCGGGGGGTAGAGGACTCAGGCGGGAGAGCTCCTCCAGGTCGGCCATGTCGGTGATAGCGGCGGCCATGGCGCCTCCTCCCTCCCTCTTACCCTCCCTTCCAATCGCCCAAGCCTGGGCTGACGCTGACACCGCCCCCGACGCCGCCGCCGCAGAGCAGGAGGAGGGACCGCGAGCGGCGTCACCGGGCGCGCGCGCACACTCACGCGTTCGAATAGTTGCAGGGTGATGGAGCGCTTGCGCGAGAGGCGGGGTGGGGGAGGTGGGAGGGTGGTAGTAAGGGAGAGGGGGAGGGAGGGAAGGAGACGGTTTGTATTTTTCACTTCAAGCTACTATCCCGTCCTCTTTGCTTCAGCCCATTTCTCTCCCACTCTTCAAGTGTTTGATTTTCTCAAACTCATCCCCCTCTGACCCTGACCACACACTCCAAATAGAGATTGGAGGGAATTGGGTCTCCCAAGCACTTAAAGCGGCTGTGAGCAAAGGCAGGAAAATAAACTCCCAAGGCTGGAGGAATGGAACTTGGGAGTAACAGGTTTGCTTATGTAAAAGAACATCAGGCCTGAAATGCCTGGCTAAGAATTCTGAATTATATTTTGTAGCAGTATGGAGCTTTGAAAGTGGCTATAGCAGGTGAGATGATGCTTAGAGCTGCTGTGCCTTAGAAAAATTTACCCTGTTGGAATTGGGGAGATGAGGAGTGGGGGAAGGAAGGGAAGGGTGATATTCACAAAATGCAACCTTTCAACTGTACAGTAATAAGTAGTTGAGGCAAAAAGATATGGGAAAATTCAGAGTAGACTGAATACAAGGCAATGTAAGGTGACAGAGGCTCAGAGCTTAAGTACCATACTCAAGGTCCAAGTCTCTCTTGTTATAGCATGAATGGAACGGGTCTTGGTGAATGCCTGGAAGTAGGGATGAGGGAGTCAAAAGATGCAAAGTTTGGGGATGATGAGAAACACTGCTAAAGGAAACAGAAAAATCACGTTTGTTTGGTAGGCAGGATGCCAGGCATTAGGGATAAACTATTGAAGACAATCGGATAAACTACTGAAGGAACTTGTCTTAATGGAGGAGACTAGGGCATAGAAGGGAACTGAGCAGTTAGGCTTCATACAGGAGGTGGTTTTTGTTGCCCCTCAAAAGGGAGAGTCTGAGGCTGAAGTGAAGAGGGAGTGCAGTCCAGGCACCGGGAGACCAGGGAAGTTAACAGAGCGGTCACTTGGGCAGGATCTCAACGGGAGGATATGTAATTTACAATGAGGTTGAGAAAGAAAGGTGGTTTGGAGAGTGTAAAGCTAAAAATAAGTTTATATTTCTCCTCAAGGCAATAAGAAATCTCTGATGTGGATTGAGTGGGGAAGAGAAGAGGCCAAAAATGCAAAGAAAAATCACTTAGTAAAGTTAAAGACGGACTAAAGCGGGGAGAAATGAGGCAGAGACAAAGAGGCAGTTACAATAATCTAAACTAAGCAGGATTTATAGGGAGGATAATACAGGCAAGGAAATAGCCTTAAGCAAAACAAACATCCAGATCCTGAATGGGGAGATTAGACCTGAGTAGATAAAGCATTTATTAAACTCTACATCCCACAACCCAGAGCTTAATTCAAGACAAAAAGAAAGCACTAGACTCTAAGAGGGTGTCATCATACAGAACAAATGAACATAATGGATTATTTCATTGTAAAAAAAAAATAACAAAAGGTGAGATATCATACAATCCTTGGATATGCACTGTTGTAGAACAGTAAGCAGAACTAGGGGAACATTTTATATAAGGACAAAAACATTGTAAAAATAAATGCTTTTGAAAAACTTTAAAATACCCAAGTAAATGCAGTGACCAACTATGTATCCAGAAGACAAATGATAAAACATGTTACTTTCCTCACAGAAAGATGACAAGGTGCATAAAGGGACATTACATGACCACTGTGTGGATTTGTTTAGTTTCACTAGGCTCAATAGTTACAAGTGTCGATTTTCCTTAGTCTCTTTTTAATGGAAGGGTAGAGTGAGGGTCAGAGATGAGAGGCAAGTGATTGCCAAAAAAGGAAGCCATTAAAACATTTAATGCACAGAAAGGATAGTCCAGAAAAACAGAACAATTTTGAAAGTAATATGAAATTTTATTTCTTTTAATAGATATGAAATGAATATTCACATATGCTGTGTATATGGAAAAACTTTTTGTGGTTTAAATTCATTATAAATTTTTTAAATGACCAATTCCAAGAATAATCCTTTTATAGAAAAAGTATTAGAAACACTATTTTTAGGGAAGTTGAAGTTTCTGTTTAAATAATAAGTTACTACTGATGAATAATTAAGATAAAAAAACTTCAAGAAAGCTATTGAGATTATTTACATAGTAATAGAAAAACTGTTTCAAATTCAATTGTTGTCTTCTAGTTCTGAAAGTAGTTTTTGAGCCATGTGTTACATCTAGAATACCCCACTCCCCCACTCTTAGTGACACTTGTAGTTCCAGCAAGACATTCCCATCTCTGAACTCTGGACATATTTACTGAATATCTCCCTCCCCCCCACCGCAAGCCTGGAATTGTCCTTTCTCATTTCTGCTTCCTGGTTTCAAGTCCCAGGCAAAATCTCACCTTTTTCAGGAAACCTTTCCTGATCCCCCTTAATTCTAGGGCCTTCCCTCTGGTTGATTATTTTCAATTTATCCCATATACAAAATATTTGTATATAATTGTTTCTATATTGTTTTCCCCATTAGGTTGTGAGATCCTTGAAAATAGGGACTGTCTTAGCTTTCTTTGTATCCCAAGTATTTAGTACATAGTAGGCCCTTAAAAAGTGTTTATCAACAGTAGGAGTAGTTAAGTTATTGGGCATTTAACATTATAGCAATCAATTTAAGCTTAGAAGATATGGGTTAGAGTTTACTCAGATTAGATGTTTAAGATCTGACTCCATAGTCATTTCACCTGTTCTTCATCTGTCCTTACATTGTCCTTCCATCTCTCCCAGTTCCTTCCCAAACCATCACAGTTGACATCCTTTCCTATTTTGGTTACTGGACCAGTTCAATTCTACACTATTTTCCCTTATCCCATCTTAAGATTTTGCATTTTCAAGACACAGCCTTGGATAATTCTACAGTCAATTTGTCTTGCTTCCACCAGCTGCCAAGTTGACTGGAACCCCTACAGATTTGTTATTTAACCTCAACTGAGCCCTCTGCACCAAACAGTCCTCTTATTCCTCTTTAGTTGCTTCACTATTCCAGTTATTACCCTAGCTCTTTTAAACTTTTTTAATCCTTCCTCAAACTAGTGGCTCCCTCTCCCCCACCTTCTTATCTGAGAACCTTTCCAGATCTTCCTTCTCTTCTCTCATCATTCTTGGTGAGAAGGCCTTTTGCCATTAGTTCCTCCTCATTTACCAGTCTCGAATGAAGAGATGGCCCTTCTTCCTTGCCAAGGCAAACTCTTCTACATGTACCAGTGATCCACTTGTCTTCTAATTGCTCCTTTTATTAATCCCCACTCTATCACTAATTTTTAACTTCTTTTCCCCTGTCCAACCCATGTCTAAATCTCTCCTTAAAAAACCTTCACTTGCCACAATCCATCCCTTCTGACTAAAGTTACCATTGATCCCCCGAAGCCTTTGACTTCCTTGCTTACAGCCCTCTTCTTAATACTCTCTTTTCTCTAGGTTTTTGTAACATTAGGATCTCTCCTTTCTGTCTGTCCACTCAATCTCCTTTGCCAAATCCAGGTCATAGTCACCAACAGAAGGTTCCCCCTGGGCTCCTCTTCTACCTCTATACTATTTCCCTAGGTGACTTCATTTGCACCCATGGATTCTGTTATATGTATGCATATGATTTTCAGATCCAGGCCTAACCTCTTTCCTGATCACTAGTCTCAGGTCTCCCAACTGCCTACTGAACATATCTCATAGATATTTTAAAATTCAACATGTCCAAAACTGAACTCATTGTCCACTCTATCCCAACCCCTACAGGATTGGGGATCACCTCCCTCCTGAACTAGGGCAATAGTAGGTCTCCCTGTCTCAATTCTTTCCCCATTCCAGGGCATTTTCCATTCAGCTTCCAAATTGATGTTCCTAAGACTTTCTCTTGATTCTCCTACCTGTCTTTGGGTTCCTCAGCCTTCTTTGATGAATCTTCATCCATTCTTCTAGCTAATATTTTACCTAGAGAGATAGGTTGTCAGCTCCCTAGGATTCAGTTGTACTCTTTGGAGCTGATTATCAGATCTATTTATCTAGCCCTATACCTCTCCTGAGCTCCAGGCTTTAATCTCCAACTGGACAACTATCCAGTTCCCTTCATCCAATCAATTGCCAGCTTTTGTCAAGTCTACCTTCTTAACATTCTTGCATATATCCCCGCCCCTTTTTCTCCTCGGACACTGCCACCATCCTAGTGCAAAGCTCTCATGATCTCAGGCTTATTGGCTGGGCTGCCTCCCTCAAGTTTTTCCCTACTCCAGCCCATTCTCTGCTGCAACAAAAGTTTAAAAAGTCCAGTCCTGACCATGTAATCCCAACTACACATACCTCTCCCCTCTTCCCCATCTGCCCCACACTCTCAAACTCCAGTGACTCCCTATTTACCTCCAGGATCAAATATAAAATCCAGTACTTGGCCCATAAAGTCTTTTGTAACCTGGCCTCTTCCTACATTCTAATTCTTTTTTACACCATATTCCCTTCTAGGTCACGGGAGCCAGTGACACCTGCCTCCAGGTACCTCAAACACCCCCTCTTCCAAAACATTTTTTACTGACTGTCCCCTTTCCTAGAATTCTCTTCTGTCCTTATCTTCACCTCCTGACTTCCTTCAGATTTCAGCTAAAGCCCCAATATTTGTCTGAAGGCTGTCCCAATCCCCCCTAACACTAATTCCTTCCCTCCTGAGATTAATCTTCAGTTCATCCCATATTACACATCTTGTTTGTCTTGTTTGTCCATAGCTGTTAGCATATTATCTCCTCTATTAGCGTGTGTTCCTTGAGAGAAGGGAGTTGCTGGAGTTGCTGGCGTGGCTAGGTGGTGAGATGGATAGAGCACCGGCCCAGGAGCCGGGAGGACTGCATTAAAATCCAACCTCAGACACTTAACACTTGCTAGCCCCTGCCTTCCCCCCTCCAAAAAGCAAAAAAGAAAAAAAAAGAGAGAAGGGGACTCGTTTCTGCCTGGCACATAGTAGGTACTTCATAAACGCTTACCGACTTTTTCAGTAACCTAGCATTTTCAGATCATTTGGAAGTGTAAGCTAAAGTGCTAATACTATCAGTCACTCACATGGGATGTGAGGAGCAAAAACTAACAATATAAGTCACTGAAAGATGTAGTTTCAAAGTATTTGACCAGGATCCAAAGAGAATGGAAATCTCTATGAGCAGTGAGAAAATGTGTGGCAACAATTATCAGGTCCAGTATCAATCATTTTTAATACATTTCATCAACACAGGTTAATGTTTTTTACTTATATTCTCACAACACTCCTTTGAAATATTTGAGAAAACTGAGACTGAGGGATATTTAAGATATTTCAGCTAAGTGTCTGGGGTGGGATTTGAACTGAAATCTTCCTATTGTTCATTTATATTCTCCAAAAAAAATGCTTTGACATAGAGTGCCATTAGAAGTGGCATGTTAATCTCCAGGTTATAGATATAGAAGCACATTTTTCATTCAACTCAAAATATTTAGCAGTAACTGTTTCTCCAGTCTTATGTCCTTACTAGATTTAACTAAGGAAAGTAACATTATCAGTATTTAATCAAAATTCTTGGACTATCCTCCACTAATATTTTTCCCCCTTTCTCTTTGGCCTAAGTCCTTGACTTTTAAAAAAGTGTGTAAAAGATCAAGAACAAACCCAGGACAAAAAAAAATTAAGGGTGGTAACCAGATTTTGAAAGAGTAATTCTTCATATCTAAATAAAATCTTTGTCCTTCAACTTTCCTTGAAGGGATTATTGAGTCTTAGACCCTAGGCAAGAAGTCTCTGGATTACTTCCTGGACCTGTTCTTTTGTTGTTGTTTCGGGGGAGGGTAAGGAGGGGAGGAAGAGGAAGGAGAAGGAAAGAACACTTGGAATGAGTTGTCTTAGAAGGATTAAGTGGTTTTAGGAAAATAATTTTCCAAAATTAAGTTTCTATTGTTCAGGATTGATGAAGAAAAAAAGAATAGTTTTTACCTTATCCTCAGCTATGTGACTTATCATCCTGAAATTTTCGTATGTTCAAGAATCTTGTTAAATATTACTTCAAAATACCTTGTCGGGAAGGCATGTCAACGGGCATAGGGGGACTGTCCATTTGGACATCTCTCAAAAGCAGAACAATGCTTATATTTAGAATAATAACAAATTAATAGAAATTGTTTCTAGAAGACTTGCGCCTACAATGCAGAGTATAAACTTTCTTTTAACAGAAATGAGGAAGTAAAAGCTAAGCAACAGGTGTCACTTATTTGTGTAATTTTATTCAACAAACATTTATTAAGTACCTACTGTGAGAAAGGCCAAGCTTTCTACTGACTTGCTTCCACTTCAGTTACTTTTCAGTTTGTTTTTTTTGAGGGGGGAAGGCAGGGCAATTGGGGTTAAATGACTTGCCCAAGGTCACATGGCTAGTAAGTGTTAAGTGTCTAAGGCTAGATTTGAACTCAGGTCCTCTTAATTCCAGGGCTGGTGCTCTATCACTGCACCACCTAAACACCCCTCAGTTTTGTTGTTTTTTTTTTAATGTCCATAACCTTCCACCATCTTCCTCTGTAAAGTAATACATAAAGTTTGTGGGTCTCCAGAAAGTTACTCTACATTTAATGTACTCTATAGATCTCTGAAACATTCAAAATCATAGCTCCCAAGCCCCTAGTAATGGGTTTGCTTTTTATAGACCACATTATTTTAAAAAAAAAAACAACAGCATAGCAATTGTGACAAATATTATGAAGGTAGAATAGTGGGAGCTGACAATCCAATAGATATGCATGTGAATGAGAAGTCAAAGATGTTTCAGAGAAATAAACAAAGTAGGTAACAACAGATTGAGGAAGAAAACTGATGAATTCGGTTTTATATGGAATGAGTTTTTGGAGGTGTTGGGAAACCCAAGTGGAGATCTCCATTAGACTGCTCAAGACATAGTACTGAAATTTAAAGGAGCCATTAGGATTCTATTTATAGTTTTGTCATCAGTATAGCTATAATAAGTGAGCCCATGAGAGTGAATAAGATCACCAAGGGAAAAATTACAAAAATAAAAGAAAGTAACTAGGAAAGAAATTTGAGAGAGACCCAAACTTAAGGGATTTTTAAAATCAATTAGCATAGAAGACTGAGTCAGACAGATTAAGAAAAAATCTAGAAGAGAATGGGTGTCTCAGAATACCAAGGAAAAGAGATTGTTAGGGAGGAAAGAGTGGTCAATGATATCACACGCTGCAAAAATATAACAAGAACAATGAGAACTGAGAAAAGGTTATCAACTATGGTAATTAAGAAGTATTGGTGTTTAACTAGCTTTTAAAATATTGTTGGCTTTTTGGTTTTATTGTAGTTATATGCCTAAATCATTGATTTGTTCTTTGTTTTGTCAATGAAAGCATTTAGAAGTATGCATTCTCCCTCAAAGAAAGACTGCTTTTGTCATGTCCCCAAAGCATCTTTCAAGGTTGTTGTGAAGATAAAGTAAAATAATATTTGTAGGCAAACCTTCCAGCACTATAGAAATGCTGGATGTTATTGTTATTGGGAGGCAGCTAGGTGGCGCAGTGGATAAAGGGCTGGACCTGGAGTCAGCAAGATTCACCTGCAGGAATTCAAATCTGGCCTCTGGCCTCAGACATTTATGGGTTATGTGACCCTAGGCAAGTCACTTAACCCTTTTTGCCTCAATTCTTCATTAGTAAAATAAGCTAGAGAAGAAAATGGCAAACCACCCCAGTATCTTTGAAAAACCCAAGATAGTTGGACATCACTGAAAAACAACTCAACATCAATATTGTTATTATTATTAAACCAAAATTACCAATTTTATCTTTTGTACTTGACTCTTTTCTTTATATGGTGAGAATATAACCCCTGCCTGTAGCTGTGAAAGGTATATGATATGCTTCTAAATATTTTATGGCTTGATCTTTAATATTAAGGTCATTTATCCATTTAGAATATATCATGTAATATGACTTCTTATAAAAACAAAATAAAAAATATTGTTAGATTCTAAATTTTAATCCATTCAGCTACTCTTCTCTATTTTTTGGATGAGTGTATCCTATTCATGTTCATATTTATGATTGTTAATTGTATCTCTTATACTCTTTATACTCCCCTTTCTAAAGGAAATTTAGAAAGAAAAAAAATTTAGAAGAATGTAATTAGCACTAGTCCTTTATAATTGAAATTTATATATCCTTTGAGCTGGGGATAGCACTACCAATATCATACCCAAAGACATCAGAGAAAAAGGAAAAAGAATCATAAGGACAAAAATATTTATAGCAGCACTTTTTTTTTTTTGGTAGCAAAAGAACTGGGGAAAGTGGATGCCCATCAATTTCAAAATAATGAAGCAAATTATAGTCTGTGAATGTAATGAAAATTATTAAGCTGTAAGAAATGATGAAAGTGGCAAATCAAGAGGACCTTGAGAGAACTTGGATGAACCAAAGCCAAGTAAATTGAGCAGAATCAGAACAGTTTTGAAATTGATAGAGCCCTGGATCTGGAATCAGGAAGACCTGAGTTCAAATTCCTTCTCACATACATGCTAGCTGTATAACTAGGCAGATCATTTAATCTCTGTTTGCCTCACTTTCCTAATCTGAAAATAGTGACAATTATAGCACCTATTCTTCAGTGTGAGGATGAAATGAGATAATATTTGTAAAGCACTTTGCAAGCCTTAAGGGGCTATATCAATGCTGTTTATCATTCTGGCATTTAAAGAAAATGACTATGAAAGACTTAAGAACCATAATAAACACATTGAATAATCATAATTCTAGAAAGAGAGAAGACACAGGAAGAAGACTTCAGAAAAGCAGCAACAGGAGTAGCTCAGCAAAGATTCCCAACAGTAGAAAGCAGAGGGCAGCTCAGTGGAGAGCAGCCTGAAGACATCACCAGGGAACATCAGTGACTCTATGGTACTAGAGGCAAGAGTTTCCCTGTCCATGGATGCTCCCCAGCATATATGTTTCCTGAATGTGTCCCTTCCCCATTGGTGGAAGAGGCAACCTATGGGAAGAATGTGTTCCTGTGTGTAAAAAGATGATCATTCTTGTCATTTATTTTGTTATACTTTTTGATCAACTGCTTCAGCTTTGAAGTAAGGTATCTTCTTTTAGGCCTTTTTTTTTTTTTTTTTT
>NW_027186502.1:8275869-8288757 GCF_028583685.1 Petaurus breviceps papuanus | reverse complement strand
GGCAATTGGGATTAAGTGACTTGCCCAAGGTTACACAGCTAGTTTTTTGTGTTAAGTGTCTGAAGCCAGACCTGAACTCAGGACCTCCTGACTCCAGGGCCAGTGCTTTATTCACTGCCCCACCGAGCTGCCCCTCTTTTTGGACTTTTTGTTGTCTAGTCATGTCTGACACTTCGTGACCCCATGGACCAAAACACACCAGGACCTATCCAATATTTCCTGAAATCTGTCCAAGATCCACTATCTATTCATCTCATCCTCTGTTGCCACCTTCTCCTTTTGCCTTTAGTCTTCCTAACATCGGGAGCTTTTCCAATGAGTTCCATCTTCTCATTGTGTGGCCAAAGTATTTAAACTTCAGTATTTGGCCTTCCAATGAATAGTCTGAATTAATTTCTTTAAGTATTGGGTGATGTGATCTCCTTACTCTCCAAGGGGAAAATAGGATTTAAATCTGGAACAGACCTGAGAAGCCATCTAGTCCCACCCCCTCATTTTACAGAGGTGGCCATTGAGACTCAGAGAAATTAACTTGCCCAAGGTTAAACAGATACTAAGAAAACAGTTGTATTTTTTTTTTAACTCTTCTGACTCCAAAGACAATGCTCTTCTCATTATACCACACTCTGAGGGTGAAGAATGGGCAGGACAGATGTAACACTGGTGATATCTATTTTATATTATGATTATACCCTCCTAACTTTCCCCCAACAGTAAACTATAAAATATTTGATTGTCATTAAAAAGTGAAGAAGAGTGAAAGATAAGGCAGAAAAGCTAGGTAAAAGCCAGATTATGGAGACCTTTAAATGATAGGTTAAGGAATCTTGACTATTCCTTAGGCTCTTGAGAGTCACTGAAGGCTTTTGAAGAGATACTTATCATCACAGAAATTCATTAGGAATGTTGTCTAATAGAAGAAATGCTAATGGCTGGATCTCCCTTTTTACAGTTTCTCTCTGAAAACTAAGCTAGGCAGAATATTCAAGGATGAGGAATCTTAAATGACACTTAGATGGTGCTTGCTAAGGAAGCACAAAGTAAAGGAGTTTCACTAGATTGTTTGATCGAGAATAAGGAGGTGTAGGGGCAAGAAACGAAGACCTAGCAGATTTGAAAGGAAACATAAGTCAAGCAGACTAGACTTGAAATCTAGACAGGTCAGCTAAGGAAGCAAGAAACAGAAAGGTATGATATCAGCGTCCAGAGAGACAGAAATTCAAATCCAAATCAGAAAGCTAAGGCAGAGGATGCAACATTGGGAGACTAGAAAACAAAAGACTGGGATTCAGGATCCCAGAAGTTTAAAAGTTAAACCAAAAAATCTAGTTGGCCAGGGTGGTACAAATCCTAGCCAAGGGACCTGGACAGTAGATACCTGATACCATCAGTGAGAAGGAAACTTGAATAAATGTCCTTTGGAGAAGGGGCTCCTGCCCAGGGTTAGAAAGTGGGTAAGCTTACAAGTTAACAAACAGCCTAAGTGTTGCTAATGAACTAAGTACTAGCAAAATGTAAAAAGACCTCAAGGAGAATCCTCAACATGTTGGACTAATTTTTTCCCAGGAGATCCATGGGACAACATGAATAAGCACTGAGCAGGATTTGATGCAGATTTGTCAGACTTGGTGTCTTCCATGCTCCCTTGAAGAAGAAAGAAAGGGACACCTAAGCAGGGGTAGACAAATGTGACTGGTAAATTCACAGAAAAGAGCTAAACAGTGTTAAACATACTATACCAACCTAAATGCACCTCTGTCCCAACTTGCATGTGATTGATATACTCATGTAAATGCAGGAATTCTTTTGCCTCAGACTGTTGTTTTTGGTAGTGCAACAGCCTCTCTTTATCTAACTTATATGAAGCAGTACCAACCATAATGTCAACTCAGCAGGAATGGTTGGAGTCAGACTCTGAAGGACTTTAAATGATAAGCAAAGAAGAGTTTATATTTTATTCTGGAAGTGACAGAGAAGCAATGAAGCTTCTTAAACAGGGAAGTAACAGTCAGACAAGGGCTTTAGGATTATTAATTTGTTAGCTCTATAAAGGAAGAATTGGAGGGAGAAAAGACCATAGGCAGGAAGCCCAGTTAGGAGGCCATTACAATAGTCAGGCTAAAGATGATAAGAAGCTGAGTTAGAGTAATGACAGTTTGAGTAGAGATGAGGAGATATTGTGGAAGAAGAAATGACTTTTCTTAGCAACTAGTTGATTCTTTTTCATCATGAGAAGTCCCAGTCATGCTGTTTAGTCTCTATTTCAGACTCACCTTGAATGCTCCTCTTCCTACAGGCTGCCTAGCCCCTCACACAAGTATCCTCCTTCCTTCTTACCTCTTACTCCCTTCCTTTCCAGTTCCCCTTTAGGTTTTGTCTTCCCCTATTAGAATGTAAGGTCCTTGGGAACAAGCTTTTAGCACAGTATATGGAACAGAGTAAGTGTTCAACAAATACTTTATCAATCTATATCTGTCTGTCTGTCTATCATCCAGAGATGAATTGGGTTAGTTAAGACTTTTATGGGACAGAGCCAACCCATTGCCCTCCTACCCCCATTGAACTTATAAAAAGGGAAGCCAGCTGTAGTCAGACTTTTTTGTTGTCCTTTTTGCCCTTTTTCTCTTTTCAGCAACATATCAGAGGTCAGTAAAACTAAAAGTGAGCTTATAATAAGGGAACAGTCTTCTCCCCAACCATGGAGCTGTTAGTGGCTAACTTGGGAATTGCATATATTTTCAACCAGAGTATTCAGGAAGAGAGTTCCTGAACTGCAAATTCTGCGATCTGCCTTCTAGAAAAAAAAAGGGGGGAGTTCCTAGGAAGCACAATCCTTAGACTTGCTTTTTATAGAAACCTCAAATTTAAGAGTAGCAGGATCCCAGCTTTCTACAGAAAGAATGGGGATTTGCTGCATGATAGCAGTCTCTTGGGGAGAATAGGGTTGCATAAATGGTTCTTAGAGCTAGAAAAAGCAGCACGGAGGAGCAAAAGACTGAACTTTGGCTTCTGCT
This sequence comes from Petaurus breviceps papuanus, assembly GCF_028583685.1. NCBI lineage: Eukaryota > Metazoa > Chordata > Mammalia > Diprotodontia > Petauridae > Petaurus > Petaurus breviceps. The sequence continues at coordinate 8,285,743 of NW_027186502.1, read as the reverse complement.
ATTACCATGAGTTACTTAGACACTGAGTCGAAGGGGAAGAGAGTTAGCACTCTAGCAATCCCGTTTGCTTTCCTTGAAGGGAGGGGAAGGTGCAGAATTCAAACTTTTTGGGTAGTTCCATGATGCTGGAGGTGTGTATGCATATTTGGGGTGAAAGTAGGACTTGTCACAGTGTTGGCATGGGTGAGAGGTTACCTCTGTTATAACCTCAAATTTATTTCCCTTTTGAGTGGAATCCAAACCACAGAATAATACTATGTGTGTGGAATATTGAATCAGGCACAAGGGATAAATCTAGGATTCAATAAAGGCTTCTCTTATCCATAATATTCATTCTGACCTTGAGTTCTTGTGTGAAGTTAGAGATTCTTTTTATATACATCTTTGGAGAAGTAGACACAAGCTATAATAGAGTTATTTTCAGAGATATTCCACAGAGAATACTGGATTAGGGCAAAGAAGGCCAAAAAGTTATTATTTGGGACATCTGAATTATGCAGGCTATGGGAGGGAAAAGTAACAAACTAACTGGGTACAGTTCTGGAGAGTAGGAGGGCAACCTTTCCTCAGAAATCAAAACGTCTGTGACATAAGGAGGCAGAAGAAAAGATTTACATTACTTCCTCTGCCTAGGAGATTTTTGCCTAAAACTAGAGGCCATTTGGGGAAAATCTACCCAATGTAAAAACAAAACAAAAGTCAATTCCTGAAAAAAGTAGTGAAAATTTCCTTCACTTCCCCTTCACATGACTCCATGAATAGCTGCCTCAGCTCTTTACTTGCCTCGGTGTTTTTTTCTGTCATTTTGAGTGGAAATTAATCTGGTGGCTCAGACCTGTGCATTTTAAGAGGTCAGGAGAGTAAACCTTTAGCAGTCTGAGACCTATATCTAGGGCAGGTTTTGCAGCCAGGCCAGCCTCCGCGCACCAGGAATAGGGGGAGACACTGTCAGGACCCAGCCCGTCTTTAGCCAGATGAGACTCATCAGGCACTGATCTTGCATTTGGCCCTAAACTTAGTGGGATCTATGCTACAGAGAAACCTAGCACTGTCCTCAGAGACAGAGATGGTATAGAGGAAAATGTGTTAGTAAAATGGAAGGAATGTTTATATTTTTGTTATTGTTACATCCTTGAAATATATATCCCTTTATAAAAGTAATTGGTATTAAATGTTTAAATAGAACTGGGCCACTAGTCATTGGCAGCTAACAGTGGTGGGAACACATCAGTCCATGCTCAGCAGGTAGCATTAAAGAAGAGACATCCCAACCCTTCAGGGTATCTCAAGAACTCTGAAGGGAGGTTCTACAGCTTTCACACTGGCATGGTGATGAACTTAAGCATGCTCAATACACAGGAAACCCTAGTAACAAAGTACTTAGTCTAATGGGACTTTACTTCTTAGTGTCTTTTACTAGGACAGTGACCTGACCTAGAAGAAAGAGATCCAGGTGCTTTTAATATGAATGATCCTACTCATAACAATTCTCTTTTTCTGTTCCTTACTTATATGACTTATAATAATTAGGCTCAAATGCCTAGGCAACCTTGTTTTCTTGCAGGAAGTAAATTGAAGGCCCCTAGAGAAAGCGAACATGACCCAGAGAGACCGTCTGTGTGAGGCAAACATAAACCATTGGGAGTCATAATTATTGAGAAGCCTCTAAGATTGAACTTGGTACCATGTTAGTGCAGCTTTTTTTGGGTGCTTATTAAGGGCTGTGGTTTATATGTCAAGCGAACAAATAGTAAGTTAATAAATACTTGGCTTTTTCCTTCCTTCCCTTTCTACTTCATATCCTCCTTCCTTCCTTGCTTCTTTCTCTTCTTCCTTCCCTCTTTCCTTTTTTTCTCCCCTCCTTTTTTCCTTCCTTTCTTCCTTCTTTCCTAGTTGTTTTTAAATCATAAAAGCTATAGTCATAGTTGACTCAATTTTATTTAATTAGTACCCAGAGGAAATAGGCCTGATATAATTGAGTAGATATCTATAACTGAGCTGTCATGGCCAGAAGAGTGCCATGGAGTATGTGATGAAATAATAAGGGAGAATTTTTTTTTTTTGCTTTAGCCTGCAAAGAAATCTAGAAGAACTCTTCATAAGGAAGTTTTGGTTTTTTTTATTGTTTTAATGAAGTATACAGATAACTGATGTTCCAGATTTCCTGAGATGGATTAAAAATATTTTGTCCCTATGAATTACTAAAATATATTGAAAATTCCAGTAATTCAGCATATAATAGCCAAATGGATCAAGTTTGTAAGCATTATATCAAACATGTATGTCAAAGAATATCAGAAGCCTAGACTTTTGCCAAGATGGCTGATATTTTGCTTCAAATTCAGCTTTCCCTTTATACTTCAAAATAGCAAGAAATTTACTATATAAATTAAAAGTACTTTCAACAAAAAGAAGAAAGTAGAAAGATATTCCCTTAAGATGGTTCTGACAGAAAAGGAGCAGACAGCTGCAACATTGTCAGCCTTCTTATGTAATGAACTCCCCCTCTGGGCTCCATATGGCAGTGACTCCAGTGACTATAGAAACAGAAAGCTGCTGGGATTATCAGCAGGTGTGGTAGAGCCCCACCAAGGACCTCAAATAACCAAATTTGTCTTTTATTCCAAAAGTATTTCTGTACAACTTTTAAAGCTATCTGCCAGTGCTATTGAAAATGTCTATCCACAGCGAGTAAGAGTACCAGCCCCAGTGTCAGGATGACCTGGGAATCGAATCCAGGCTCAGATACTTAGCACCACACCCAGAAATAACTGGCCGTGTAACCTTGAGCAAGTTACTTAACCCCAATTGCTTTAAAAAAAAAAAAAGAAAGAAAGAAAATGTCTATCAACCCTCTTCCTCCTTTTTGACAAGGAAATGTTCATCTTTCCATAACTGCTTTATCACAATGGGCCATATAATCTATTAATATTGAACAGATTTATAATAGGGTACTTTCCAAAACTATCATGATCCATTTTACAGTTACAAAAGTGCATTTTAGGAATGATATTGTGTGTCAAATGCTTTGTACGTGTTCTTCATGTTTAACTTTGATTTCAGGATGCCAGTAAGTCTCTTGACACATACAACCATAACTTTATCATAATCATGTAAAAGTTCTTACCTTTCTGAAGGAATTCAGATTGAATCAGTCAAGTCACCACCCTACAATCATTCTTTTACATTTCATGTTCTATGGACAAGTAAATAAAATAAGTACTTTATATATTTGTATGAAATATCAGGATATAAGCTTATCTTCTTCTCTAGGCTTATTGAAGGAATCCTCAGTACAACTCTAGTAGCAGATAATTATGACACTGATTATACACACCTCATCCCATTCCCTCATTGTTTTGATTCCCTCTGCTAAAGTCTCTATATTTTGAAAGTTATTCATTCTCTATAGCTTGGATATTATAAGTATTGGTATGGTAACATCTATTAAAATGTGATTCTTGAATTATTATGACTTAACATTACATCTGGGTTTAGTCTGTGATAATTTTTCAGTTTATTGGTTGAATTCTCAAGGACATTTTGAGATCTATATTTATACTATGGGGATTTGTTGTCTAGTGGTTCATAAAAGATAGGAAGCTTCTATTGTATAATTTTAGCCATATCAGTTTATGTCTTGCTATGTTCCAGTAGCTGCTAAACTTTTGTAGCCTGGGATTTGAAGTGTTGCACAGTTTTTAGTGTTTCTATGCATAATTTGATTTTATCACTCATTTTAGGGCTTCTTAAGGATAAACTATCTGTAATTTCTGGTGGTGGTGACCTGGTTCTGAAATGCCATTACAATCCCCTCTGTTCCTATATGAAAATGCTCATGATTCAGCAAATTTTTAAATGTTTTTGTTGTTGTTGTTGTTGATATATTATTGACTGAGTTTATGTAGATTTTGATCATCAGGACCTTTTGATTCCATTTTTTTTGGATCTAAGCCATTTTCATAGGCTCCATCTGGAAAGTATACCACTTTCAATTACAATCGACAAGTTCAATGTTGACAGCCTTTATTACTGCTTGATGAAATGATCTTTTGTTGTTTAGTCATTGCAGTCTTGTCCAACTCTTCATGACCCGATTTGGAGTTTTCTTGGCAAAGATAGTAGAGTGGCTTACCATTTCTTTCTCCAATTCATTTTACAGGTGATGAAACTGAGGCAAGTAGGGTTAAGTATCTTACCCAGGGTCACACAGATTAGTGTCTGAGGTCAAATTTGAACTCAGGTCTTCCTAATTCCACACCTCCATAAAGAATATCTTCTTGTTTCAAAATGTATTTCTGTTGGGTTTTGATGTGTTAATCATATGATCTGAGAATGTTTATCATTCTTCTTTTTCCATGCCATCAATGCATATCACGTGACTGACAAGATATTTTGGTCCTACTCTCTCTTTAACATGGAGACTGTAGTTCTATTTAGGAGAGATGGTATTATTTGCAAGGTCAAGCAGAACTATAATACCTGAAAAGTGTTACCTTTTACAACAGTTGCTCTTGACATTATTATGTTGTTGGCATGTTTTAAATATAAAACAGTCTTCCATTTGGACATCAAATGTTTTATTGTTCTCATTTTACTTGGGTCTTTATATATTTGTAGTATGTGGACAATCAATGAATAGGAGACTGAATTAAAGGCTCTATGATAGGAAAGGCAGTGTAGATATTATGACTGTGTTATGTAAGACTGCCTAGATAGAAAGTAGACAAGGACTATAAGAAATGCAGCAGATAACAATTAGTACTGTAGAAATAATCATTCAGTACACATTTATTAAACTTTTAGAAAGTGCTAAGGACTATGTTAAGTCCTAAGGATACAAAGAAAAAATAAAAACAGTCTCTGCCCTCAAGGAGCTTATAGTCCAGAGAGGGAAACAATGTATACATACATATGTATATATGTGTCACACAAAATAGATACAAGGTAAATTTATAGAAGAAAGCACTAATGTTTGGGGGTCTATGAATGGCTTCTTGTAGAAGCTGGCAGTTGACCTGAGTCTCAAAGGAAGCCAAGGATTGTAATAAGTAAAACTGAGGGAGAGTATTCCAGATATAGTGGACAGCCATTGCTAAGGTACAAAGAGAGAGCACTCCAGACATAGTGGACAGCCAGTGCTAAGGAACAGAGTGTTGTATTTTTACATAAAAAACAGCACATAGACCATTATTACTGGATGATAAAGTACATGGAGGGGAGTAATTTGTAAGAAGACTGGAAAGATAGAAAGGTGCCAGGTTGTAAAGAGTTCTGAATGCCAACAGAAGAACATATTTGTAATAAAACAGAGAAGATGGTAATTTTTCCCTCATGTACTTGTAATAGTGATCTGGCACATGCCCAGACTGCCTTAGATGGCATCTCCATGAGAAAGATTCCTGTGAAAAGATAGTATCTCTCCATATGGAGGATACTAGGAACTGTTTCTGGGAGAATTGTGATGACATGGAAGCAAAGTGCCTTGGAGAGACAGACTTTTGAGCATGTGTAGACATTTTGAACTGATTTTAGTTGTCTAACCAAATAAAATGCTTTTTAAAAGCATTTTTAAAACTAATATGCCTCCCCCACAACTCCTACATCCATGGAGCAACTTTTTTAAAACCTGAAAAATAAAGCCTTCCACACATAGCTGCATAACCCAGTGAGAAAAAAGGGTAGGAGGGGTGGAAGAAAGATCACTTTAGCTATGTCCTAAATATATCTCTTTCTGCATTTTAAGTTCATCATTTCTGTCAGTAGATTAGTAACATGTTTTGTCTTCACTCTTTTGGACTAATGGTTTATCACTGAATTGATCAGAATACTAGAGTCTTTCAAAGTTGTATTTCTCTATAATGTTGTTATCAAGTACTTATATGTTCTTGTAATGTTGTCATGTCTTCATTCTATAATGTTATCATATTTTTCCACTTCAGTTTCTATCAGGCACAGAAGTCTACCAGTTTTCTCTGAAATTTTCCATTTCTTAATTTCTTATCACACAATAATATTCCTTTACATTTGTATGCCATAGTTTGTTTAGCCATTTCCTAATAGGATGATACCTACTTAATATTGTTTTGGGTTACCATAAAAAGAGCTGCTATAAATATTTTTTATTATATAGATCTTTTTCCTCTTTCTTTGAATTCTTTGGGGATATAGACCTACTAGCATAATTGAGTCCAAGATTATGCACAGTACGATAACATTCTAGATCATAATGGCTATTCACAGTTATACCAACAGAGCACTTGTGAACCTGTTTTTCCAAAGTCTTGCCAATTTCTGTTATTTTCCTCTGTTGTCATCTTTTCCACTCTGATAGGTATGAGGAAGAACCTTAAGATTGTTTTAATTTTTATTTTTCTAATTGTTAGTGATTTAGAGCATTTTTTATATGATTGTTGATACTTGGATTTCTTCCTTTGAAAATTGCCTTTTCATGTCCTTTGACCATTTAGTAGTTGGGGAATGACCCTTAGACATATACATTTGAATCAATTCCTTATATATCTTAGATATGAGGTCTCTTAAAGAAATTTGTTGTAAAGATTTTTTTCCCATAGTTTCCTGCTTCCTTTCTAATTTATTTGTGCAAAAACTTTTGTTTCAAATAATCAAAACTGCACATTTATCCAGTATGATCCTCTCAGACATCACTTCTTTTGTCATGAAATCTTTCCCTCTTCCTAGTTCTGAAAGGTAATTTCTTCTTTGTTCCTCAGAGATAGTTCCAGTAATTTTGGCAAATACAGAGTAAGAAGAGTCTCTTTGATTGACTGCAGAGGTATTCAAAAAATCCTTTCAGCACTAGCTACTGTCTCTTTTTTTTCAGTGCCCTTGGAGGAGTTCTGCAACCAGTGAATGTAGCAAAGCTAATGACTTTGTGAGTATGAAAGGTGCAGAGTGTTTCCTGGACACTCTTTTGTCCCAAAGTTACTATTTGCAGCCCACATAGCATTAATGCCTTGAAGAACAATGCATTAGCTTTGGGAGTGATCTTTACCATTCCATCCAGTGGTAAATGAGAAAAAGATTCATCTGGCAGTGGTACCACCTCTGTACATGAACTTGGAACCAATACTAGGCAGGAGCTAGGTTGAGCCTACTCTCCCTAGATACTATTGTCCTATAGGTGAGATTATTCTCTGAGGTTTTGGGGTGGAGGTGTTTCTACTTTATTTTTAGAAGTAAATAATGTCTACATCTTAGAAGTAAATATTTGTAAAAGCTACCCAATGTTGAGCGATTGAATGGAATTGGAGAACTAATCACAGGAACCTAAAAATGGGGGAAACACATCTGGGGGAGGGGGTGGAGTTTGAGTTGATGACAGTAGAGAAAAAGTCATTCAAAAAGCCCCTTGTGGTACACTGGAGCCCTGAGAGGGATGTAGCCTGCCTGGTTTGGGGAGAAAGGGCCAGAGCATACCAGAATACATACTGCTACATGTAGTAATGCCAGTGAATAGGAAACTACCATTGTAAGGTTGCCAATTAATGAATCCTCCTTCCTGGTCTTTTACCTCTCAGGATTTTAATTTACTTCGAATGACTATCCCTCTGCTTAAAATCTCTCCTGTTTATTAGCTACAGCTGGTTTGGGAGCTCTACCCTAATGTGCCTTCAGTATATGACTTCCAGTAGGTGTCACTAACTAGGTCACTTTTCTGTGCTTGGCACTCAAGCACATCTCTTTTTCAATCCAAATTCAAGTTCTCCCCAGAAACCTCTGTTCATTACAGTATTAATCATACAACCAGGATCAGTGGATCTCCAACTTTCTTTTATGTAAAGAGAAATAATCCACAGGCATTTTTAAGAAAGGAGCAAAAGGGGACATACAGGCTAGGTGGCTCAGTGGATAGAACACTGGGCATAGAGTCAAGAAGACAAAGTTCAAATCCAGCCTGAGACACTCACTAGCTGTTATGATCCTGGGCAAGACATTTAATGCTGTTTTCCTCAGTTTCATCATCTATAAAATGAACTGGGGAAGAAACTGACAAACCACTCCAGTATCTTTGCCAAGAAAATCCCAAATGGGGTCATGCAGAGTTGGACACGACTGAACAACTGAAGAACAACAAGATTTATTGTATAATAACTCACAGGACCACTTACTCCTCGCTATGACATGTATCAGGTTTGGTTTGGTTTGTTTTTTTTTTAATCTCTGTGCCCTTAATGGGAAAGAGGAAGAGGTCAAACTTGGAGCAATACTCAGTTAATAGAACTTATTTAGAGGAAAGAGAAAAGGGAATTTGGGGGAAGGAAGTGGCAAATATCTTATTTCATTGTACTAATGCAACAAAACAGGCAGCAGAAGCAATAGTGACTGCTGGCTTCAGTCTGGAGAGCAAAACACTCAGCAGTCTTGTCTGCTCACATATTCCCAGGATAAAAGGCAGATTTTAGACCATGAACTTATGAACTCTATACTCTCAAATCCTGTTTTTTGCCTTTTCTTCAGAAAACTCCCCCAAGCAATCCCATATCTAAAATACCATTAATTGGACTACTTGGAAAGCATCTGCTTGGACATCTTGTCTCCATGTCAATGCAGAGTTATAAGTTTAATTTTAGAAGTAATAGGGAGCCACTGAAATTTATTAGGTAGATGGGGAGAACAACTGTAGCAACAAGCACCCTAGCATACCCAGGATGGCTACTAGCACAGGTTCTTACATCTGCTTTTCTAAAGGAAAGCACTCAAAAAGGGTTAACAATCTTACTTTAATCAAACATATATCATTTACCTAGTTCTGGGGAAAAAGTCAGCACCCTGAACTTCAGAGAATACAAACAGAAGTTACAACAGAAAATAACACAATTAAGTAGACAGGGCTTCCAGCTGTCTAACCATTACATCCATACCTAGTTAGTCACCAGAGAGAAAAGCACCAACATCTGGGTTTTCAAAGCTGAGGGGCTCAACAGCTGCCCAGAGTCTCCTCTGGTCAAATCACACAACTCTTCCCAAAGTGAGCCCCAAAGGAAAACCTCACATCAGGGTATATATAACCTTCTCCAGGGTCAGAGAATATCACAACCCTCATGACCCACTTGACTACAGAGTAACAAAAGTTGTGTCTTCCTGAAAAACAAGCCTCCCTCAAAGCAAGCTTCTCCTGTGGGCTCTGTTCCACCCTTCAGCAAACTCTTCCCACCACAGGCTCCATGTGACCACATTCAGCCTATTAGAGGGCAGAGTTTATTTTCAAATCAGTAAAGGTCCTCAAATTCACCTAAGCCTATTAAGGGGCAGGGAAGATCTTCAAATTCCTATTATCATTACAGCAATGTGTTCAGATCTTCACTTTATGAAAATCACTTTGGCAACTAACTATGTGGAGGATGGATTGGATTGAGGAGAAATTTGAGATAGGAAGGCTGTTGCAATAGTCTAAGTGAGAGGTGATGAGGGCCTGAACTAAGGTGGTGAATATAGAGGAGGAGACATACATAAGAGATGTTGTAGAGACAAAAATGACATGATTGGTGACTGATTTGATACATGGTGGTGACTGAAAATGAGAAGATGAGAATGACACCAAGGTTGTAAACCTGTATGATTGAAAGTTTGGTGATTTCCAATAACAAGAAAGTTCAGAAGAGGGGTGACTTGGAGGGGAGACACTGACTTCTATTTTGTACGTAAATGACTTTGAGATGCTTATAGGACAGTTCAAAATGTATAAAGACGATGATGTAAGACTAGAGTTCAGGAAAGAGACTAGAGCTGGATTATAGAAAGAAAAGAGGGTTCATGACAGAACTTTGAGATACAGTCACAGTTAGTGAATATATAAAGATTATATATATATAAAGATCCAGCAAAAGAAAATGAAAAGGAACTGTCATAC
>NW_027186502.1:8125249-8275769 GCF_028583685.1 Petaurus breviceps papuanus | reverse complement strand
GAGACACTGACTTCTATTTTGTACGTAAATGACTTTGAGATGCTTACAGGACAGTTCAAAATGTATAAAGACGATGATGTAAGACGAGTTCAGGAAAGAGACTAGAGCTGGATAGCTTGATCTGGGAGTCATATTCACAGAGATGATAATTGCACCCATGGGAGATGATGAAATCACCAAGTGAGAGATTATAGAAAGAAAAGAGGGTTCATGACAGAACTTTGAGATACAGTCACAGTTAGTGAATATATAAAGATTATATATATATAAAGATCCAGCAAAAGAAAATGAAAAGGAACTGTCATACAGGTAGGAGGAAAATCATAGGATAGCAGTTTTTTTTTTTAAGTTCAGAGAGGAGTCTCTAGGATGAGTAGATTATCAGCAGTGTCAAATGCTACAGAGAATATGAGAAGGATAAAGATGACAAAATCAGGAATAGTCATTGTTGAAAGGAGTTGTACAAAGGCAGGAGCAGTAGTGAAGTTTTGGTTGAATTGTACCTTGATACAACCATTCTGGAAAGCAATTTGGAATTATGCAAAAAAAAAAAAAGTGACTTGAATGTTCCTATCCTTTGATCTGGAGATTTCACTGCTAGGCCTATACCTTAAGCATGTTGCTGTCAAAAAGAAGAGTTCCATGTATATCAGAATATTTATAGCAACAATTTTTTTAACACATATAATTACGTTAAACATATTTCCACATAGTCATATTATGAAAGAAGAAACAGAACAAAAGGAAAACAAACAAAAAAAGCAAAAAATAGTATGTAGCAGCATTTTTTGTGGTAATAGAAAAATGGAAGTCAAGAAGATGCCTCTCAGTTGGAAAATGGATAAACAAATGTGGTACACGAATGTAATAGAATATTATTCAACTGAAAGAAACAACAAATATGATGAAAACACAGAAGAATGGAAAGACCTACACAAAATAATGAAAACAAAACTAAACAGAACCAGGAAGACAATATACACAACGATCACAACAATGTAAATAAAAAGAATGTTGCTTATATGTTGCTAATGTCAGATTTTTTCTGATGTGTTGATTGGTTTTGGTAAATATTATTTTCTTTAAAAAATTCTTTGTTAGGGGTGGCTAGGTGGCACAGTGAATAGAGCACCAGGCCTTAAGTCAGGAGGACCTGAGTTCAAATCCAGCCTCAGACACCTAACACTTACTAGCCGTATGACCTTGGGCAAGTCACTTAACCTCAATTGCCCTGCCTTCTCCCCTCCAAAAAAAAAACCAAAAAAATATATTCTTTGTTAAAAGTGATAACTCTCTGGAGGGGAAGACAGAAGGATATAGGGTGAAATCGAATTGATGCAAAAACATCAATATAAATATTTAAAAATAAAATGTATTGAATTTATTATGTACTGTATATAATAGAAACTCATTGTTTCATATAAAATTCGCTTTCTCTTCTGATTTGCATATGGAAACATTCATATTAGTCAATTTCAGAATAACAAAAAAATTTTTTTTTTATTTTAAAGGATATGGGAGAATTGACCATATTTATAGGCAGCAGGCAGGGGACCAATAGGCAGAAATTAATGTCATGAGAAAAGGAGGTTACGTTAGTGGGGGTGATCAGCAGAAGACTGAGGAGAATAGGATCAAGGGTACATGTAGAAGAGTTGGCCTTGGCAAAAAAAAAAGGGCCATATCTTTATAAAAGGCTGGAGTAAAGGGGAAGATGGTGGAGGATATTATTGGGTAATGTGAAATCTTATTATTTTTCCTCCCAAATCCTCTACTCTTTCTAATTTTATTGTTACTGTTGAGGGTGCCACCATCCTTCCTGTCACCTAGGCTCATATCAGTGTTATCCCAGGCTTTTGACTTGCATTTGATCTACATATCCAATTTGTTGTCAAGTTTACCTTCATTCGAACTCTCATATACTTTTAGCCACTAACAGATTGTGTGACAGACACTAACCTGAGGAGCCTCATATTCCAATAGCCTGCTGGTTGGTCGTTTTGCTTCAAGTCTCTCTCCCATTCTATTCCATTGAGTCTTCCTAAAACCCAGGGTTGACCATGTAAGGTCCCTCTACTTCTCTTCCACACTCAAAAACTCCAGTGACTCCCCATTCCTCTAAGGATCAAATATAAAATCCTATTTGACTTTTAAATCCCTTTGTACCCTGGCTCCTTCCTGTCTTTCCATTCTTTGTACACTTTACTCACCCCTGTATTTTGCAATCCATTGACACTGGACAGCCTCCTTGATGTTCCTGGAACAAGGCATTCTGCCCAAACTGTGCATTTTCACTGGTTATCTCTCATGCCTGGAATTCACATCCTCCTTATCTCCACCTCCTGGCTTCCTTCATTTCTCAGCTAAAATCCCTCCTTCTGCAAGAAGTCTTTCAGGAAGTCCTCCTTAATATACCTTTCACTCCAGTTACCTACAATTTAGCCTATATATGTAGCTTTATGCAGTTCTTTGCATGGTGTCTCTCCCTTTAGAAAATGAGGGCAGATCATATTTTTGCTTTTTTAAAACTGTATTTTTTATCCTCAGGGCTTAGCACGCTGGAACAAGTCTTAATAAATGCTTATTGCCTAAGATCAGAAGGAGAAAAAAGGGAATTCCTGGCAATTCACTTCAGTTTTTGTGGTGGTATATGAGGGAAGGAAGTCCTTAACTGAAAGGGTGGAGTGAGGGGGTGTTGTGGGAATCTCAACAGAAGAGAAAGCATGGAATAGCTGTGGGGATCAGGAAGAAAGCTGTGACTTTGTTCTGGCTGATGGTGGAAGTAATCACCGCTGGACTAATGTAACCAATCTTTATTTATAAAATATATTTTAGATGTACAAAATATATCTAATTAAATATATATTTACTTGTTCATAAAAACTTTTATGTTAATGCTTTAATTATAAATTTCTTGCACTGTAGTTTTGTCAGATATTTTAGAGTAGTATTCATATTTGGGAATTATATGTGTGGTGCATCTGTACCATTAGGATACTGGATCCCCTTTGATCTTAATTTTATGATTAGTTTGTGAATCAGAGAAATATTTGTCAGATAGAGATAATGCTCACCCTCTGGTTGATTGTCTAAGGATTTAAAGTATATACCCCGAGAATGTCAAGACTTAATTTGATTTTGAAATTGTCAATATAGTCCTGCAGACTTAGAGGACCTGTAAATCCTATCTTGGAGGATTAAGTTGCACCTTTCATAAGGACGAGGAATTTTTGGAATTTAATCAAATTGTGAAATCTTGCATCTACATAGTATTTAAATGATAATTCAATTCCCTTAGAGATATGAACCACTGGTAGGCTATTCTAGAGTCTGGTAGTTCCCTTTGTAAAGATCCAACAGCTTATCTTTGAAGACTGTGCAAAAGTGTTGCTATAGGTCTTATTTTTAGCCCTGGGAAATTGTCCTCAAGACCCTGGAAGGTTGGTTGGTTGTGTCCTTCCCTTCTCCAAGAGGACTAAAATGACATCACTATGCTAAAGTCAAGTTTCAGTGTGTCCTACTATTGCAGATCAGAACAATACTAGCTCGGAATGTTCTATCACAGGTCTGGCACAAATAGTCCCTGTGAACACTTGGGGTGGATACTCTAAACTTGGGCATCCTGTGTTTCCTTGGAGCTGCTCCAATTTTCCTTTCTCACAGAGCACAGCACCTTCTCTGCTGTGGGCATGCCATGCTGAGCAGTCCTGTGTCAGTGTCTCCCATGTCACACTATCAATTCCAGAGTTCTTAAGAGAGACCTTGAGAGTGTCCTTGTATTGCTTCTTCGGACCGCCGTGTGAATGCTTGCCCTGTGTGAGTTCTCCATAAAAGTCTTTTTGGCAAGTGTATGTTTTACATTTGAACAACTTGGCCAACCCATCAGAGTTGCACTCTCTGCAGCAGTGTTTGAACGCTTGGCAGTTTAGTTCAAGAAAGGACCTCAATATCTTATCCTGCCAAGTGATCCTCAGAATCTTTCCAAGAGAATTCAAATGGAAGTGATTCAGTTACCTGGCATGGTGCAGGTAGACCATCCAGGTTTCACAGGCATACAACACTGAGGTCAGCACCATGGCTCTGTAGACCTTCAGTCCTATAGTCAGTCTCTCTTCTCTCTCATACTTTACTTTGGAGCTAAATCTCACAATGCTTGTGTCAAGCTCATTATCAATGTGTACATGACTGGAAAGTACACAGCCAAGGTAAATGAACTTATCCACAGCATTCAAAACTTCTCCATTTGCTGTAACCAATGGTTCCATGTGTGAATGGTGTGGTGGTGGCTGATGGAACACCTGAGTTTTCTTGGTAATTGTTAGGCCAAAATTAGCACAAGCAGCAGAGAATGGATCCATACTTTGTTGCATCTCAGCTTCAGAGGCCACACTGAGTACACAATCATCTGCAAACAGAAAATCATGTACCAACACTCCCTCCACTTTGGTCTTGGCTTGTAGCCTTTTCAAGTTGAAGAATTTACCATCAGTGAGGTAGCTGACCTTGATGCCGTGTTCATCCTCATTGAAAGCATTTGACAACATGGCTGAAAACATCATGCTAAAAAGCATGGGAGAAAGCACACTTTTTTAACTTCATTAGTGAAAAGACAACAGAGCAATGTCCATTATCTGGAAACTAGGCAAGTATGCCATCATGAAATTGAGGTACAATGCTGAAGTTAACCAATTCTGTATCAAATGGGAAAAAAAAAAAGTTTTGCTTCAATATAATTTGCAGAGGAAGGGCAGGCTGACTGTATTACTACTGACCCTATCCAAAGAAGATTGTCACTCTCAGAGCAAGGAGAATGTGCTTCTTGGTAGCTTCTACACTCTCCAAGACAGCAAGACTGTAGTAAGCTTTTATACCTAAACCCACTTGTTGGGTATGTTATAATGGGAATTCTTTTCATTTGAATTTGTCTAGATGGTCACTGGGGTCATTTTCAACTCTCAGATTCTTTGAATGTGAAGTCTATTGCTACTTGGGCCTTGGATTGTCTAGCTGCCTTTATTGTTTTGTGCTTTCCCTCATAGTTCTCACACTCAGCACTCTACCTAGATAACCACAAATGTGGTTTGTTTTTTGTTTTGTTTTGAAAGCTTTTATTGCAAGGCAAGGGTCAGGCCCAAGCCCTCACTGTTTACCATTGCCATTGATGGGGAGGCTAGTGTGCTGGGGTGAGTCCAGGAAGGCCTTGAGCTTGGACCTAGAGGAGAGCTACACAGGCAGACAGACCGAGGAAGGTGTCCACATAGCCTGTGGCCAGCGTCTGGTGAACCAACAGCAAGTCCAGCAGGTTGTAATCCACAAGAGAGATCTTGTCCCTCATAATAAAGGCTTTGCCTCCCTGTTTCTGCTTCAGCAGGATCTCAAAAGGCTTTAGCTGGGTAGACAGGTCCTTCACATACTGGTCCTTGCCTTCCTCATAACTCTGGTAGATGAGGAGAAGGTACCTGACCCTGAGGCCTTCCACTTCATCATTGGCCACATCCAAGAGAGCTGCTTCTCTATTATCCTTCCCACAGAGCCCATGTTTGCGCCCCAGGTTTCTCAGGATGGCATTGCTCTGGTACAAGGTCAGGTCTCCATCTGTGAATTTGGGGAGCTGGCCGTAGAGACAGCTGGCCTTGAGGTCCCCCTTCAGCCACATTTCCTTGGTCATGATGTCCTCCTTCCAGTCCTGGCTCTGGTCAGCCAGGAGCATCCAGGTGGCCTCGCATTGCCCTCTGACGGGGAAGTAGGTGATGGTGTAGGGAAGCATCTCTGGAGATGGTGAAACACAGGAATGAGCAGAGCAGGAAGCTCACAAATTGTTTTTTAAGAAGAGATTTGATAGGTGTACATGGTGGCATATGAAACACTTGTGATGATTAGCATATAATATGGTATTGTAGATACCATAGTGTCCTTAGTAACGATTTTGCATTTTGTAAGAGAATAGCCATAGTTCTTCCTCAAACTAGTGATCTGAGTGGGATAGAATTATGATTCTATCATGATTACAGAAGCCAAAATTGGAAAAGAAGATGAACAGTTGTAAATTCTTTTTAGGAGTTTTAAAATTACTCTTTAACAACAACCTGTTGTTTATTAAAACTTTAATTGCTTCAAGGAGGAAACTAGCTGGGATTGTTGTTGTTTGCCCTTTGTTTTCAAAGAGGACCAATGAGATAACTCAGAACTAGGAAGTAAGATTTAACTGGACAACAGCTGGGGTAAGACCAACATTTTACCTCAGCATGAAACGTACCTGAAGGCCTAGAAGACTCTACTAGTTGGAACAGTTAGAACAATCCACAATCTTGATGAAATGGATCCAGTTAAGTCAGCTGCAGGTGGGTTGTGAGAGCTCCCCATCACTATTGCTCGTGGCAGATTCAGGAGAACTCTTCCTCATGGATGATCCCCTCCCTTTCCAGCTTTTCCCCAAATTGCCCCCATAATCTTCTCAGCTCTCTCTTTTATCTTCAATTTCTCCCTATCAGCTGGTTCCTTCCCAGTAGCCTACAAACAAGTCCTTATCTCTCCCATTCTTAAAAATCCCTCACATCATCAGACTATTCTTTTTTTTAAATTTTAATTAATTAATTAATTTTTAATTAAAAACATTCAGTTTCACAAACTTTTGAGCTTTAAATCTTCTCTCTGTTCCTCCCCTTTCCAGGATGGACAGTATGCAATCTGATATAGGCTCTACATAGATATTCATATTAAACATTATCACATTAGTCATGTTGTAAAGAAGAATTATAACCAATGGAATGAATCAGGAGAAAGAAGAGACAAAACAGAAAAGGGAGAGAGAGCAAATAGTATGCTTCGATCAGTATTCAGACTCCAAAGAATTCTTTCTCTGATTGGGGATAGCATTCTCCCTCATGAGCCTTTTGGAGTTGTCTTAGAACTTTGCATTGCTGAGAAGAGCCAAGGATCAGGCCATTCTTGAAAGCCATCCTTCCCCTCCAGCTCGTAGCTGGAGGCAGCTAGGTAGCAGTGCATTGAGCAGAGTGCTGGCTGGGCCAGGAGGCAGGAAGATCTGAGTTGCTTACTGGCTGTGTGATCCTCAGTAAGTTATTTACTCTGCCTGCCTCAATTTCCCCAACTGTAAAAAAAATAGCACCTACAGATATTTGCAAAGTGCTGGCACATAGTAGACACTTATTTAATGCTTCTTCCACTGACCTTCATTCTTTTTGTGGCTAATCTCAAGAATGCCAGTTGAACTGGACCTTCACTGAGGGGAGAAAATTATTTTATATGGTAATTGATTCTCAATACAATGCACCACAACTTTCTATTTTGATTACTATTCTGCCTGCTTCAAATCTCTCCCCTCTCCAATTCCTCCCTCTTCAAATAAATGCTAGGGTGATTAAAAAAAAAAAACTTTTCATGTCAACTGCCCCTTTGTCTTGCCCCTGCCAATAAGCCCTAGTTACTCTGTATCACTTCTAGGGTCACATGGGGGCCTCTTTAAGGCATTTGTAACTCTTCCTAGCTTGATCCCTTGCCACCTCTCCAGTCTTCTCACGATTTGCACTTTTATGACCTCTATGATCCAGCTGACTGGCCAATTCCGGTTCATCAATATGACACTTGATCCTTTGCATTAGCTTTACCCCTTGTAAATTTACCCTCTGCCTCCTGTTTTTCCTCCTGTTCTTCAAGGTTCCCACCTTCTGCAGAGAACCCTCAGCAGCTAGTTCTTTTCCCTTTCAAATTACCCTGTATATATCATGTATGTATTGAGTTATTTACAAACTGTCTCCCCAATTAGGCTGTAAGCTTTTTGAGAGCAGAGACAGTTTTTGTTTTTAATGTATCCCCCACTGCTTAGGATGGTACCTGCACTGACTACAGATTGTTCACCAAACAACAGACATATTCAAAGATAAACTGCTGAGAACTAGCAAGCTCTGACAGTGCCTCCAGACAACACAGAGAAAGGTAAAATATTAATAGAAAAAGGATTATTAAAAAATTGTGGGGGAGGCTAGGTGGTTCAGTGAATAGAGCGTCGGCCCTGGAGTCAGGGGGACCTGAGTTCAAATCCAGCCTTAGACACTTAACACACACACACACACACACACACACAAACTAGCCGTGTGACCTTGGGCAAGTTACTTAACCCCAATTTGCCCTCCATAAAAGCAAAAAAAAAAAAATTGTGCCAATCAGTAGCTGAAGCTTTTAATTGGTCTGTCTAGCAGTAAGGGCTTTCCCAGAGACCTCCAGGGCTGGAATGCTTAACCTACTCAGAGACCTAGAGCTTTTAGAAGCACAAACAGAAAAGTAGGCCGAGAAATTTATGGACCTGGACTTCTGTTCCCAAAATCAACCCTTTCCATTTTTTTGTGATTTTAGGTAAGAAGCATTTGTTAGTACTTGGTGTGTGTGAGTCACTGTGTAAAGCAACAGGGATGCAAAGAAGGGGAAAAACATGGTCCTTGGCCTCAAGGAACTCACATTCTCCTGGGGAGACAACATGCACATAACTGGGGACCTACATGTCTACTGTATGCAATCACAGAGAAAGGAGCTGTTATGGGGGTGGGTCGAGGGACTTGGAAAGAAAGGCTTTTTATAGAAAAAGACTTGAGCTGTCTTGGAGGAGGCTGGGGAAGCAGGGAGGCCTCATTGAGGAGAGAAAGCATTCCAATTATGGGAGACAGCCAGTGAAAAGGCGCAGCATCAGGAAAAGAGGGGAGGTGTCTTCTCATATCTCTTCTTTGGGGTCATTCTTGTTCTTAATAATTTTGCAACATTTTTGTTGTTTTTGTGGTTGTGGTTCTTTGCGTTTGCATTGTTGTAGTCCTTGTTTCCTTGGCTGCTTAATTCATGTTACAACAGTTTTTATGCTTCTGTGTATTCATCATGTTTGTTACTTTTTTTGCAGCTTGACTGTATGCTGTTACATTCATGTACCACAATTTCATTAACCATTCCCCATATGATAGGTATCTATTTTGTTTTTAAGCTTTTGCTGCTGCCAAAAAAGAAAGTTGCTGTAAATGTTTTGGTGTATATTGAACTTTTCTTTCTGTTAATGACGTTCTTAGGATATAGGCAGTGGAATCATTGGGTAAAAGGGTATGGATATTTTAGCCACTTTATCTGCATAATTACAATTTGCTTTCCAGAATGGTTGTATGAATGTACACTGCTACCGACAACATATTAGGATGCTTATCTTTCCACTCTTTCTCCAACACTGACTATTCCCATTTTCTGTCATCTTTTGAAATGAAACCTTGGTGTTCATCAGTTTCTCCTTCAATCCTTTCCTCTCCTTTTATCTTCTTGGGAATAGTCATATAAGCCAGTTTTGCATCTCAAACTCCTCCCAAAACAGCATCTCTCTCCCTATCCTCTCAAATCACTGGGTTTACCTTTTTCTGTGCTACCTGACACACTGAGTGAGGAGTGGGCATGCTTCCTCATTGTCATTTTCAGGTCCTCCCTCCACTCCATTACATAGCAACTTCTCCAGTGTTTACTACTCTGGCCATATTCAAACAACTGTTCATTTTTCCTTCCTTTCTTCAGGAGTTTGACCCTTGGCTCACCATCTTCTTTTTTACCCCAAATTCTGCCCTCTTTTTTTGGAGGGGGGAAGGAAAGGCAATTGGGGTTAAGTGACTTGCCCAAGGTCACACAGCTAGTATGTGTGTCAAGTGTCTGAGGGTAGATTCGAACTCTGGTCCTCCTGACTCCAGGGCTGGTACTCTATTCACTGTGCCACCTTCCACCTAGCTGCTTTTTTTTTTTTAAGAACAGTATTTATTCAATTACATGCAAAGATAGCTTTCAACATTCTTGGATTTGGGGTTTCAAATTTTTCTTCCTCCCTCTTCACTCCTCTTCCCAGGATAGCAAGAAATCTGATATAGGTTATACTTATGCAATCATGTTGAACAGAAATTTCCACATTGGTTATGTCGTGAAAAAAGAACAAAAAGGTGAAAAAAGCCAAAAAAAAAAGTGAAAATAGTATGGTTTGATCTGCATTCAGATTCACATTAGTTCATGTTCTGGATGTGGATAGCATTTTCCATCATGAGACTTTTCAAACTGCCTTAGATCACTGTATTGCTGAGAAAAGCTAAGTCTATCATAATTGATTATAGCACAATGTTGCTGTTACTGTGTACAGTGTTCTCCTAGTTCTGCTGACTTTACTCAGCATCAGTTCGTGTCTTTCTAGGTTTTTCTACAATCTGCCTGCTCATCATTTCTTATAGTACAATAGTATTCTATTTCCATTATATTCATATTCCACAACTTGTTCAGTCATTCCCCAACTGATGGGCATTCCTTCAATTTCCAATTCTTTGCCATCACAAAAAGACCAGCTCTCCTATTTGAGGATTTCAGTGTGCTGGTTACTGTCCCCTAAAACATTTTAGTATCCCAGCTCCTCAATCTCAACTCCCGTGGTCTTTGCTGGGCATCCATTCCACAAAACAGGATTTTATGCATGATCTCAGCATTACCCACAACTGTCTTACCTCCTTGATCCTAAACACTGAGATTCCTTTCCGACCACAACATACTTTTTCCAGTCCTCATTTCCACTACTTCACTCTTCCAACAAGACCTATTCTTCGTCTTCATCACAATTTCCTTCATTCTTCCCTGTTCTCTCAGAGTCCATCACCCCCCAGCTCTTGCTTTAATTTCTTTACTTTGTAAACCTGAACCTATATTGAACCCATTCAACTTTAAATTGTCCTCTACCCTTGAATCCCACCCCTGTGCCCCTCACTCTGCCTTATCACTATTCATGCAGACCCCCAAATCTCTCCCATTTCCTTCTCTAGTTCTACGTGAATGCTGCTAATGCCATGGGAGGAAACCTCATGTACCCCATTGCCCCCAGGCCAGAGGTCACCCAAACAAGGTGCCCAAGTTTGAAGGTACTCATCAGGACTGCATCAACTCAAAACTCATTACTCAGGAACTCCATTCATTAGTTTAGTTTTAGGAGTTATCAATGTTATACTATTAGCTGAATAGGGGCAGCTGGAACTGGAGTCAGGAAGACCTGAGTTCAAATCCAGATTCATATTATTATTAGTTGTGACCCTGAGCAAGTCATTTAACCTGTTTCTTTTTTCAACTGTAAAATGGTAATAATGACAGCACTGTTTGAGATAATATTTGTAAAAATGCTTAGCATAGTGTCTGACACATAGTAGGCACTATATAAATGCTTATTACCTTTCTCCTTCCCAAAGCAAGGCTTTTAATGAAATAGCATAGTAAGAAAAATAGTAAAACATCCGTCTTATGCTTCTTATTCCCCCTGGAAAACACTTTCCCACAAACATACACATGATCAGTGGAAAGAATATACACACAAAAAGAACAACTAGGACCAGGATACATGTTTAGAATGGAGGGGGAAAGGGGTGGCTAGGTGGTGCAGTGAAGAGAGCACTGGCCCTGGAGGCAGGAGGACCCGAGTTCAAATCCAGTCCCAGACACTTAACAGACACACACACAAAAACCAAACTAACCATGTGACCTTGGGCAAGTCACTTAACCCCAATTGCCCTACCTTCCCCCCTCCAAAAAAAAAAGCACTAAGACAAAATAAAAAAAATGGTGGGGGAAAGTATGTGCCCTTGGCATTGCAGAGCTGAGTTATCTTCTGATTATGTCACATTGCTCCCAATGGTCATTACTGATGGACAGTCTCTTTAAGACTTGGGGTTTGTGTGCAGTTTCTGTTGGATTCTTATTATTCCTTCTTCCGCTGATAAGGCTCTTGCTTGATGACTCTTTACTACTCCCAGGGCTGATGCTAGTCCTCATCAGACACAGCTCCAACGGGCACAAGGCTATGCCCAAGGTTGGGTGGGCACTTTTTTCGGCCCTCAGATTCCAGTTTCAGTTAGAATACTCACCAGAAGTGTGTACAATGACATACTGAAGTATGTCTAGTAATTTACAACTTCATTTTGTCCTTCTCATTTTAGACTCTGATTTGGATATAGGAAGTAGAAATGGCAAGATATAATTCTCCTTGCTATTTGACTGCAAATTTAAAAATATGTAGGTAAATACAGTTATGGCCACAATGCAGATCATCACGTTATAACATAAACTTAAGAGTCACCTGGATTATTGAGAGAGGGATTGTCGGTATTTGTTAGACAAGATCTTAACCATATCTTCCTAACAAAAAAAGCTGGTTCATCCTATATGTAGTATGTCTCTCCAAACTTGGTTATTTTTTAAAAACAATTTTTAACATTCATTTTAAAACTTAAAAAAAAATTTGAGTTCCAAATTCTCAGACCCTCCAAGCCCTTCTCCATCCACTGAGAAAGCCAACAATATATCAATTATACATGCAAAATCATGTAAAACATTTCCATATTAGCCATGTGGCCAAAAAAAAAAAAAAAAAAGCAAAGACTTCAATTTGCACTCAGACGCCACCAGTTCTCTCTCTGGAGATGTACAGCATTTTTCATCATTAGTCCTTTAGAATTGTTTTTTGATCACTGTTATTAATCAAAGTAGATAAATCTGTCATAGTTGATCATCATTACAGAATTGCTATTACTATGTACAGTGTTCACCTAGTTCTGCTCACTTCACCACATTTTTCTGAAGCCATGCCCCGCATAATTTCTGATAGCACAATAGCATTTTTTTTTATAAGCAACTGGGGTTAAGTAACTTGCCCAAGGTTACACGGCCAGTATTTTTTGTCACAATAGTATTCTAACATAATCATATGCTACAACTTGGTCAACCATTCCTCAATTGATGGACATCTTCTCCATGTCCAATTGTTTTTGCCACCACAGAAAGAGCTGCTATATATTCCTTTTCTTTTGATCTCTGCAGGATACAGACCTAGTAGTGACATTACCGAGTTCAAAGATAGGTAGGGTTTTATAGTCCTTTGGGCATAGTTCCAAATTGTTCTCCAGAATGGTTGGACCAGTTTCACAACTTTACCAACAATGCTTTAGTGTCCCAATTTTCCCACATCCACTCCAGCATTTTGTCATTTTCCTTTTCTGTCATGTTAGCCAATCTGAGAGTGAGGGAGTAGCTCATAGTTGTTTTAATGTGCATTTCTCTAATCTACAGTGATTTAGAGCATGTTGTCACATGACTATTGATAACTTTGATTTCTGCTTGTTCACATTCTCTGATAATTTATCAGTTGGGGAATGATTTTTATTTATATATATGATTTGGTTCCCTATATATTTGAGAAATGAGGCCTTCATTCAAAAAACTAGTAATGAATTTTTGATAAATCTTAAAAAGGGATACATTACCTAGAACTGATTATAGTTTTATTAAAAATTTCCTTGATAACTTGTCTAATGTTTAATGTGAAGACATTTGTAGAACCAATATCTGATTGCATGCTGCCACAGTGGGGGAGGAGAGGGAAGGGGAGAAAGTTTGGAACTCAAGGGATAGTGGAACTGAAAGTCTTCTACTAAAAGTAAATAAATACATTTTTTAAAATGTCCTTGACAAGTATAGCTACTTAAATACATAAAAAGGAAGAAAAAGAAAAATTTACAAGTAAGATTGAGGATGCACATTCCACTATCTGAAGGGTCAAGTGGCCTCATACATATCCAAGGAATATCTTTAAATGATTGTGTTAGGAAACCAAAACATAATTGATCCATAACAATTACAGATTTTATCTAAAGAAAAAATTATCAAGTACTTTTTCTTTGAATATATTTCATTTACATCATTATTAGGCTGAAACTGGTTTGTAAAGATTACATCCTCTCCCAGAGTACAAAGTCCCCAAATTTACATTTTTTTGTCCTGTGCATTTTTCATTTCTTAAAATAAAGCTCAGAAAAAAACAGGCTTTAAAAAAGCCGATTGTGTTTTAAATTTAGCTATTAGACTACACCATAAAACCTAAATCACTCTGGCTTTCATTGATTGGCTAAAAATAGCCCAAACCCCAGTATCTGGGGCTCATTGTTTAGGTTTGAAAGACAAGTGCAAAGGCCAGAAACTCCAAAGTCTTCCCCTCCCAGATAGCTATCTTTGTGATGATAACTTGGGCCACCTTTTGTCTCAACTCTTACACAACCTTTAGTCATTGAATGGGGGTGGCCTCAGACAAAAGAAAGACCTCAATTTAGAAAGGCCAAGGTCACCTACTGTATCCTTGGCCATCACCAGTCCTGACTTTTGTCTAGCCACTGGACTTTGATAATTTGCCTCTCTATAATCCAGTTCAGAAAGTCTTAAGTCCAGAAAGTCAAGATCACATTCTGATGTCATTGGTCCTCTTTGAGAACAAAGGAGGAGCAGTAATGTCCCCAAAGTTTTAGGCTTTAACTGTACTAGGACTTGGGCTTGTGTGGGGGTAAATGGCTTTTTAGTAAAATGTCTTTTTTTTTTTGCAGAAATTCCAAAAGTTCAAGTTTCCTTGTATTTTGGAAATAATGTAAAGTACAAATGAAAGCTTATAGGAGGAAGAATGTGAAACTGGTTACTGGAGTATAAAAGATCTGAGTTCTCAACCATTTTGAGCCATGCATCCCTTTGGTAGTGTAGTGAAGCCTATGGAACTCTTTTCTGGGTATTTTTTTGCAGTCTACATTCATAATCAAAGGAAATGCTAAATTTCAGTTGGATTTTTTTCAAGTCCACAGATGCTCTGAAATGTTTCCATATCCTCTTTAAAGTCCTTGAACTCCAGATTAGGAATCCCTGGCATAGAATAAAATAGGTAACATTCTTTAATAGTACCACTGACTTCACAAGAAATGGTCTGGGAGAAGATAGTGTATCACAGAAAATTTCCCTGGGAATTTGTTAAATTGTGTAAATGTTCAGATACACTCACTTCAATGAGATAATTATTTTTTTATCTTAAAAACTGACAAAACTCATTTTTGTTCAAAGATGAATAGAAAGCAATGCAGTTTAACAAAAGTATGTGGGAGGTAGGAGAATTTGTTTAAAATAGCTTTCTGCTGTTGATAGCTGTGAATGCTGACATTTACTTTGTTTAGCCTTTTCTTTATAGGTAAAATATAAAACTTCTCTAAGTTTTTTTTTTTAAGAGTCCGAACATTCCCCTTGATAGTTTACCAAAGCTACCATCTTTTTTCTTCAGTTTTAAATGGAGGGGAAAAAAATCACTAACACAGTTATTTAAGAACATCAACATTTATTTAACATGATAGAAAAGAAATGAGATATGAACATTTGCATTTAAACAATAGTAACTTTATATACTTATATTGCATGTGCTCATTGTATAATATATACACAATGAACATAATTACATTTGTACACAAACTAAGTACTGGAACTGGAAACCTTATTGCTGTACACACCTATTCCAAAGAAGTAAAAGCCCAGTACCTCAAAATACCTACACTTTATTTTGTTTTTAAGGAAAAATAGGCCATAACATTTGTGTATATGCTGACAACAGTGTGGCAGTAACTGCTGACGCTGCAATGTGACTGAGTGCAAAGTGACTGAGAAATAATTACAGCAAAAAACAGGACATTTCACTTAGCAATAAAATGACACATTTTAAATACACACATATATATAAGAATTTTACAAACCAAGTGGGAAACAATGCATTATAGTAGCCAAAGAGAAAATAAGCTTCAGTAGAGATGTGTAAAAGTAACCAATTTCATGTACTAAAAAGCCAAAATCCAAATGTAAATCAACTTAGAATTAAGAAACATTTAAATCTGGAACACAGCAACTAAGCTATGGCTGTAGGCTACACATTAAAAAGCACCATTATTTATGTGCACTGAAATCATAGCAGCAAGCTGGTGTCATAATAGATAGCCTTGATATTGTGGAGTGTACCTATGGGCCATTAAAGCTATCTTGGAATAAACATTTCCAGAAGTGATAAAATGATGCTCTGTGGCTAAAAGCATCTGAACTATGAATTTCATAGATTTAAGAGACTGTACAAATTTCTTCTGACATTTCCATAGGTCCATATCCTTAACTATGAATTATTTCAACAGAAGCTGTTGTAGCTAGAAAAGAAGAAAAGAAAATTATTTTACAACCTAGAAAGTTAAAGAATTAATGTTTCACATTTCTGAGGAATAATACAGAGAGAACAGCTTTATATACATGGCTTTTAAATGACTAAGACACGTGAGAAATGATTATTAATAACTAATATCGTGGGGAGATTTAGAGTTCCTCTCATCCTTCCAAAGTCCAGCGTTCATTTTTTTTTTTCAGAAGGACATTACTGATAAAGAGATTGCATAGATCCTCCTCATCTAGGTCAGACCCACTCAAGCCTGCAAGGAATCTAAGGCGGGGAAGCCCATGGTGTTCTATTCAGATTTGGGTGGAGACAGATCCTTTCCTCTAGATTGCCCAAGGCTGGGAGTGGTCTGGTACAGAGATATTTTCTCTGTACTGGGGTGACTTGTTGATGGAGAGACAAAGGTTCTCATTGGAAGGGTACATAAACTCTCCCAAGGAGTCAGTTGGAGCTCTGAAAGCATGCTGGCTAACTTGAAAGAAATAAAACACCCATACAACCAAATTTTGTTTGTCTTTCTTAGACTGAAATCTGGGATTGACAGACATAAATAAGAAAATTGTTCTTTAATTGTACTTCCAAGATGTACATTAAGAAAAATTTAAAATCATAAATAGAATCAAACTTACTGACAATGAAGGAATAAGTAACAAATGCTAGTTGATGAAGGAAAAAAAACCCAATAGATTTGCTGGATCCCACTAAAATATGCAACAACATGCTCAAGTAACTATACAAGTGTCCTTTCCAAAATTTTCCTAAATACTGCTAAAGCCAAGAATTTAGAAAATGACATACATATGCAAGAAAATACGTTAAAATATCACAGATTAGGATGACACTAGCATCCTGGGGCAGACAGAGACTAAAATTATACATTATCATTCTGTGGTATCACTGTCCCTTTAAATGTAACTGTTTCAAAACAGTTTAAGAAAATTGAAAATGTATTGGTGTGACAAAACTGAATAACAAGGTTTTGTCCTCAAAATGGGTATAAAGTATATGAAAACTCGCCATATATTGCAAGTTTCTCTACTAGTGAGTAGGTTTAGGGCTTGTACACATTTAATTTTTGCCGCTTTGACTAAACTAACCAATTCTCTGGCAATATTTGTCCTCTTCATGTCTTATGGGTGTTTGTCATGTCAGTTGCACTGAAATGACTAAATTAATAAGACTTAAGTGACATTGCTAAGACCTAGGCAACAGATGTACTTTCGGATTTAATTTGAATTAAACAATAAAAAGAGGGTAGCAGAGGTTAGCAAAGGAGTAGCTAAGGAGGTAACAAAAGAGTTGTACATTTTTCCAAGGTGTTACTTGAACTCTATATAAATAACAAAAGAGGGGTACTTATTTGTTTCCAGTAGAAATTAAGTAAGAATTACAAGCAACAGAAGACTAAAAGAGTAAAACATCAATTTCTGGATCAAGAAGAGTAGCCTGAAAATAGGTACAAAGGCATTTGGCAAAATACAGAACTGCTGTGGATTCTGAAACCTAGGCTGGACTTGCTAATTTATTTTGCTTTTTTTTTTAAAGGGGGAGGGCAGGGCAATTGGGGTTAAATGACTTGCCCAAGGTCACATGGCTAGTAAGTGTTAAGTGTCTGAGGCTGGATTTGAAGTTAAGTCCTCCAGGGCAGGTGCTCTATTCACTGCACCTACCTAGCTGCCCCTATTTTTAAAAGAATAAAAACAAATATTAAGTACTGGTAAGAAGCCTGAATGGTTGAAACCTGTCTATGTAGAAGCAAGGGTAAAACTTCAATCATTCCATTCTTACTCTCTAATCTCCAGCCTCTTTTTATCTACTGGTTTCCTTTCCTACTGTTTTTAAACATAAGTGCTTCAGTCTCTTTCACACTTAACCCCTCCCCCCACCCAAAGCCAAATACAAACCCCAAACCCTCATGGGAACATCGTCCCCTTAAGCTGTCTTCCTATATCTGTCTTTAGGAGCAAGTTCTAAAAAAACTTGTCTACGTTCATTGCCTGTACTTCCCCTCTCCTCACTCACTCTTCAATCCTATGCAATCTAGCTTGCTTCCAATCTCATAATTTGAAACTGCTCACTCTAAATTTAACAATGACCATTTAATTAACTGACAAATGTTAAGTAACAGTTCTTTCTCATCTTCTTGACTTCTCTGCTGCATTGGGTACTATGGACTCCTTTCTTTTCCTGGGTACTCTCTTCTTCTCTGGTTATTTGTGACCCTGCTCTCTTCTGGATTTCATCCTCCATAGCTAGTCCTTATCAGTCTCCACAGTTATCTCACCACCTAACTGTAGGTGTCCCCTAAGGCTGTGTCTAGGAGACTCTCCGCTTTCTAAATTCTCCCTCTGTGACTTCAACACAAAGAGTTAAATTATCATCTTCATGCAAATGACTCAGTTATATCCAAGTTTAATCTCCCCTGACCTTTAACCCTATTTCACCAATTGTCTACTAGACCTTTCAAACTGAAGTCTGAACATCTCAGACCATATTCAACATGTCAAAAACAGAACTCATAATATTTTTCCCCCAAAGAGATCCTCCTACCATAGTCCCCTTCTCTACTGAAGGTAGGATGCTTTTCTTAGTCTTCCAGGTTCATACCTTGGCCTTGTCTTGGACTCCTCATTTCCCCTCACTTTACTTGTCCAATTAGTTCCTAAATCTTGCCATTTCTATCTCTACAAGTTCTGTAGTGTGCCCACAAAATCCTCCCTGCTGAGATCTCCTCCCTCGAACTCGTCCTCTCTTTTTCTGCTAACATGATTTTCCTTAGGTGCAGATCTGAGCAGGACACTCCTTTGCTCAATAAACACTAGAGGATCCATATTGCCTCTGGTACAGAATATTAACTCAAACTCCTTTGTTTGCCATTTAAAGACTTTTGCAACTTGGCCTAACATTTCTGGCTCCATTATACACCAGACCCTTCCTATACTCTGATCTGGTCAAAATGGCCTTCTCTCCCAGCATCACTCCATCTCCTTCTGGGTGCCTTTGCATTGGCCATTTCCTTTTTCACCTTTGCCCCTTTTTTTTTACCTCACTCCTTTTCCCTTCAATACTCAGCTCAAGCACCACCTTCTACATGAAGTCTCTCCACATGGCCAACTGCCAGTGCCCTCCCAAACCGCAATGTACTTTTTCTTGTTACATTGTATTCATTCTTTATCTATAACATCATATATGTATTTATGTCCCAGAAAAGTCTCAGTGAGTTCAAAGCTTTAATAGCTTAATTCGTTATGCTAATTGAACTATTAACTGTATGTCCAGGTACTGAAAGTCTCTCTTTTAGAATGTTAAGCGCTACAGAGCAGAGGTTATTTCAGTCTTTGTATCCCCAGAGTCTGGCCTAGAGCCACTTAGTGGTGGTGCTTGATAAATGCTGACTGACAGGCATTCAAAAGCAGGTAGAGGTGTTTGTGTTGTTTAGGCATATCATATACCTAAATATGGTACCAAATAATACTGTATCTGAACACTGAAAACAAAATTACAAGAGAAATTTCTTATTCTGAACTTTTCTGAAAAAGACGAAACAAGAAAAACAACGCAAAGAAAACAACTAATGATTTGCAAACCCCCATCTTAGCAAAATCCCAACATATCACTTAATGTCAATTAAGTATTTACAGTTTAATAACAAGCTGATCTCCAGGAAATTATTTTCAGACCTAAAAGCTAAGGAAGTTACAAGCCAGACATTAGAAGAAGGTTATAGGCTTTTTTCAGTTTTTAGAATAGTTTTCTTGTAGGTAATTCCCTAAAGATTTGGTAGCTTCCCCCTCCCCCCCAGTGAAACCTGAAAATATTTGCATATGACACTACAATAAAAACCACTCACCCACCCAAAAAACCACCCACAAAGAACCTTAGTGAGCATTTAGTCTAACAATTTATTTTGCATATAAGGAAATGAAGGCTCAGAGGAGAGAAATGAATTGTTCAAGGTCAAAAAGCCAAATAGTCAAATAGCTCCTCACTTTTGGTGCTGCATACTCTCCCCCAAAAGTAACTCTCTTCTTTTGTCATCACCATTTTCACTGTAATCCATGACTAACTGCTATGGCCCCTCTGATAAATATTTTGGGAAATAATTTTGATGGTTTTTGATGTCATTATGTTGGCTGTATTATAAAAGCATTTCATTCCATTTAATTCAATGGACATTTATTAAGCATTTGTTATGTGCATGACACTGCTAGGTGCTGTCAAGGATTACAAAAATTTTAAAAAGAAAACAAAAGACATCAGCACCCAAATAGCCATAGCAGTATAATTTGTTATTAAAACTGGGATGGATAAACTGTGAACTATTATGTCATAGGAAATAACAACTATGACAAACACAAAGAACTATTAGACTTATATGAAGAGATAAAGAGTGGAGAAAGCAGATTCATCACAATATGCACACTAAACATTTATTAAAAAAATCTTACAGCAACAAAGGATGAAAAAAATGAACAATGGAAAAAGTGCAGGAGATATATTTTTCTTAGAATCTTGTCCACACACACGCAAACTAAAATAACCGTGTTTATCATTTCATTTAAAAATCTTTGTGCATATTTATGTTAAACACTGATGTATACTAAGTTTAGATTTTTTAAAAGATACCTAAGAGCTTCCAGTCTAATAGGGGGAAATGACTTTTACATTAGTGGATGTGTGATTTCATGAATGTAGGGTCCTTTCCCCCACACAGACTGCAACTCATCCACACTTTCTCAAGTGGTGGGACACTTCTACCAACTTCTTCCTTTTATAAATTCTTCATAGGTGGGTTCACCCATGGTACTGGGCAGCCTTTTTTGAGCTGTCTTGACATTATGTATTTACCAATAGAGCATGTAGGTTGTTCTTGCCAAGACTAGCTAACCATTTTTTTCCCCATCATACATCTTTCTGATGACAAGCTTTATGTGGCTTTTCTCACATAAAGCCTCACTGGGAATGTAGCCTACTCATGCCCTCTAAGCACTTCTCCATTACATTTTGGGTGATTCTCAACTTTTAATTTTTCAGAGATAATAATAATAGCTAGCATTTATGCAATTATTACTTAGTGTCAGGTACTGTGCTAAATGCTTTACAAATATCATCTCAGTTGTTCTTCACAACAGCTCGGGGAGGTCAGTGCTGTTACTGTCTCCATTTTACAAGCTGAGGGAACTGGGGCAAAAAGAGGTTGAGTGGCTTGCACAAGGCCACAGCTAGTAAATGTCTGAAGCCACATTTAAATTCAGGTCTCCTGACTCTAGTCTCAATACTCTATCCACTGCACCACCAAGATGCCAACTAGAGACTGTCGGATTCCATTATTATAGCCATATAGATTGATTGGAAGACATGTTAAAAAAAATGGGCCTTTTATTTCAGGGAGAATCATGAGATCACTAAAAGCACTAAATAAATCTCAGTGCAACCCAGTCCATTTACCTTCTCCTGTTTAATTCTCCATATACAGTTTATTGCCCTCCTGCAATGTCTCGCCAAACTGGCCAGTCCATAGAACTTTAAAGCAGATGAGACAAAAAAGTATTCTTTATACACTGTACTTTTCCTGTGTGGATTGTTGGTTAGGCTGAACTTTTTGAGTGATTATGGCAGTTGAACAGCAAAGTAGATAGTGCCAGGCCTACAGTCCAGTTAGACCCTAGTTCAAAACCTGCCTCAGACTCTTACCAGCTATGTGTCCCTGGGCAAGTCTCTTAACCTTGATCTGTTTCAGTTTCCACCACAGATGGAGATAATAATAGTATCTGCCTCCCAGGGTTGTTGTGTATATAAACTGCATTCTTAAGTTTTATCTAATTTTGGGAGATAGCTTATTTTATCTTATTTATCAGATAAGTATTATCTCACAAAAAGGGTTAATACTTATCAAATACTTTGCAAACCAAAAAAGTGCTACTTAACCCCAATTGCCCTACCTTCTCACCTCTAAAAAGGCAAAACAAAACAAAACACCCCAAGCCCCCCAAAACCATATAAGTGCTATGTAACTATTATTTTATTATTATGGATCTCATTTCAGGGGCTCTGTTGACGTCATCAATACAACATCTGCAAACATCTAGGGCCTTACTTATGTAGCTGGAAGGAACTCTTCCATTTGGACTTTGCATTGGATTTCTTACATGATGGCATCAAAAGGACATAGAATGCATATAGCTCCCTGTTTTTTGTTTTGCTTAATATTAATCATTAAGTCAAACAAATTTATCTCTTGTGTTAACTTCTTTTAAAAATCTTTTATGATATCAATATATGCATGGGAAATGCTGAAGAGAGCCTGTTCTACTGAAACAAATGCTTTCTCCCTCTTACAGTCATCAAGCAAGCTGAGTGTTTGAAGGCAGAAAGACTAATAGGCAGCTATTAGAACAGTTTAGGTTAGAGAGACCAAAGCAGGGGGATTGCGAAGCAAGTCAATTGGGAGGGACGGGAATGAGAAATTCTACCATGGTAGAATAACAACTAGCAATTGAGATACTAAAATGATAATTCCTGGAATAGACAACTGAGCAAAATGATATCAGAGTATACAGTGGTGAAGCCCTAAGGCTTTGCCTTAATGCCCACCTGATGCTGATTTTACTACCACAGGATGTCTGTTTATCCAATATCACTGGAAGCCCTAAAGGCGGAAATATAAGATCTGACTAACCCATGTGCTAGAAATATTCACTCTCCCATCTTTTCTAAGTCCACTCATGTACTGTCCGGGCTAATCTATTAAAACAACATAACAAACGAACAGACAACTACCTATGAAGCACAAGCAAAATGGGGGGAAAAAAGAACATACTTCTCTGTAACTATACACACATGAAATGTGATCCTTCTGTGAGTTGTGGTTGTGCTGATGGAACTGGTGATGTTGAAGGCTCAGGTGACTGGGACAGATTTTTCACTGAAAACAACACACCAAGAAAATGTGAGAAAATAAAAACCTTTAACATACAGTGGGACAGTAACCCTGGGGCTCTATTCAGATGGTAACAAATGTAGTCTGGAAAAAGGACCACGAGAGGCCTTTTTCTGCTTTGTAGCTTTCACAGTGATTATAGCACAGTGCCTCACACATAATGGGTTCTTGATAACATACAAATGAATGGCTTTGAGTAGAAATGAACAGATGTGTTTATTTTTTCTTGCTACTGTCTAGTTCTGGAGCAGAGGACTCTAAAATCTTTCATCAGAATCTTAGCGTCAAAATGTTAGCTTTTGTAGTTTTCCAGACTTCTGACTGACAGCTAAATGAGTCACTCCTAGTTAGGTTCTCAATCTGTCTTATCTTTAATAAACTTTCTAAGTTGGTGTGGACAGATGATACAGAGGAGGAAAGTTACCTTACTTTTTCTAAACGATATTATAATACTTTACACATGCTGATACATCTGAGAGATGTAGTGTTGTGTAGCAGAAAAACAACCCAGGACTTGGGATCAGGATCCTGTATTTATGTCTTGGCACTGACAGTCATCAGCTGAACAACCTCTGGTAGGAATATCAAGATGTAGGGCCCTGGTTTCCTCATTTAAAAAATGGGAAAATAAGTTATAGGAGTGACCAATCCATTTTGATAATATAGGTAAAGTGCTTTGCAAACTGCTATCATTATAAGCTAATCTTTACCTAGCATTTTAAGGTTTACAAAGCACTCCATATCCATATCCATATCATCTGTTCTGGAAGGTAGGTGCAGTTATCTCCTGTTTATAGACAAGGAAACGGACTCAGAGAGATGGAGTGATTTGTTCCAAGATTCAAATGCAGTCTTCTAGATGCCAAGTTCAATACTTCTAGCTCCTATTAGGTTGTTGTTAGTGTGTCTAAAACCTTAAGATGCTATAGAAACATGAGTTGGGTGATGTTAAGGGACAATTTCAGGAATTAGTTATATTAACAGTGAACATTTTTTAGAAATTAACTCACTGTTAATGGAAGTGAATTGACTATTGTGAATAAGTTGTAGTCAGATCAAAGTAATGATTAATTCAATTTAAAAGTCTTGTTTATGATCTAACGAGGAAAAATATTTCAGTACAAAACATCCTATCTTAGAATGACAGTGAATATAGGTAACCAGCAAAAATGTAGCCCTCACACCTCTATGTCCTGCAGTGTAAGGAACACTGGTAGGGTTATGAGGAGATGTGGTCTTAAGGTCTAGGCATGAACACTTCTTATCTGTGTAATTTTGAGCAAATCATTTTATGTTTGAGCCCCCGTTTCTTCATCTGTAAACAGAGGATAATAATTCACTTATAACCCATAATGGAGGAGCTGAAGAACCATATTCTACTTTTCTCTGGAAGAAGGGAGGTATTATAATACTTAGTTTGAAAAAATATTGCTATAGCAGGATAATACTGTAATTGTTCTTTTCCTGTTAAATGTGTGGAAGAAATTCTCATTTCTACTAGTTCTCCTTATTTGGGATTAACTGACCCTAACTACCATGTCAAATTCTGGGACACCAAGGCAAGCACTTATGGGGTTCAGCAGGGTCAGGACCAATGAATTCAGTCTTCATTTTTGGCTACTTAATTTTGCACGACCTCTAGAGAACCATGTTCTTGTGATGCCTACCAAGAGGACCAATTTTATAAGGAGAATTGTGACTTTTTTTCATTAAGGAATGTTTTTAATCAAGGTCAAAAATAGAAAAATGATGAAAAAGATTATATAAAATAGGAGGGAAAGAATTATAACACATATAATATTTACCTGGTATTGCTTGATTTCCTCTTGAAATCTCAGCAGTTGATTCATAAGAAATGACATTCCCTTCTTGTTCATTAACTCTGGTCATTTCCTTTTCTTCTGAGTTACTTTCTGGTTTATGATTTGTGATTAGAGCTGCAATTTGGGTGCTAGTGAATATAGAGGGATATTTTAAAATGTGGTTCTAGATTATGTAAAGAACCTAAATATAAAAACTAAACTTAGGATACTGATTATTTTTCCTGAGACATTATGAAGCTAAAAAATAAATTTTGTTGTTTTTTTTTGGCATTAAAGTATTTTTTTTCAAAACTTCAAAGCACAGAAAGGAAGGGAATGCTATGTCTTTTTTAAGGACATTACGTAAATATATATTAGTTTATTTTGAGTAACAGTAAACAAAACAGGAATAAAATTACCAAAAGCAATGAGGCCTGTAAATTGTAACAAAAAAACCTCAATAAATACCATAACACTTTTGTGAGATATAAGTTAAAATGTTAACACAACTGGCTTGAGCCAATGCTATTTTCATGTGGGTAAATTAAATTTCTATGGTTTCTAGCATCAGTAATTTTTCTAATTACTGCTAGTTACTTTTGTTTTTACCTGTATGAAATATCATCAGATATTTTTTCTCTATCCTTTTGCTTATCCATCATTTCTTCAGAATCCTCTTCTCTTGGCTCAGATTTCAATAGTGTTTCACAGGATGCGTCATTATCAGTTTTCATTATCTACAGGACAAAAATCAAATGTCCTCTTTCAAATCATTCTTAAATATATGCACAGACATATACAAAAAGTACTCTCCCACAAATAAAATTATGACTATAGTAAATTATCTTCCCTGTGAAATCACAATGCTTTCTGTAAGCTTTTCTATAACAATAAATTATATAATGGGGTGCCAGGTTTCTGGGTTCAATAATAACATTCGAAAACATATTAGATTGTAAATTACAATCCAGCATTCAGGAAGGATATTATTATAAAAGTCTCTCTTAGTCTAAATGCCTAAATTTCAGAGTTTCTTTGAAAGAGGCTGAGACTACATAGTTTCAATAATCAGGTGACATAATTGAGGAAATCTTTAAAAAATATTAAGTCCTGTAGGCCTTTCTGAAGTGCTCTGTAATCCCTAGGAATCTGATTCTGTGAAGTAAGACAGAAAATATTATTTCTCAGATAGTGTTCAAATGAGCCCAAACTCGACAGTTTATCCATTCAACTAGTAAGCATTTATTTAATGCCAACTATATACTAATCTTGGTGATGCACTCAGGATTCAAAGATGAAAGTCTGTGCCTTTAAGGAGCTTAAATACTACTAAGTGGGACACTCATAGATACAAAGTATATCAAACACAAAATGAATACAATGTGATTTCTGGAGGGAAAGCATTAACAAAGAGAGAGAGGGTGGGGATCAAGATAGTAACAGATGAGCAGAGCAGAGCCATGAAGAACACAAGGGTTCCACTAGGTGCAAGTTAGTTAGCACAGAAGATGCCAGCAATTGGGACAGTCTTCTAAAGGCAGAGAGAAGAGAGATGGACACTATGCATGAAGAAGTACAAATACCTGCTAGCTACAGCTTAGTACAAAAGAGAATAAGCCTAGAAAAACAGGCTGCAGTCAGACTGGTCAGAACTAATGTGGCAGCATCAGTTTGGCACCTTTGGGGAGTACTCACTAAAGAGGTAACAAAAATGATGTAGGGAAACCAATTAGGAGAATCTTCTAAGAGTGGGAAGAGGGTAGTAGTGTAGTGAAGAAGGCCATGAACCTGGAAAGTTAGGTGGAGCAGTGAATAGAGCACCAGCCCTGGAGTCAGGAGGACCTGAGTTCAAATCCAGCCTCATACACTGAACACAAAAACTAGCCATGTGACCTTGGGCAAGTCACTTAACCCCCAATTACCCTCCAAAAAAAAGAGGCCATGAACTAGTATGGTGGTTCTGAGAGTTCATATATTATGAATGCAGAACTGACAAGACTTTGCAAATGACTAGATATGAAGGATAGAGAGGGAAGAGTTGAGGATGGCACTCAGATTGCAAACCTGGGTGAATGGAATAATAGTGAGAATAACACACAGAAAGTAGCCAACATTGAATTATGATGCATGAGAAAGAAGCCAGTGGCCATGGTGTCAGAAGTATATTTGCACATGGCTAAGAAATAAAGTGAATTAGGGAACCAAAAAGGGAGGAGGCAAATTTGACCTCACAGGCATTACTGAGACTCAAAAGGACTAGCACCATAACTGCAATATAGCACAGGAAGGGACCCCTTATTTAACAGAAATGTTATCAGTA
Source organism: Petaurus breviceps papuanus (assembly GCF_028583685.1). Classification (NCBI taxonomy): domain Eukaryota; kingdom Metazoa; phylum Chordata; class Mammalia; order Diprotodontia; family Petauridae; genus Petaurus; species Petaurus breviceps. Next base: position 8,248,647 of record NW_027186502.1, on the reverse strand, counting down.
AAATGAGGACATAGTAACAGAATATATTAAGACCAGATATTCATGGAGGGAAATTCTAGAACCAGAAGAGGGAAGTATGGTAGACAGTATCTGAATGAAGATCAATGGAAGTAGAAATAGTAGCAGTATTATCGGAAGAACATACAACAGACTATCTGGATAGAAAGGAAATACATGAAGAGTTTGGCAAATAATTACAAGTCTGGCAGAGAAACACGATACTTAAGTGACGGGGAAGTTGAATTTTTTAGATATCTGTTAGAAGTTTCTGTCCAAATCAATCAATCAGTAAACATTTATTAAGTGTCTAACACATACCAGCTATTGTGCTAAATGCCTGGGATATAAAGAGGCAAAAGATAGTCCTTGCTCTCAAGGAACTTACAATCTAATGAAGGATATAATTTGTTTGCCACTATCACTTCAATCTATCAAAAGGTGGAAAGACCAAAAAAGAAGATATTCTATTCTGGATCTAAATCTTAACCAGAAGGAAGGAACTGATTTCTAGGGTAGGAATGATGGGAACTTTAAGGTTCCATAAGACTATTCTGTCTTGGAGTTTGTGATGGAGAAGTGAAGGAAAGCCACAAAGAGAGAGCAGATTTCAAGAAGTTCAGAATTTTCATTATTTGGTAACTTATTTTGACTGCTGTGACTTGCCTCATGGTGTGTCAAAGTGATATCTTGATGTAGAAGGGAGGTTAAATGTCAGGCTTATTGTATATGGAATCTTTAAGCTTGGAAGATTTTTCTCCTAAGTATAAGAACATTCTATTTGAAAAAAATGATCAAGTATTTATTCTCATGTTTCCCTATCCCCTGAAAAAAAAGAAAGGAAAAGAAAAAGTATAGAACTCTTCTATCAAATAAACAAAACAAATTCCTATGTTGACCACAACCAAAATGTGCCTCTCATTCTGCATTTTGGTTCATCAGAAGATGGGCAGAATTCTTATTCCTCAGTCCTCTGTAGTGACTGTTGATCACTGCATTGATTAGGGTTCTTAAAGTCTTTCAGAATTATTCGTTTTAAAAATATTGATGTTATAGCATCAATTGTTCTCTTGCTTCTGCTTACTTCACTGTGCATCAATTTGTATGAGTTTTCCCAGTCTCTTTATTTTTGATGGTTCAGTGGTATTACATTACATTCACGTGCCATAATTTGTTCAGCCATCCCCCGACCTAATGGAGTTCTAGTTGTGTCATGGTTCCCAAAAGAGCTGCCATAAATATTTTTGCAATAAGCTTTACAGTCAATTCCCTCTCATTGCTGCCTCTTTTTGGGAAGATAAAATGAGGAATTTATTGTATAATTTTTAATAGGCACAAGTGGCATGAAATAGAAACCAATGGTTTCAAATACAATCCTCTTTTTATGTTCAACTATGTGTATGAAATGTTCTTTTTAAAGGACATTTAAATTCTGAAAAAAATTAAGTCAATTGAGGAAAGTTTATTGTATTCCAAGATTTTCTCTTACTTAGAGTAGCTGCTGCCAAATCTCATTTTGTATTTTAATCCTATCTTTCTGGCTTTTCAGCATTTTTCTTTGACTTAGAAGCTGTGGATTTTGCTATGATATTCCTGAGAGATCTTATTTTGATTTTCTTTTAGTAGGTGACCACTGGAGTCCATTTGCATTTTTCCTTTATTTATATTAAATTCAGGCAATTTTTATTTCTGATTTCTTGGAATACAGTTTTGAGGGAGACCAGTGGTTCTTCATGTATCTTTCCTTTATTGGTTTTCCAGGTCAGTTGTTCTTAATAGCAGATCTTATATTTTCTTCTATTTAAAAACTTTTTTGGTTAGCTTCTTACTTGCATGTTAAAAAGTTTTCTTTGAAACAATCAACAAGCATTTATTAACCACCAAGTATACTCAAGGCACTGTGTTACACGCTAAGAGGGAAAAATCTACAAGGGAGATAAAATATGAAGGATACATAGATAGAGAATAGTCACATATAAATACAATATTTTTTCCCTTTCACTGGGGGACATTAATGATGGGGGCAATCAGGAAAGACATCTTTAAGGAGGTGAGCTAATTTCCAAGAGGTGGAGGTAAAGAAGGAGACATTTCCAGACATCAGACTTAGCCTGTGCATAGATACAGGAGACAAAACATGTGTATAGGGTATAAGTAAGAAAGTCTGACTGGAACTTAAGAGTGTGTGTGTTGGAGTAACACACATATAACACATATCATCAGTTTGGGAAGATACACATACTGGAGTCAAAGACTTTTAATTCCAAAGAGAGGCTTATCCTTTATCTCAAAGGCAATGAGGAACCACAGAAGCTTTTTGACTGAGGAGTGAATAGGGCAAGGCTTTAGGAATATCAATTTAGCAGCTGTGAGAACAGATTTTAGAGGGGAGAGACTAAATGCAAGGAAACCAGTGAGAAGTCAATGGCTCAAGTGGGAGGTGATGAGGATCATGCCTGGATGGTTGTGGTACAAGTGGAGAAATAGATGCACAGAGATGTTAGTGAGGCAAAATCAATGAGACTTAGCAATTGACTGGATATGGGAGTAGGGATGACTTTTTTTTTTTCATTTTTCAAATACTTTATTAACTTCTGATTTACATCATTAATTTCCGCCAGATTTTGAGTTGCAAGTTTCTCCCTGTTTTTCCCATACCCACCACCCCAAAATAGCAGTCCCACAGGATATCCCCTCCTCCAATCTGCTCTCTCCCATATCTTCTCCCATACACCCTTAGACTTTTCCAGTAGGGCATGGTGGATCTCTATGCCCCAGTGCCTGTATATCTTCCCTCCCAATTACACGTAAGATGCTGTTAATAGTATATATATACATATACATTTATATATAAATAAAATTTTAAACATTTGATTTTAAAACTTTGAATTCTAGATTCATTCCCTCCCTTGTCACCCACCCTTACTGGGAAGATAAGCAGTTCAGTATAGATTGTTCATATGTAGCTACTGCAAAACATTAACATAGCAGATATATTGTAAAAGACTGACTATATTTCCCTCCCTCCTATCCCACCTCCCACTTGTTCTATTCTCTACTTTGATCCTGTCCCTTTTCAAAAGTGAGTGCTTCCAACTTCCCTCCCCCCAGCCTGCCCTCCCTTCCATCATCTCCCCTCTCATCCCCTTCCCCCCTACTCTCCTGTAGGGTGAGATACCCTATTTAGTGTGTATGTCATTCCCTCCCCGAGCCAGATTCAATGACAATAAGGCTGACCCATTCCCTTTTGCCTTCCTATTCTTCCCCTCCATTGTAACCATTTTCCTTTGCCTCTTCTATGAGATAGTTTACCCATTCTGTCTCTCTCCATCTCCTCTCATTATGTTCCTCTCTCACCTCTTAATTTCCCCTTTTAAGTATCATCCCTTCCTATTAAATTGGTCCTGTGCCCTCTATCTATGTATACCTGTAAACATATATACACACATTCACATATGTATTCTTATGCCCGTATACCCTCCAATGTAGACATATATAATATATGTATAAAATATATATGTATACACATATTTCTATTCCCTTCAACTATTTTCATATTGAGAAAAGTTTTATCAGTTACAATTATTGTTTTTCCATGTGGGAATGTCAATAGTTCAACTTTGATAAGTTCCTTATGATTTCTTTTCCCTGTTTACCTTCTCAAGCTTCTTGTATCTGAATGTCAAATTTTCTATTCAACTCTGGTTTTTTCATTAAGAATGCTTGAAAGTCCTCTATTCCATTGAATTACCATATTTTCCCCTGAAACATGATACTCAGTTTTGCTGGGTAGGTGATTCTTGGTTTTAATCCCAGTTCCTCTGCCCTCTGGAATAATATCATATTCCAGACCCTTCGAACCCTCAGTGTAGAAGCTGCCAGATCCTGGGTTATCCTGATTATGTTTCCACAATATTCAAACTGTTTCTTCCTGGCTGCTTGTAATATTCTCTCCTTGATCTGGGAATTCCCGAACCTGGCTATAATATTCCTAGGAGTTTTCTTTTTGGGATCTTTTTCAGGAGGTGATCAGTGGATTCTCTCAACCTCTATTTTGCCTTCTGCTTCTAAAACATCAGGGCAATTTTCCTTGAGAATTTCTTGGAGGATGATTTCTAGGTTCTTTCTTTGATCACAGCTTGATCAATAATTTTTTAAATTATCTCTCCTGGATCTATTTTCCAGGTCAGTGGTTTTTCCCATGAGATATTTCACATTGCCTTCTATTTTTTCATTTGTTTGGATCTGTTTAACATCATCTTGATTTCTCTTAAAGTCACTACACTAGCTTCCCTTTGCTCCATTGTAAACCTGAGGGAATGATTCTCCTCAATGAGCTTTTGAGATTCTTTTTCCATCTGGCAAATTCAGTTTTTTAAGGCATTCCTCTCCTCATTGCCTTTTTGAGCCTCTTTTGCCAATTGAGTTAGTCTGTTTATTAAGGTGTAATTTTCCTCAGTCATGCTGTTGATGCTCATTTTGTAATTTTCTTGCATTGTCCTCATTTCTCTTCCCAATTTTTCCTCCACTTCTCTTATCTGCTTCTTAAGGTCCTCTATGGCCTGTAACCGGCTTGTATTTTCCTTTGAAGCTTTTGGTGCAGGAATTCTGACTTCACTGTCTTCCTCCTATTCCATGCTTTGCTCCTTTTTGTTCCCCAAATAGGAGTCTAATGTTGTATTCTTCTGTTTGTTTTGTTTCTTTGCCTGGTCATGTCGCCCCTCAGTCACTTGACCCCTGGGCTTTTTGCCACAGTAGGACTTTGCCACCAGACAGGGGAGCTTTCGTCCCAAACACTGGGGTTTTCTCAGCTGCCAGAGGTATTAGTTGGGTGCCCTCTCTGAGGCCTCCACACGCTTTGGCAAGCTGGTCACACACCCCAGGACCTCCACCCTAGACTGCAATCCAGATCCAAGAAGGTTAAAGCAAAAGCGATTACACCTCAGACTGGTCGCTTCAGACTGCAGGCCAGTGGCTAAAGCTGCAAGGGCCTGGAGTCTCAGCAGCTTCTCGCCCTGGAGGCAAAAGCCAGTGCACTCCCAACTACTGGTCCCAAAGTTCACACTGCACTGACCTCTCACTTTGTCCTTCGCATCTATGTGTTGAAAAATTTGGACACGGCCACAGCTGCTGGTGAGCTTGAGCCCCTCTGGCCAGTGGCTGGTCAGACCCACTCTGGGGCTAAAACCTCTGGCTCACGTGGGCCTGGGCTTGGCTCCAAGAGCGCTGCGCTGGCTGATTCCTACCGGCCTGCGGGGCTGTCCTCAGCGGGAGGTTAGCTTCTCTGTGTCATTTTGTGGGTTCTGAAGCTCCAAAGTTTGTTCAGAGTCCTCTTTTTACATGGATTGGGGAAGGTGGAAGCTGGAGCCACCCAGAGGTCCTGCTTCCACTCCGCCATCTTGACTCCGCTCCCGGAGATGACTTCTTAACTTTAGATGAACTCAAACTCAAGTTTAGATTGTTACCTTGAATTACCAGAAGATTGGTGGTGACGACCTTGATAAAAACAGGAGAATGAAAGAAGGGGTGATTTCAGGGAATAATGATTTCTGTTTCTGGCATGTTGTGTCTGAGGTGCATATGGGACACTCAGGTGGAGGCATCCCATAAGGCAGCTGGAGGTGATGTTGGATTGGAGCACAGGAAAGTTGAAGCTTGCATATGGTGATATAGGAACCATCTGCATATGGATGACAGCTGAACCTATGGGGCCTGATGAGATCATCAAGAGAGAGTACAGGAGAGGGACTGATCCCAAATGGCCAGCTCCTGCTTCCTGTGAGCTATACCCTCCTGGGCCTTACAGGAAACATCACTCAAAGTCAGGGAGAACTGGGTTCAAGTATCACCTATTATGCCACTGACTATATGACCCTGGGCAAGTCTCTAAAGCTAGAATTTGCAGAACAGATGCTAATCTCCTTCAGTAGTGGGAATTCCTTAGACCAATGAGACCACAGATTTGGTTAAAAACAAGTCATAAAGCATCCCAGGGCAGGCTGAATCCAAAAGGAGGAGAACCCCAGCATCCAATACTGTAGAGGCTGAGAAGAGTAAGAACTGCACAAAGGTAACTGTACATTTAGCACAACTGGACTTAGCAATAAAGAGATAAGTAATAAATTTCAGCTGAGTGTTGGGGGACAGAAGCCAGATTATAAAGGGGGATGTGAGATGAGGTGGGGGTGGGGACAATAAGTGAGTGCAGGTGGCTTTTTCTAGAAGTTTGCTTGAGAAAAGGAGAGAGATATTACTTTGAGGGAAGCATAATGTTTAAGCGAAGGTTTTTTTTTAAAGGATCAGGGAGATTTAGAAATGCTTTTAAGTAGCAAGGAAGGAACCAATTGTTTAAGAACCAGATGAAAGTTAGAGAGAGAGGAGATGACTGAAGGGGACAGAGGATGGCTCAGGATGAAATTAAATAGGGATAAATGTAAAGCTTTACATGACTAAAAAAACCTGTCAATTTCACAAGTATAAAATGGGGGAAGGGAATGTACAGAAGGTATCTAAAAAAGACCTGTGGGTTTAAGTGGATTTCCAGATTCTTATGTGATGAGATGTATCAGCCACTAAAGCTAAAGACTGGATGATGAGAGGGAAAACCATCAGGAATAATGATCCCATTGTACTTTGCCTTGGTCAGACCACACATGTTCAGTTGGGGGCACCACAGTTTAAGAGATCTTTTAGGGGACAACATGCAGGAACTGTAGAGCCTCCAGTTCATGTCATAGGAAGCACAGCAAGAGATAATATTTAGTGTGGAAAAGAGAAGACTTGGGGAGGATAAGACAGGTCTTCAAATAACTGAAGTTAGCTGTCATGTGGAATAGAAAAATATCCTGCTCTCTTTGGTCCCATTGGGCAGAAATACAGGTAGAAGTTGCAGAGAGGCAAATGAAGAAAATTTTCCTAATAAATGAAACTTATCCAAAAGTGCAATAGCTGCTGGGAGAGACATCATGAGAGCACTTCAAGTAAAGCTGGATAACTACTTGTCTAGTGTGCAGTAAGGGACTACTTGATCAGTACAAGAAAGAAATAAGCATTTTTTTTTTTTTTGCTTTCTGGAGGGCAACTGGGGTTAAGTGACTTGCCCAAGGTCACACGGCTAGTAAGTGTTAAGTGTCTAAGGCTGGATTTGAACTCAGGTCCTCCTTACTTCAGGGCCGATGCTCTATTCTCTGCACCACCTAGCCACCCCTAGCATTTGTTAAGAACCTACTATGTGCCAGGCACTGTGTAAACACTCTGCATATTGTATCTCCCTTGTTCTTCACAATAACCTTGGGAAGGTAGATGCAATTATTACCCACATTTTACAACTGAGGAAACTGAGGCAGGCAGATGTTAAGTATCTGAAGCATGTTAACTACTTTATCACCCAGTTGCCTGGACTAGATGACCAGTGAGTGAGGCCTCTTCCAACTCTGAATAACTCCGTGAAATGGTTCTATTTTTAATATTACAATCTTTAAGCACAGGTTATAAAACAATATTGTTATAAATCAATAGTTATTTGATTAGTAAAATGAAAGCATGACCAAAATAAACTTTTGTCAGCAAAAAAATAAAAAAGAGAACTAGAAAGGCTAAAATAAGGTAAGGAAAAGATATGAAGGGAAAATAAAATAGACAGAGGAGTTAGCAAGTAATACATTTTTAAATGGTTCATAAAACTGAAATTTTGTTTTTAAAAGTGTCACTTTATGTGCTCAAATAGAAAATTTTCTCTTTCTGAGAACCCCTACTCAAATGAACTTTGTACCTCTTTACTGAAATCCTCCTCCTGAGGGTCTATGGTGATAGCTTCTTTCAGCTGAGCTACCTCTTCTGTAGAAGTTTCAAGGTTAGTTTCAACACTGTCTTCTCTACTGATGTTCTCCGGTTCCTTAATGTTACTTGATATCAAATCATCCCTCTGATTCTGTGCAACAAATTGGACATTTAGATTTACAAGGGATAATATATCTATACACTGTCTATTCACATTGCAAAGAACATCTAAAACTTTCTTGACACATCCTGGCTCATAGGACATACATTTCTTTATTCTTAAATGAGCTGTCTCTCCTGCCCAGAGACTACAATAAATGAGACGAGAATCTAATGAAAATCAGTCAGAGGAAATAAAAGGAACACGCTATATGTATAATTTATTTTTGTTTCTAGTTTTTAAACTTAGCCATTTTGGTGGCTGGCAGAAATATGCACTTATTCAATTCCTACTCTAATCCTTGAGAGCAGGAAAAATAAGAATAATTATTTGCATCAATGCAATATCTTAAAGTTTACACTAACTTATAATTAGTCATTGGTAACAGCTATTGCTAATAAGCAAGAAAATGGGGTTAATTATTATGATGAAGGGGAATAATTTTAAGCTGATGAAACCAGCTAATCTGTTGTAATTCAGAGTGACTGTGTAACATTCAGGTGAAACTTCATTACGTGAAAACTTTCCACTCAAAACGGATCTGATATGAGCTATATATATAGTAGGCTCACTATCTTATATCCTTATGCTTACAATGATGAGCAGAGAACAAAGATGGTAGTACTCTAGAAGGCCAAAGTGAAAATATGTAGCACAGTAAAATTAGAAAGTTAATGAGACGATAAAGGCAATAAATACAAGGCAAAAAGTATCTGAAGGAAAGCAGAATATTTACAAAAGGGAAGCCTTTGACTGTCTCTTGCTACAGTTTAGATGCATGTAAATAAGAATGCAGAACAACCCACAGCATTTGAGAGAGGGGAGAACAGGGGGAAACAACAATATCATACATTTATATGGAATTTCTGAAATTTTTAAAAAGTGCATTCATTCATAAAAGATCACATGGTATAGAGCAAAAAACCCCCAGGGAATCTGAAGAAAAAGGAACTGGGTTTGAGACCTTATAGTACCAGTTACTATAAGTATGTGACCATGGAAAGATCACCAACCCTTTCTGAAGCTCATAACCATAAAAGGAGGGGTATATAACTAAAATTATGTAATACAGCATTATAATGAACTAGTCCAATAAAAACGGACTGTTTATCATACTATAATGAACAAAAGTTTTCATTTACTTGGATCACCCTGAATGGATTATCTCTGCAAAATGATGGACTCTGCAGGGGTGACTGGTCTGAAGCACCAATGAGAGTCAGTCCTTTTTTCTTCTCCCTTAGGCAAGCTTGTTGGCGTCTTTTTATTCTTTCCATTTGTTCCTCCAGAGTCATACGAGGTCGAGTACTTTCAGCCAAACACAGCTGCTCCACTGCACTTCTAGGCCTTTCCTTGAAATAATTTTTTAAACATTAGAAAAAAAGAGACAACAGTTTTTGAAAAGCATGGATAAAATAAAACATATTGCAAAGTGTGTCTCAGTTACATTTTTCTATTAAAAATGAAACATGAAGATCTCAAATGTTATTAATCTTTTTTTTTTTTTTTTTTTGCTTTTTGGAGGGGGGAAAGCAGGGCAATTGGGTTTAAGTGACTTGCCCAAGCTCACACGGCTAGTAAGTGTTAAGTGTCTGAGGCCAGATTTGAATTCAGGTCCTCCTTAGCCAGTGTCTATTCACTGTACTACCTAGCCATCCAAAATGTTTTTAATCTTAAAGGCAGAATTTTATTCTATTTTGAAATGGTAATTAATATATGTGAGCAAGGACACTGAGGAAAATTCTCCTTTCTAAACAGAGCAAACTTTATAAACCCAGGCTGCAGAGATGACACATTATTTCCTCTCTTCTTTCTGTTCCCATGCATGGGTCATTTATAGCACTGCCTGGTAAGCAAAACCAAAACAGAAATGACTCAGGAATCAATCTAACTAGGTGGTTTTCAAATTTCTGTAACAATGGGCTAGCAATAAGCAAAACTCTATCACTGCTTAAAACTCAGCCTAAGAAAAAACAGAAAGACTGGGGGGGGGGGGGAAGATGGAAACCGAAGAAAGGCCTTTCCCAGATGTGAAGTATAGAAATCTTTTATACAAGTACATTTAAAATCAATGCATGTCATCAAAGGTTTGTTACAAACAGATAAATGATACAAATATTCTAAAATGTTTTTAATCAGTAGTGAAAAGGGAATAGAAATATTTGTCAAAATACAGGAAACATCATTTTAAAAGCAAAGAGAATTAGTATTAAAACAAAAATTCCAGGGATCAATAAACTACCAATTTGTATTTCCCTTGCCAGATATGAAAAACATATTATAAGTGAGGTATTTTTTATCTTTAGATTTAAAATCATTCAATTTAATTTAATTCAATCGATTCAATTTAAAAAAGTGATTATCTTGTAGACTTTTTCAGAACAGAATTATAAAGATGCTGAACATTCTTTTTTTTTTTTTTTTTGCCTTTTGGAGGGCAATTGGGGTTAAGTAACTTGCCCAAGGTTACACAGCTAGTTTTTTTGTGTTAAGTGTCTGAGGATGCTGAACATTCTTAAAAAAAGTTTTAATATTTAAAAACACTTGCTATAGGTCTGGGTCAGTGGGAGACATTTAACCTGATAGAAATTTATAGAGAGACAGTATCTGAAAGAAATCAGAGTAGAAGTAAGGTTCTGGATTGCTAAGGAGAGGTTTCTGACTTCCTGTTAGTATGCTTTTACTCTCTCAGCTTATGGGTGGAAATATCAGCTGTGTTAAGCTGGCCTCCAAACTACAGTTTTATATTTTTTCATCCCTTTTTAACTCCCCAAAATGAACACTTCTCATAATATTCAAGTAGACACAAAAAGGAGAAAGGTAAAGTGAAAGAACTTAGTATATGAGCAAGTGCACAAGAGAGGAAGCAATATGTATAACAAGGGCTGCATTTCTTCGAAAAATAAGTTTAGTTTGCACTGAAATGAAGATATGCAAATTTCAGTTGCTGCCTGGGAATAAAGCTATTTTTAGTCTTCAGATATATTGTCTTCCCAGGAACATTTTTAACTTCATTTTCCCTTTAAGCACTACAAATGGAAAACTCTCTCTGAATCTCATATCATACTTTAAAATGGTAACAAAGTGAGATTAATTATTCTGTTGTTGCCACATTTGTTAGGTCTAAAATAAAGCAACTAATAATTTCTATTAGATAAAAGATCTAATATAATGTTCATTAATCCTTTTTTTCCTCCCTTGATTCTTTTATATGCTGTCACACTTAAAAAATGTAAGGCAAATTCTGCAGCAAAGATGCTTGATTCTGCTGGTTTTATACAGAACAAAGACAGAAAGAAAAAGGCCTAGTAGTATATATCTTCAAATCAATGTCAGACTTTTAAAATAACGGCATTAGAGAAACATGCCTACTTTAATCACGACAGTCCAATTTTGTTTTAGAGAAACATGACCATTTAAATCTTGATAAGTGTCTTAACACAATAATGTATAATATAGTTTAATGAGGGAATTATATAGGCTTTCAATTTTATTTTTTATAATTTTCTTCTGGTATTATTGAAAGAAGACAATGTATTCCTTCTAGAAGAGTGGTTCTTCACCTTTGTTGTGTCATGGGCTATGCTGGCACTACTTTGCAGCTTAAGCACCCCTTCTCAGAATGTTTGTTGTCTAACATTCATAATCCAAGGACAAGTTTCAGTTAGAAGCTAGGGAAAATAAAGATGTCATTTTAGTCCCCTGAAATCTATCCACAAAGCCCTTGGGATTCTGTGGACATTAGGTTAAGAACTTCTTTTGCAGAGGAGCTAATCCAGATTTTTTAAGGAACCATCTTTTTGTAATAAAATACACTTTAAGATAATGTTGCTTATTAAATCAACTTTTCCAAGACAATCCACTGATTTCAATCTTCCCTAAAAGCTCACTATTTCCAGCTTCACCATTAAAGCAGTTGATAATGCAGAATTGCATAGTGTGTTGGAAAGAAGGATGGATTTGAGGCTAGAAGAGACACAGATTGAAGTTCTGCTTTTCGTATTTCTAGATATTTGATTATGGGGTAAGTTCTTAAACCTCTCTGAGTTTGTCATCTATAAAATGGGGATAATAAGGGGTGGCTAGGTGGCACAGTGAATAGAGCACCGGCCCTGGAGTCAGGAGGACCTGAGTTCAAATCCGGCCTCAGACACCTAACAAAAACTAGCTGTGTGACCTTGGGCAAGTTACTCAACCCCAATTGCCTTCCAAGAAAAGCCCCCCCCCCCCAAATGGGGATAATATTACCTGTAGTGTTTCATAGGGGTATTATACTAATAAAATATCTAGATATAAGAGATGAACTATGTGCATTATAAGAATCTTTAATTATGCAAATTAAATCTGCTACAAAGAACCCATCATATACAAGAAATATTTCTGGGGTACTTTGTAGAAGCTGAAAATGGTCGTTTATTTGGATGGGAAAATGATGAGTATTGTGCACTTTATAGGTGCTTCCATTTTCTCTTTCCCTCTCTTCTTAACTCCTTGCAATTTGGCTTCTCATCTTTGGATTCCTCCAAAATTGCTCTTTTCAAAGTTAGTTCTGATCTCTCAGGTGCCAAATTCAACAACCTTTTCTCAATCTTCACCCTCCTTGACTTTTTTTTTTAAAGGAAGGCAATTTTATTTTTTATTATATATTTTTATTATTATCTTTTTTTTTTTTTTGCTTTTTTTGGAGGTGGGAAGGCAGGGCAATTGGGGCTAAGTGACTTGCACAAGGTCACATGGCTAGTTTTTTGTGTTAAGTATGAGGCTGGATTTGAACCCAGGTCCTTCTGACTCCAGGGCCTGTGCTCCACCTAGCTGCCCCCCTCCTTGACTTTTAAGTGCCACTGATACTGTTGATTACCTCTTCTCCTTGATAGTCTTCTTTCTAGGTCTCCTGGTCCTGCTTCTACTTATATGACCTCTCTTCAGTATCTTTTGCTATGTCCTCATCCATATCATGCCCTTTAACCATTAGTGTCCCACAGGATTCTGTCCTGGGCCCTCTTCTCTTTTACTTCTTAACTACTTCACGGTTAACAGCCTGCTGGTAGGTCTGCCTGCTCAAATCTCTCCCCACTCCAGTTCATCTATCCAGCCACTGAGGTGATTTTCCTAAAATGCAGGTCTGATCATATCACCCCCACCCCCACTCAATAAACTCCAATGGCTCCCAATTACCTCCAGGAGCAAATATAAAATGTTCTGTTTGGCAGTCAAAGCCCCTCTGCCTTTCTTGTTTTCTTATACCTTACTCCCCACTACATACTCTTAAATTCAGTGACACTGGCCTCCTCCCTGTTGTAGGCATTTTCTATGGTTGATCTCCATGCCTGGAATGCTATTCCTCCGCATCTCCACCTCCTGTGGTTCCTCCAAGACCCAAGTAAATCCCATCTTCTACGTCTTTCCCAATCCCTCTTGATTCTGCTAATAATTTCCTATTTATCCTGTGCAGAGCTTTTCCCTATATATTGTCTGCATCCTGTCTTCTCCACTAGACCAAGGAGCTCCTTGAGGGCAGGGCCATCTTTTGTTTTACTTTGTATCCTGACCATGTAGTGCAGTTCTTGGCACATAGTAGGCACTTAATAAGCACTGACTGACTACTTTATGGAACTTGGTATTTCTGTAGCATCTTTTTTTTTCTTTCTTTTTGGAGGGGAGAAGGCAGGGCAATTGAGGTTAAGCGACTTGCCCAAGGTCACATGGCTAGTAAGTGTTAAGTGTCTGAGACCAGATTTGAACTCAGGTCCTCTTGACTCCAGGATCGGTGCTCTATTCATTGGGCTACCTAAGCTACCCCTGTAGCGTCTTTTTCCATATGATACAGAGGTACTGTGGTATAACATGGAATGATTCAGACATCTGCTAGCTTTGTGATAGTGGGTAAGCCACTTTCCTCCTTATGACAACACTTCTGTTAAATAAATCTATTTAAATAAAGGAAATTGTACCATAAATCTACATTATACATACCTGAACATGATTATTTATCTCTCACCAATTATACGTAACATATGTCATCAATATTAGAATCTATCTTAAAAAGAAAATTCAGATATATTTTTTGTTTACCAAGGTCATACAGCTAGTAAGTGTTAAGTGTCTGAGGCCACATTTGAACTCAGGTCCTGCAGATATAATTTGAAATCTATCGTTTTGCAACAGTTCTTGATTAGAACTCCAAAAACAGAAACAAAGTGTTTTAAAAATCATTTTTTTTTTTGCTTTTTTTGGGGGGAAGGCTGGGCAATTGGAGTTAAGTGACTTGCCCAAGGTCACACAGCTAGTAAGTGTTAAGGGTCTGAGGCCAAATTTGAACTCAGGTCCTCCTGACTCCAGGGCAGGTGATCTATTCACTGTGCCACCTAGTCACCCCAATCATGTACTTTTTTTTTTTTAAAGCAATTAGGGTTAAGTAACTTGCTCAAGGTTACACGGCCAGTTATTTCTGGGTGTGGTGCTAAGTATCAGAGCCCAGATTCGATGCCAGGTCATCCCGACTCTGGGGCTGGTGCTCTTTCTCACTGTGCCACCTGGCTGCCCCTAAGCAACTGGGATTAAGTAACTTGCTCAAGGTTACACGGCCAGGTGTTTCTGGGTGGGTGCTAAGTGTCCGAGCCCAGATTCGATCTCAGGTCATCCCGACTCTGGGGCTGGTGCTCTTACAAAAGCCGAGTATTAGACTGCTTGTTCTGAGAAGGCTTCTGTCCTGGCCTGAACTGGATATTTTTGGAGGCTGAGGGGGGCCTGAGGAGCTTCGTTTGGCATTATCAAATTGTGAGCCTCCCCAGACTCATCAGCATATGTCAGTTCAAATGGATTCTGAGGTAGGTCCTTATCTAATTTGCAAGACCTAGGTTTCTGGGATTTTCTTTCCACAAATTCATTCTGCAGACCTTTAGAATGGTCAGTGTTTAGGGCGAACTTCTAAAAATGGCTATTGGAAAAAGCTATTTTACCTTAGAGGAATGCTTATTAGTAATAAAAGTCTCAGAATGCAGGCTGGGGTATATGGTAGCAGTTAGATACTGGGATACACTGAGAAGCTCACATGCTCTTGAATGGATAATGGATTGGCTGTAATTCAGAAATACCTATGGATTTTTTTTTAAGCAAGAATGCCACTTTATCTTGGTTATATATGAAAAAATTTCTCCATGAAACCAGAGAAACAGAAAGCTAAAGATTACATTCTATCTATTAACTAATTGCTTTTTAAATACCGTTCTTGTATCAATCATCTTCTTAGTTTTCCTTAAGGTTACGTAAGAGGCTATGGTTGAAGACTCAGGCATTGGAGATTTGGTTCTGGGAGGTACAACTCCAACAGGAAAATGTGAACCTAAAAAAAAGAAACAAACAGGAACAATTCCTACAAAGCAACTATCATAAAAGTTGACATTTTTCTTTGTAATACTAGAATTTATTTACATTTTAAAATAGTCAATGCTGGATCTGGCCCAAAAAAGTCAAGAAAAATGAAGTAGCAGTACACTATTTCATTAGCCAATGATAGTGACATGATTTAAGGTTAAATTAAAAACAAATTAGCTGGTTACATTAATGGGAGGCATAAGAAAAATCTGATGCCTATTTTCTCTTTGTATTAAATTAGGATTTTTTATTTAAAGGTAGTTACTGCATTTTTATTTTTAACTTTTTTTTTGCTTTTTGGAGGGCAATTGGGGTTAAGTGACTTGCCCAAAGTCACATGGCTAGTAAGTGTGTCAAGTGTCTGAGGCTGGGTTTGAACTCAGGTCCTCCTGACTCCAGGGCTGGTGCCCTATTCACTGCGCCACCTAGCCGCCCCAGGTACCGCATTTTTAAAAAAGTGGATAGCACCTGCTATCATTACTATTTTTTATTTTGAAAAACATCAATTACATAACAATAACAGCATCGATTAATATTTATATATACATATTAAACTTTTAAAAGTGCTTTCTGAAATACTATGTATTGGCCCTTTTTTATCCTCATGAAAACTCTCTAAAGCAAACTAAGTAATATGTTACTTATTTTTTATATATGGAATTTGTAACACAAGGAGGTTGTGACTTTCTTTAGGTCACAGAGCTAATTTGATAGTATAGTCTGCCCAGAATTTGGGAGAGATGAGGAAATCAAGATCTTGAGGAGTTAAGTGATATCCTGAATCCTCTGTAGCCCATTACTTAAATGAAATCTATTGTGAAAGAAAAAAATTTGTAAGTGATACCAGGATTAATAAGGAAACTTCCATTAGTACTATGGACTAAAATACATTTTAGATAGTCATTCATTAAATCATTATAAACTCAAGGAACTTGGGTAAGTGTCAATTCTGCAACCTAAATCTTGGGTAAGCAGAATGCACACTCTTGTACTTTCCATAAGTCCAGGGTTGGGAGACTGCTTCATGGAGATTCACAACATCTCTAAAATAATCTCACATTGTTACTAAATTATTTTCTTTTGACTGCTGTTTTTTGGATGAAATGATTTTGAAATGTGTAACATACGTTCTATTATTTAGAATCAATTTATATTGTACATTTTCTAGCACACTAAAGACCTAGAATAGGAGTTCTTTGCCTTCTTTTTTTGGTCATGGACCCCTTTAAGCATTCTTGTAAAAACTAGGGACTTCTGCTCAGAATAATGCTTTTAAATAATAAATTAAATACCAAGTATTACAAAGGAAACCATTTATAGTGACCAAAATATTACAATAACAAAACCATGAACTGAAACTTGTGTGTTTGTGAACCCGTTTAAGAATCCCCAATGATCTAGAATAGAGGCATAAGACTTAGGGCAACAAAATTTCCAAATGTGGTGAACCAGATTAAAATGTAATGAGGAAATGTTTAAATTAAAAAAAAAAATATAGTACAACACAGATAATGTTAATTTGTAGGTTTTTATAAAAGCCAATATGCTACCTTCACAGATCTGTTTCTTTTTTCTTTTCTTTTTTTGGTGGGCAATTGGGGTTGTGACTTGCCCAAAGTCACATGGCTAGTAAGTGTGTCAAGTGTCTGAGGCTAAATTTGAACTCAGGTCACAAATCTGTTTCTATTTGAGTCTAACATCATTGGTCTAGAGGCAGCTCTCTGGCATATTGGTATTTTTAAGAATCCAGAGACAAGAGTCACAGAGGATTGATAGTAACGGATAGATGGGTTGTTATCTGCATTAGCCACATCAAAATGAAATAAAAAATACAGCAGAGTATCACAGTTAGGCATAGAATAGTCTATCAGATAGCTAATTTTAGAACTGTACATTAACTCTGAGAATGCTTATTGAATAAGACAGCAATAGTTGAATTTAAATTACGTTAAATCTTGCAATTTTAAATGTGACTATGCTTATTCAAAAACCAATCCCACTGAAAGCTATGTAGCACCTCAAATTTTGTACTTAATTTGGTACCTTCTTTGGTCTTATGTAATTATTTTAAAAAGATAGCTGACAAACATAGCAATTAATTGTCATGCAAATTAATTATATGTAAACAAAGATTCACAAAGATGAAGAAGTTCTCAGATTCTGCATCTATTTTGGTTGTGAATAGATGGAATTGGAAATGAGAAGAATGAAGACACAACTTTTTTTTCCCTTCTTTTCTTAAAGTTAAGGAAACCACACTGTATTTGAATTAAATCAACTTTATAAAGTCACTTATTAGATAATTTTTAAACTTGGGAAATGAACTGAGTTGTACTTGGTATTACATATACCTCAGGATAAAGTATTATGACTGCATAGGAGTCAGAAACAAGAATGGAATAGGGCACAAATATGCAATTTTGGGGGTTTTGATGTCTTCCCTAATTAGTAGGAATTTCATCCTCATTAAATCAATACAACTTCTTCTTCAGGCTCCATTCACTAAATGGACTTATCTTTTACATAAATGGGAAATGATTTACTTTATTTAAACAAAGTTTTGGGTTTTTTTTGGAGGGGGGAAGGCAAGGCAATTGGGGTTAATTGATTTGCCCAAGGTCACACAGCTAAGTGTATCAAGTGTCTGAGGCCGCATTTGAACTCAGATCCTTCTGACTCCAGGGCTGGTGCTCTATTCACTGTGCCACCTAGCTGCCCCTACACAAAGTTTAATGATGTCTTGTGTGCAACAGTGTCATAAACTCCTAGAGGATTAAGCTATGTCTTCTTATTCATGTATGCTGATCAACCAGCATAATGCAATGCAGAGAAAGAAAAAATGCTTTTGTGGGGGGGGGCTGGGTAGTGGGGTGGTGTGACTGATGATTAAGACTATTTATATTTGGGCAGAATATACTTTCAACTAAACTCTTCTCTCACAAAGAATTATAATTTGTAAAATGGAGTTACCTATTATGTAAAGATGGTAGTAGATATTCATATTAGACTATTTTCCAAGCATTTTTTTTTTCATTTTAAAACCACACATCTACCACATGGTAGGAAAAAACCCCACCACTTACTGAAATATTAAAAGACATAATTCTAGAGAAAAAGGTAGAAAAATGAGGCAGTCATTATAATATTTCAAAAAGAGATTACTTGGGAATTTGAAATATGCCACCTTATTTCCTCATTTATTTATTTCATTGTCCTCTCTAGACATGTCTTTAAAAAAAGTTTCCAGAGTTGAACTTTAAGACCTGGAGATGCTAATAAAAATATGAGTAGATGTTTTATGTAAGAGGATGGAAAATTACTTAAAAATAACTTCTAAAACTAGTGTGACTAAGTATACTGTGTTAAAATTTTGAGGATTATAGACTTCTTAGCTTTAAACTGTGAAAGACAAAAATTTAAAAGTGATACCAGGAGTAATAAGAAAACTTCCATTTGTACTACATAAAAGTTAAAAGCTGACCTTTAGTTACAGAATCTATCTCTGAAACAGGATCAGACTTTTCTTCTCCATTAGATTCATCAACTTCTGCTACAGTTGTTAATTCTGGTTCACTCTTGTAAAGTCTATAATCAGGACCCTTTAAAGTGAGGAAAAAAAATGTAGATTAAAAATAACTAAAAATTTTTCTGTGTTGCTATTTTATGAAATCTCAAGTTAAATTTGGTAAATGAGGTTGCTAATCCCTTCCCCATCTCAGAACTTTTAAACAGGAACTGTTTTAGACAAAATACTTTTGAAAGTCCATATGTAAGTGAAGGAAAACAAATATGAAGGAAGATTAAAATTTGTATCTTCCAAGTTTTTTGTTTTGAAATTAAAATAAATATTTTTCTTTTCATCATGACCACCAGATTGTTTGGCATTACATTGTAAGAATAATGACTGAATGTATTAAATTACCTTTTCCATTTTAGAAGGTAGTCAGATGCCATATATACTAGTAAAGTCCTAAATTCCAAATTCCTATATAATTAAAATTTCTTTGATAGGCTTTTCCCTTCACTGGTTTATATTCCTTCTTTCACTGATCCTTTCTCCTTCCTTATCAATTCTTACTTTTACATACTGAATATCCAAATCTTGACCTTACTTATCCTGGCAGTAACTCTACTTCCCACCCTTTATTTTCTGATCTGAGGATAGAAAAAATTAGCAGACATGATCTCTGTGTCTCACATTAGTCTATTTTAAATCTGGTCTCTTCGTGTTATATAAAATAACATTAAATGACAGTTTTCTATATTAAAAAAATTTAAGCACATAAGAAAAAAAACCCCAAAATGTAATATGTGAAAATGGTAACATGGAAAGCAACAAAAACTACTGCCCAAAAGGAGATTACAATATAATGATGGCAAAAGAAAATGATTATGAAAAATCAAGATGATATTTGTGATGCATAATTCTGTGGCAATTCTAGCCACTTACACAGTGAGAGCCATTTCTTGGATATCCTTGAACTTGGTAAATCTTCTTTTCTTCAGGCAGATGTACTGGGCCCCTGCTATAACAGAGCAAGGAGCTGCTATCACTGGGCAGAGGGGGGATTATGGGAGGCTGCTCTGTAAAGTCATAGGACCAAGGAAGTGGAGGACGAGGTGGGACTACTTCCTCTTCCTAAAGATTGTAGAATAGTCACCTTATTTAGATGAGCATAATGTGTTAAGAGTATCTAACAAACTTTTCAATAGCAGCTTAGCTTTAAAAACGTATGTCTCATCAACTCTAGATAATGAAAGGGACACTGTCAAAATCACATGTAAAGAAAGAAATAAAACAGAGCATTATAGTCACCAAGTCAAACTGAGTTTGAAACAGTATCCAGTTTGCTTCGGAGCACCAAGATTGGCACTTTTTGTATTTGCATTCCATTTAAAGTTCTATTATAAATCCAAAGGATCACTGCACAGTAAAGTGCTGCTTTTTAGGTATAGCAGGAAAAAATTTTAGTTTAAAACTCTGTAAAATGTTGCATTCACATTTAGAAAGAAATGATACTAAGCATTTTCCCCCATTGGAATCAAAATTGGAAGCTATTGTAATTATGTTGACAGTATCTCTTTATAGTTATAATTTTTAATATTATGCATAAATATTGCTCTACAAAACCTCCTAAAACACAGATAAGTGCTTACCACACAAGAGTGAAATTCAGTACATTTTTATGACCATGAAGAAAATTCCTACCTTTCAAGTTCTGAAATGCATGAACCAACCCAGATTCAATTTTTCCAGTTTAAGGTTTGGGGGTCAGAAGGAGACTCAGTTGTTACAAATAAGAAATCATCAATGTAGCTTTAAACATCATTCTTGTAATGCCCATTGTAACTTCAAGATTAACACAATAACTTGAGTGGAACATACTTTAAAACTACTTAAAATTATTTTTGTAAAACTATGGAAAATACGTGCTTTCTTTTTACTCATTCTTTAAGGTTAGAAATATATCCATTTGCATTCAGAAATCAAAACAGTAAACATCTTACCTCATTTTTGTACTTAACTGCTGAAAAAGCCTTTGATCCTATGATACCTATTAAAATAATTTTTAAAAATTATAATGCATCACTATTAAAACTAGTTACAAAATCTTTTTGAATCTAGAGGAAAAACAAAATGTCATGCTACCCATTTACTTACATTTAATCATATTTGTGCTTCTAGTGCCTTGCCAACTAAGTTAATGAAATGCAATTACACGTTTCATTCATTTTAGATGTAACTGTGGCCAAATGTCAGCTAATAAAAGATAAAAAGTAGTCTCTTTACCAGCCTCTGTGGTGCCTCGCTGCTGTTTATGTTTACTCAAACCTTCCATGACATCTTGAATTCTCCAAAGTTCTTTCTGAATCTGTGCACGCTGAATGCCTGCTGACTCCGTCTATTAATAATATTATGCATTAATTCATATAGGAAACTTAAAATTAAAATATTTATAAATACCTGGTAATAAAAAATAAACAATACTAGACATATATTAAAATTTTAAAAGACTTAATTTTATCACCTCTTCCAGAAATTTTAGAAGAGCAATATAGTGGTAGTCATATCAACAAAAAGTAATGTAGAGGGCAGCTAAGTGGCGTAGTGAATAGAGCACCAACCCTGGAGTCAGGCCTCAAATCCAGCCTCAGACACTTAACACTTATTAGTCGTGTGACTTTAGGCAAGTCACTTAACCCCAACTGCCCTGCCTTCTCCCCTCTAAAAAGCAAAAAACAAACAAAAAAAGTAATGTAATCAAGTATTTCAGCGATCTCTGATACATAATCCATAGTATTATTTATATGCCATCTTTTAAGAGATAATGTAACATACAGACAAATCCATTTCCAGAGGAATGAGAACTAATAAATGGTGGTGGTTGGGTTGTGGTTGAGTGGGGTGTTGAAGGGAATCAGGAATAGCCTTCAGAAGGAGGATATATGTGATTTCTGTTACTTGCAAAGCAAATATTTATTATCTATGCCTCACACTTGTTAATGTCATCATCATCTCTTTTAGCAGGCCTCTCCTATCATACCAGATAAGGATACATGTGGCCAAACTTAAAATTTGACACATTAAAGGGTTACTTAAACAGAAGATAAGCCTGGTGGAGTGACTTCTTTAGAGATTTTGGCAAGTGTGTGGTTAATTTAGAGCTTGGGTTTGGGGGAGTCCTGACATGTAGGCCCATCATACTTCAGGTCTTTCACAGTTCATTTTGGATTTGATATCTTATCAATGTAACCATCTGAAGTTGTCTGACACCAGAGCATAACCACAAGGCTTGAAAAGAATCTGAGAAGATTAAAATTTTGTACCTGAACTTCACCAAGTCGATCCAACTGTTCTTGCATCTGGTTCCTCGTAATTGTTACATCATATTCTAATTTGTCATATTCTCGCCAGGCTCTTTCTAGTTCCTGAAAACATGAGAACCAGGACTTAATACTTTAATTTTCTTATGATGTTGTATAAAGATTTGTTGAACTTCTTTTATAGACATCATAGAATATTATGGTATTAACTGGGCAAATTTTTTTTCAGTCATCTTAGCTGTCTGACTCTTCTTCTGGGGTTTTCTTGGTAAACATACTGGACTGGTTTGCCATTTCTTTCTCCAGCTCATTTTTACAGATGAAGAACTGAGGCAAGCAATGCTAATTGATCTGCCCAAGGTTACACTGCTAGCGAAGAGTCTGAAGTCTGATTTGAACTCAGGAAGATGAGTCTTCCTCACTCTAGGCTCTGTTGTTCCTTAGAAGACAAGGGCAGCTTTTAAGAAGGCAAAAACAAAAGAACACTGAACTGTCTTTGATGATCTCATGAATTAAAATAAATTCACTATTAAGATGACTTCAAAACCTGCAAGTTTAGCTCTCATCTTGTTCCTGAGTCCCACTCCTTTATCCTCACTGCCTGTTGGATAGGGCACCTGGATGTCCCACAATAATTTCAAACTCAAACTCATTATTTTCCCCACTGAATCTACCTTTCTCCCCAATTTCCCTTTTTTTATTAAGGACATTATTGACACATACCAATTGACTGTCAAATCTTGTTCATTCTATCATCATATCATTTCTCAATCTCCTATACCCTCTATGTACATAGCCTCTATAGTAGTTAATGCCCAAATTATTTCCATAGGTTCCTTATTGATCTCCTTGCTTCCAGACTCTCTCCTCTGTTAATCAGTCACTAAGTACCAGGCATGACGCTAAACTTTGGGGAGGTGGGGAGGGGAAAGCACAAAGACAGCTCCAGCCCAGAGAAGCTTACATTCTAATGTCCAGAGACAAAAAAAAAAAAAGGGAACTGGAAGGAAGGAAGGGGTAGGGAGAATATGCCAAGGAGGGGCAGTGCAGTTTGGAAAGGAATGAAGCCAAGATTGATCCAGGCCTCACCATAAATTGGAGGTTCTAGGAGGAACCAGTCAGTTGGAAGGAGAAGGCCTCTGCGGCAGAGGTACTTAAGAGGGAACTTTCAGGGTGAAGAGATTTCTATGGCATGGTGGATAAAATCTGGTGAAAAGCAGAGCAGCGGGGTGGCCAGGTAGCACAGCAAGTAAGAGTACCGGCCCCAGAGTAAGGATGACCTGGGATCGAATCTGGGCTCAGACACTTAGCACCCACCCAGAAACACTTGGCCATGTAACCTTGAGCAAGTTACTTAACCCCAATTGCTTCAAAAAAGAAAAGAAAAGAAAAGCAGAGCAGCTTGGAAAGGTATCTTCCCAGAGGAGCTAGAAAAAACATTATTCCTAAGGCACAAGTATGACCATTCCACCCCCTACTCAAAATTCTCCAGGACTCCCTGCTGCATCAAGGATAAAATGAAAACTTCTCAATTTGACCCTTTACAATTTAGAATATCTCATCTGTGCTTTTGTTAACTCTGCAAATTAAAAGTGTCTTAAAGTTGACTCTGCCCTTTTAAAACTCTTCAAACTAAGACAAGTAACTTCCTTTTTATTCTGAAAAAGATATTTATCTTTACTAAAAGCTGATGTGGAAGATGAAGTTCTCTTTCTCCAAATTTTCAGTATGTCACATTATAGCCTTTCCAGTAATCTCTTACACTTATAGAAAAATATTATGTAATTATGTGATTAATTTCTATTTCTTTTTTGGATTTAGGCTATCTTCCTGCCTACGTATTTAAAAATAATTTTGTCATTTTAGTTATGGAAGTCTGACAATAATGTGATTGGATAAATTGAGAATAGAGATTCCTTATGTCCGTGAATCCTATCAACTTGCAATTTCATTTTCAATGTTTGAGAACATTTTTGCACAATTTCCCAAAATGTAGATTTTATTTTCTTTTTTGAAGTTTTTTTTTTTTTTGGGGGGGGGGGAGAGGGTTGTCTTGTGACAGTTATGTGAAAATTTCAGTCTCACTGAGCATCTTTAGTCCATCACCTCTCTGTCTGAAAGGAAGGAAGTTTCATAATCAATCTTCTGGACACATGGTATCCCCAGTAGTTTATGAGACTTCCCTAAGCTTGTTTAAGAGGAGGCTACCAAAGGGAATGATCTGGAGCTAGGGTTTGGCAAAGGAGAAGCAGTAAACAGGACAAGATGAAGGGCTTGGAGAGTGAATGTCACTATCTATTTGAGCTTGTCAACTACAGGGCTGAAACTGGAAAGGGAGGAGAATGAAGTCAGGTATAATGGCCTAAAAACTACTGATGGGTAGAGGGATTGAACAGATAACAAACTAGGTGCCATGTGCTGTGCTAAGTGGCTTACAATTATAATCATGTTTGGTCCTCACAACAAATCCTAAGAATTTATTATCATCCCCATTTTACAGATGAGGAAACTGAGGGGCAAACAGGTTAAGTGACTTGTCCAAGGTCACACAGCTAATAAGTACCTAAGGTTGGATTTGAACCCAGGCCTTTGTTCCATCTACTTTGCCATCTTGCTACACAGATCCTCTCTGTTGCTCCTTCACATTGTGTTCTTCATCCTCCTTGCCCATCAGTGTAAACATTCTGGACTGAACAATTATAAATCAACTGGCTACAAAGCAAAACCTGCTGCCCATGTCTTTGACCCCTACGCTCCATTATAAATACCCCGTAGGCCACATTTTCATGTAAATCTCCTTATTAATAAGAAGGATATTGGTAGGTCCCCTTCCTATAATTCCTGAAATGATGAGGAAACAAGACTGGTTCTCCATTTCTATGAAAACCTACAGAGCAATGAGCTGTCCTATGTGGAGGACCAAGCATTTACATGTTACAGCTACTGACCTAAGACAGGTGATGAGAATTCCTTCCTTCCTCATCAGACTCAAGAGACCTTTCCTCTCTCATGATCAATACTCTGTTAAAATACTCCCCGCCCTGCACCTAAGACATGGTGAAATCCTTTACCCTAAACCCATCTTCCCTCATTTTTGTTCAGTCATGCCTTCGTGCCCCAGATAGTTTAAGTCAGGCCTTAAGCCTTTTTTGCTTGTATGAACTGAACACATGCCACAAGAAATGGCCTACTGCTTAATTTATTATTGGTCAGTCTGATTCCCTGTGAACTTTCCTTAAGTCCCCCAACCACTAAAACGGTTTGATGCAACCTCTAAAATCTATATATCCAAGTTTAAATCTCTCCACCCAAATTCTAGTTCCATCTCCAACTGCTGCTTGCCAGGCACAACCCTACAGAAGGTCTCATTAGTATCTCAAATTCAACCTCATTTTAAACTCTAAACCTGTCCTTGTTTTAACTTTCCTGTTCTAGCTGAGGGTACTCAGTCACTCAGTTGCAAAACCCTAGTGTCTTCTGACTTTTCCCTTTTCTTATATACATCTAAACTACTTCCAAGTAAGTCCTCATGATTTTACCACCACAATGTACCTCATACATAATTTTCTCTTCAATTAACTATTTTATACACCCTCATCACTACTAGTCTGGACTACTTGTGGTAGGTTCCTAACTGGTCTCTTCACCATCTATCTATCTCTCCTTTCTATAATCCACTTAGCTACTAAAATGATCTTCCTAAGGCAAAGCCCTAACCATCTCACTTCTTTATTTAAAACTAAATGTACTGAAGACAAGTGCAGCCAGACAGATGGAAGGGTAGTCAAGAGAGCAAAGCCATGAAAACCCAGAGAGGAAAGGCTGGTCAAGTGCTGAATACAACTGGGGTCAAAAGGAGGAGGCCTAGGGGCAGCTAGGTGGTGCAGAGAATAGAGCCCTGGCCCTGGAGTCAGGAGAACCTGAGTTCAAATCCAGCCTCAGACACTTAACACACACTTAGTTGTGTGTCCTTGGGCAAGGCACTCAACTCCAATTGTCCTGCCTTTCCCCCTTCAAAAAAAAAAAAAAAAAAAAAAAAAAAAAAAAAAGAGGTCTAATAAAAGGCCATTAGATTAACTAATAAACATGCACAGGAAACAATACCAAGAATTGTCTGAGCCAACGTGCTTAAATTCCAAAGATTATGGCAGTCACAGATAACTATACTTTCTGGATCTGAGTAACCAGTATGAGGTTTGGAACTTAGTCAAGAACCTTAGTTTTATTAATTTTCCATGATAATTGTAGAAAAATTATTAGAAAGTCCTAGACAATACTTTTCTTTAGAATTCTAAGTAGTAATGTGCAAATTCTCCTCAATATATTTGTCTTACCTGGAATTAGTCAATGGAATCAAATCAAATTCTACTACATATTTAGCTGCATCATGGAATGTGCTGCATAATATATTCCTCTTAAGATTTTTACTTTTGAAGGCTATAAAATATCTATGTGCTTATCTTTTGGTAAGGCAATTGATTTTAAGATTAAAAATTTATTCTTAAATGTTCCAAGATAATGCTTTAAATACATTAATGTTATACAACTTAATACTTGCTTCTTATACTAAAAACAAATATTCCAATTAGAAGTAAAAAACAAGAAGACCAGAAACTTCAATTTGGATTTTTACGAAGAAAGAAAAAAATCTACTTACCGCTGTAGCTCGAGACAGCTCTCGGCATGTGCTAAGGAGTCCATTCTGTAAATCATCCCTCTGCAAAACTACATTCTGAATGGCTGCTGGATTATCTGCATTCATCTCTATTTCTTGGCTGGCTGATAGCAAAGCTTGCTCAAGCATGTACTATTATAATAAAAAGAATTACATTTAATGTTCTGAATTACCAAATATATTCTTTTTACTTTAGTTATCACTGCCCTGATAATAATCAAATAAAATAACATCAATTTTAGGTAATAAACATAATTGCCCTACTTTCTCCTTGTGGAGCTGCTGAAGTTTCTCTTCCAATGCATGTACCACTTTATCTTGTTCACATAATCTGCTTAGCTTGGCCTAGGTTAATAAAAGAAAATTTCCATAGTTAGCAGTACCCTTCATTTTTCCTTTAAGAGCAGACAATGTACATTTAAAAAATCATCTAATTTTTAGTTAAGTGGTTTAAATAAATGCGGTCTGAAATCAAAATAAAACACAGGAAGGAGACTAACTAAAGAGATATTTTTCAAATCAGTATTTCTGTAGACATATCATGGCAGCTTAGAGTGGTGCACAGAGAGCTGTCAGTCAGAAAGTCCAGATCTCAAGTCTGCCTCTGACATACTCTGGGCAAATCACTTACACTCTCAGTATCCCAGGCAACTCTAGACTAGAAGCTGCAAAACTTTTGCAAATCTACTTTGGGAGAGGAAGTTTACTCACAGAGAGTTCCCTATACCAAATATAAATGGCGGTTTGGACTAAAAAACATTGTCTGCAAAGAAGAGACAGTATAGTTCAGTGAATGGAGTCAACCTTGATATCAGAAAAATCTAGGTTCAAATCTTATTTCTTACACATCTGAGTTGTGCATCTCTGGGCAAGTTATAAACTATCAGTGCCTTCAGGCAATAATGAGACTGTGATTTAAAGACCAGATGCCCAATCTAACGAAATAACAGGGTTATATCTTTGATGCTAATCCTGGGATGGGGAACCTACAGCCTCAAGGTCACACATGGCCTTTTAGGTCCTCAAGTGTAGCCTCTTGACAAATCCAAGCTTCCAGAACAAATCCCCTTAATAAACCTCAAGGCCGTAGGTTCCCCACCCCTCACCCACACATACCCTCCTCCAAAGTCTATAGAAACAAAAAGTTAAACAAAAATTGTAGCAATAACTGGGCTATTCAAATTATACTTCAATACTTAGTTTATCATTAAGGCAAATCCTAATTATGCAAATACAAATATAATAAAGTAAAACAATCACACATCACTTTACCCATTTAAATGTGGTTGATTTCAAATTTTACATTTTAAAAGACCAAACATTTTATGTAATCCTTAATATAAAACACTACCTGAATCTGATTCACATTAATTCCTCATAAATCCTTAGGAAAAATCCAAACACAGAATTATTTTTTAACATAAAAGTAAAATCTATAGAAGGCATCCATTTCAAACATTAATAGACATATTTTACTAGTTTAAGCCTTAGGTTATAATTTAGGACACAGTTTTAATTTTTAATGTGATTTTTTTTTCATTCTAACCACATGGAAACTATTAGAAGCCACTTAAAACTTTGTTGAAATAAATCTATCAAAATGAAATTTTGACATCACTTGAAAAAGTTGATGCCTTGGATAAAAATTTAGAAGTATCAAAGTACATCTGCTCTGATGTCTTGGAACCCAAACCTCAGATAAAATACAAATAAAGGGAAATATCCCAAGTCCTTAACTCCTTACAAACAAACAGCTATTGAATAAAGAAGTAAAGGTGCAAAGATAAAAATCAATTTCTCTGTCATTTACTACTAAAAATACCAATAAAGCTCTCAAAAAGAATCTGATAATTCAAAATACATATAAGTGGATGTACTGAATAGAGAAATAAGTTGAGATAGAAAATACGCTGGGCTGGGAGTCAAGAGACCTGTGTTATGGCCTCAATTCTGCATCTGTATGACCTTAGGCAACTTAATTTGTCTAAGACTCTCAGCTCAAGTTTACTCATCTATAAAATAAGGTACCTTCCAGCTATAATATTCTGTTATTCTAAGTATGCTTGACTAGAGCAAAGTTATGGAATAAAAATATGAGACAAATTGCAAAGACAAAGTAGCAACTCAGGGACCTTAGAGTTGAGGATTACCAGGCTAAATCTGGGCTCCAAAAGGGAAATGGTGATGGAATTTAAAGAGTAGTGACTGGAAAATGGGTTATTTCTATTTTTTTCTAACCCCAACTTGAAAATACATTATTGGACATAGCTTTGTATTCTTAGTAAAGAGCAAATCTCTGTATATCATCATCATTGTTAACTAACTCAGGAATGTAAAGACTGAAGCCAGAGAATACTGAAAAAGCTCACCTAATAACAATCAATAGCAGCTTTTTAGTGGGGAGTGAGGTGGGATGGAGTGAGGAGGCATTTACTTTCTGTGCTTATATAAAATGCTTTGGGAAGACAAGTATGGTAAAAACATCAGTGATAAATGTCACATTGATACTTACATCAATATCCACCTCCTCAGATCTGTACTTGTACAATGTACCTCTATACTCGTCTTGTGACAGCTATAAGGAAGAATATTATTGTCATAAAACAGCTTCAAAAATAAAAGAATGAAAATGTTTAGTCTGTAGTTCAGTCAAAATACACATCTATATGACCAGTAACAATTTATGGGAAGACAAGTTCTGATTTTACTGAACAGACATTTATCAAGTATGGATTGCTTCAAAAAGGAAAAGATATATAAAACCAATAATTAAATATTTTCACGTGACCTTTAAGATAATGTATTCTTAAAGTGGTATCTATTAGGCATGTGTACTATCTCAAAAGCATAATCATAGCAGAGAACTAGGATAAAAAATTTCAAGAAGGCTTAATGACTTCATGTTGAAAAAGATATTTTTGACACATAGACACATGCATTTTGTGTACATGTACTCATAAAATGTCTCATTATGCTTTAGTATAATTCTGTGTGTAAAATGCATCTAATATCTATTTTGTAAATAAATATGCCAGAAATATAGGAAAGAAAATGGGTTGTTTTAAAGAAAAAACTGACTCCTCTCCTTTGCCAATCCTTAATGATTCAGAAGGCAGAGAATCTAAAATTCCTTTACATATTTTATATTATATAGTGCAAGTGCTGTATTAGCATAGTTTTAAGGAATTGCACATTTAGATTTTTCTCTTAGCTTCCTTTTAAGTGGTTCTCATCATAATATTTTTGCACAAACAAGTCCTCATAGCTACCAGGATTAAAAAAAAATAGGATGTGATTTCTTATGAAATAGAACTTTTTAAAGATTTCGACTTGTGTGTTACTACACAAAAGAAAAGGCAATAGCCAATGAGAAGAGAGTGTCTTAATATCTCATTTATCTTTTTGAATTACCCATCTCAGTGGAATTATGTTTTGACTATGAAGTACAACTGAATTCTGCTACAAGGAACAAAAAGAAGTTTCATACACATATGTACATAGGTATGTCAATGCTATAATAAAAGACAGTGTAATGTAATGAAAAGAGTACTTGGAATTAGAAGACCAGCTCCACCACTTCTTAATTATGTTTCCACACTTGAAAAATGGGGAATACTTGTCCCTACTCCACAAAGTAAATGTGAGGATCAAACAGGATGATGAAATGTAAAGTATTTTATGTTATATAAACATATACTACAACTAATTTCACTCTATATAACATAGCAAGTATTAGTTGACACTGGCATTTAACCTAATACTCTGTTTGAAGTATCAGACTCCTTTTATTTAAACTCAAGCAAGTTAAACATATTTACACACATACATACACACGTGTGCATACATATATACATATGTATATATGTAACATTTTGAAACACACTATAATAAAAAAAAACACCTTTAAAGAGTGAAGGGTTTCATTTCGAGGTATTACACTTAGAAATTATCTGCAAATGCATTTTGTGATAATTTAAAGGCAGCTATGGTTTTATGAAATCATTTAGTAATTTTTATTTTAAAATAAAGGTCAAACTTTCATGAGTATACATAAAAATCATCTTAGCTTTAACTTATTTTGAAAAGTTCAATGAATATAGCCTCCAACCTACTGAAATGTCTAAATTGAACTTTTGTAAACACTTAAATTTAAGTGTAAAATAACTTCACCCTACTTAAGAACATAGTTTTAAGCACTCCCCTAACATGCACAAAACAACATTTAATCTAAAAGCTTGATTGTATTTTCTCTTAGTTTTTTGATGGTATTTTAAATATCAATTGTTTAACTATTTGTTAGGCATAATTCCGGATTACTAAAATCTGATAAAATTGCCAGAAGTAAAATATGCTTAATGAAAACTTTTTGGGAAAAAATTTTAAAGTACTTTTGTGTACATATAGTTACATGTTATTGTTTTAAAGTCATATTTTGGATAGAACACTTACCATTATTTTTCATAAAAACCCTCACAGTCATTATATTAGAAAAGAATAAAACTAATTCATGGCACTAAAAATGTAATCTTGAAATAATGAGAAAATTACACAATGAAGGCAGAATATTTTCTATGTATTATTTTTACTCTTTCACTTTTGTTTCAGGTCCTTACCAGACTATCAGCTAATTGATTTAATTTAGGGAAATTATTGCCTGCAAAGCTAGATCTGAATAATCTGAGTTCTCTTATTGTAACAAAAGGAATGCAAACATAAAAGGATCTCTGGATGGAGCAGGAACTAAGTAGCTGTGGAAGTGTGATTTGGAAGAAAGTATGATATGGAATTACCCCCCCAAAAATTTCTTTTTTATTCTGGGTGACATCAGGATACTGATGAAGATGGGTGTGGTGGATCTAGAGTAATGGCTTTGGATCCAGGAATGCTTGGGCTCAAATCCTGACTCTGACGTACTGACTATGTGACCAAAGGCAAGTGAGTTAATCTCTCAGTAACCTAGATAACACTGTAAGATTCACACATACAAATTGTATGCCTCACTGGTGGAGGTAGTTCTATATCAAACAGGTTCTAAACTAATGAAATCACAGATCTGGCACTGCAAAAAAAATAGAGATTCTTACTGTAAGATTTTAAGCTAGTATCAGAAATGTAAATAAAAACTAAAACACATGCTTTCTTGTAGATTTCAGAGTGAGCGATGGTAAAAGAAGGCAAAAATTGGAGCTCAAAGAAGGTCAAATTTCAAGTGCCACAAATTCACAATCTTTGAAAAACATCTCAACATGATATTTATATAAAACTCCCCAGTGTTAATATCAAGTTCTTTTTGGTCTGTGAGTTAAAAGTTATCAAGATTGATTTCTTCCCTACTGTATTAGATTGGGTACGTATGGCTATCGACATCAAGCATTTAGATTTTATCTTGTCTCTGAAGTACCTACAATACTAAGTAGGTAATAACTTTTCCCTATTCCCTTTCAAAAATATTCTTTTATCTATTTATATAAATTTATGTTCTTTTATAATTCTTTCTAAATTCAAGGTATTTGATTAGAGATTACATTATCTTATTTTACATATCATAGAGTATATGACCTGAAGACTCTGATCCAGAAGAAATGACTTTTTTCCATATCAAATCTATATCTGGCTCGTAATATAAATTTTTACACACATAACAACCCCTACATTTATATCTCCCTCCCTGAAATATACCTCTTCACACACCCAGAAACAGTAACCACTCCTATGTTTAAAACACACAGACGCAGAAAAACCTCTAAGCTTTTCCATAGAAAGTAGCAATATTAATGTTTTTGTAGTGCAAGATGGCGAGATTTTTTAAACTGGTGGCTAAGAATAAATAAATTTTCTTTGTTTTAAATAGCATGACTGTTTAAATACTTAACACTTTAATTTTATTGTGAATTATAGATAAAGTTGCACTAAGTCTGAAATTTAGCATTTCAATATAGAAATCATGTGATGTTTTAAAAATATTACTTTTATTTTTTATGTTGGTCAATATTTTCCTCTATTTCTAAAGATTTTAATAGCTTATTATTATTACTATTATTTTAGTAGGTCATTCTAAATTAATTATAAACAGAAATACTGTAAAAAAAATCAGCTTACTTTAAAAATTATGTGAAATACAACAATATTTGTGTGTAGATTGGTAGAACACTTCTTTTGTAGATCTGTGAGTAACCATATTCCTAAGGCTGTCTTCTACTCCCAAGAGATACATACATAGATATACACACATGCACACATACGTTATGTGTGCAAAAAATATGGTAAATGGAAAGAACTATCTGGAGAATTACCTGAGAATGACAGGAACACGAGAAAAAGTAACCCAAACATTTTTCCCCCATCAGAAAGTTACCTTAAATTTTTACCATACTATAACATTTTCTTCTTGATATTAAAAAAAAAATTATTTCATCTTCCAGATTAAAAACTAGATAAGACAAAACCCAACAGGTTGCGGGCTTTTTTTTTTTGATGAGTAAGGAACAGATGAAAACTAAGAAATCAACTATCTGTAAAGAAATTGAGAATAACCCTTCTTAAAATTACTTCTGAAATGCTCTTGTATTGATGGAGACAGATGAAAGTTCATTAGAAATTTTACAATTTTACTACAGACCTGTAATACACATAATTTGTCAAATATGTTAAGACAAAATACTTTAGAAAAAAGACAGACTTCATATTCAACAGCAAAAACGTTCAGCAAAGCCATGCTCACAATCCTGCAGCATTTCATAAAGCATGGATGATTTGTGGCTTCTCAAACAAAAAATAAATAAATGAAATAAGAAAAAAAAAATTAATGTTATGAATAAATCTGGGGAACAACCAAAACTGTCACTGAGGGAGTTTTGCAGATGATAAAGCAGTATCATTCACTATCCAAGACCTTACTTGCTGGTACAGTTGGGGTCTTAGCGCCGAGTTCTCAATCATAGTGTGAACCATGGAGATTAAAGGTTCATTCTCTTTCATCTATTTCAAATCAGGAGGAGCATACAGCAAACATCAGTTTACAGCATGGCTAGATTTGAAAGACGACACTGTAAATATAGCCTCTACCTGAATGTCTTCCTAACAGTGTAGTAAGTCACCCCCAAGTGTTAAAAGATTATAAGGATAAAAAGCATTTTAACTAAGTCACAAAAGACAGGAAACTTCTAATAACATAATCTTTTATAAGAGCTGTATTATTTTCTAATGTACATTTGGTAACTGCAATTACATTTCATAAAAATTGTACAAATGATAATAAATTATAATAAATCAAAGCGCCTATGAACTTAAAAGGAAAAATAAGTAATTATAAATAACTCAATTATCATGCTATTAAAATAACTTTCAAATATTTATAATGGAAGACAATAAAAACCCAGCTTTTAGTTCACTTATAAATAAATATGTTCCTCAGCATACCTTATAGTCTAGAGTAATACATTATTTTATTGGTCTATTTTGATTCAATATATTTTACAATATATGTATTTTGTAAGAAAACAACATGTAAAACATGTATTTTAAGGATAAATATATGTGCATACATATGTTGCTGTACTACTGATTTAACTTAATTTAAAAACTAAAATCTGTAATATGTGCATTAAATCTTAAGGTACAAGTCTTTAAAAGTGCTACAATTCTGTCAGCCTTATGTTTAACATATTTACCGATGCTTAAAATTAATAAAATTTTTGTTGAACAGAATATGAACCATTAATTACTATCATTTTAAATACTGATGAAAAATTTTCTTCAATGGGATTACAACCTACGAATTTTGAGATTACATTAGAAAAATCACATAAACTCAAATCTCAATTCTGCTTTAAAGTTTAGATCAAGTAAGTTTTAGTTCTGTAAGTTCTACATATATTTTATATATATGTTTGCTTTTAGAATGTCATCAGGATCAACTCTTTGAATTTAAAAAATTGCTTATTTAAATAACAAATAGATATAATTTGAAGTTATAATTATATGTTTATGTGTTTAATTTCATCATTGTCTTCCTTTATGAATGTGCCTGCCACAAAAATAATGATTACTCTGGAAGTTCCAAGTGTGGCTTTGAAGCAGGTAACCTTTTTTGGGGAAGGTTTATGCAAGCAAAGTACATGTTCTAGTGGTTTTGATAAGGAGGAAGGTCTTTCCAGTAGAATGAAATGAATGCTAAATGCTCTATTTCTGTTGAATGAGGACCATGGTTGTTAAGAATGGAAAAATTCATCACTAGGGTGGACACAGGGAAATAAAGTTTTTGAAAACAGCAACTCTTCAAAGTCTATTTAACTAATTTTCAGGTGGAAGGAAGAACCATACCAACAGAATCATGGTTCCTTGATACAACAGATTAAGAATTTTCTGGGAAAAGGCTTTTCTATATATAAAAATTCAAGTTTTCCTTTTCTACTTTCTAGCCCATAAAGGAATGCTAATAATTCTATAGCAGTTGTGACAATCATATAACCAACTTAAAAAAAATAAACCTCAATATTGATATTTGTTTGTTTTGATCTAGCAATACCACTACTAGGTCTATATCCCAAAGAGTTCAAAGGGGTAAGGATCTATCTGTACAAAAATATTTATAGCAGCTCTTTTTGTGATGGCAAAGAACTATAAATCAAGGGGATGCTCATCAATTGGGGAATGGTTGAACAAGTTGTGGTAATTATATGATGAGCAGGATGCTTTCAGAAAAACCTGGGAAGACTTATATGAACTGATGCAAAGTGAAATGGGTAGAACCAGAAGGATACTTGTACACAGAAATGAATTTTCTAAGGATGATCAACTGTGAAAGACTTAGCTACTCTGATCAAGACAAAGATCTAAGGACCCGTGGCAAAAAATACTAGCTACTCCCAGAAAGAGAACTGATGAACTCTAAATGCAGATTGAAGCATACTTTTAAAAACTTTCTTTATTTTTCCTTTTTTTTAATCTGAGTTTTCTTTCACAACATAGCTAACATAGAGATATGCTTTATATGACTTCACATGTATAATAAATATAAAACTGGTTGCTTGTGTGCTTGGGAAAGTCAATTCCAATTGTCTTCCCTTCCCCCCTCAAAAACAAAACAAAACAAAACAAAGCCGCTTGCTTTCTCAAGGAGGAGAGTGGGGTAGAAAATTTGGAACTCAAAATTTTACAAAATAATTGTCCAAGAAATTTTTACATGTAATTAGGAAATATTTAATGAAATAAAAACACTGAAAAAATATTGATATCGGTTTATTTTCCTATCAAATCGATATTCTCATACCACAAATACTTAAGTCTCTCTTAACAGCAGTACTCTTCTACTGTTTTCCTTAGAAAATAAAACAATTTTCCAATGCCAATTTCCTTAAAAAATAATTCTACTTCCAATAAGATATTAATGACTTTAGCTAAAACAAACTGATAGGCAAAACAAATCAAGCTACATACTATCCTTCTCAGTTTGAGAAAGGTATAACAGAAGAATGCTAAAGACAGAAGAAATTAAAGAAAAAAGACACTGGTATAACTGGGTCTTAAAAATAGACAAGAGCTAGAGAAGGAAGGAACTGCTTGTTCTCCCAAGAATGATATAGCAGAACCACAAAAACTACTAATTGAGAGATCATCCAATCGTTGTTTGTCCATTTTCAAGGGGGACCAAGACATCATGGGTGATATTGTGACTTCTATTTAAATTGGATTAAAGTGAAGCAGAGATGCACTGTCTTCAACTTTACTCTCTTTCTTCTAGAGTCACTGAAATTAAGTGGCAAGACAAAAAGTCAGGATGACTGACAATGGCACTGGGAATCAATGGATGACCTTGGTGTCTGATGTCTGACCAAACTCTAAGTGTTCCACAGCACCTGCTTCAGTCACCTTCGGTGCTGTTGGAACAAGTTGTTTTCATTTGCCCAATCTGCTGGGGGAAGGTCGTCACATGCCTGTGGCAGACATTTCCCTACCTCACCAATGGGTTTGAGGCCTGTTGCTTACCCTTACTCTGGTTTAGTGTAGGCATCCAAGATTTAACAGAAAAACCCTCTAGACTTATCAAAGAGATGACAACTACTTTGTTCTGGTGAAATCATATGGGCATAAATGACACTTTTGGAAAGAAATCTAATAAATGTTATTAATGGTCATAATGTCTTGGTCAAGAAACTGAAGTCCCCAAGGGCACGGATTTTCTTCAAAAGGCAAGGGATGAAAAAGGGAAAGACTAATTTGGGAGGTGGACAGCTAGCTAAGAAGGTTGTATCTAGGAAAAGATTTGGATTTCTCAATCAGTTTATAATATGGGAGTGAAAGATTCTTGGCCAAAGAAGGAATATATCAGCAAAAGCTGTTAAAGACATATTTAACCGATGGTCTTATAAATCAGATCAAAAGAGCTTTAAACCAAAAAGGATAGGAGAGGGAATAGACTGCCCAGGTATACTCTCTAAATTGGAAACTACAGAGTAGACATAAAGAAAGAAAAGAGAGAGCAAGAAATTCATAGAAGACAAAAATCAATAAAGGAGCAAGTAGTAAAACTCATGGCTCTGAGAGTCAATACATAAATGTTCAAAGTTGAGACCACAAGCATGATGATACTAATGCAAAGGGGCAACATCACCCTTAGAGGTTTCATTGTTACTTAGGAATAAACCCATGATTGAAAAGTGAGTCGAGGATGGGAATCGTTTATTCAAAAGAAACAGGATACAGAAAAAGGTGGGGGGAGAACATTGGGGAAGAATGCTGTCTACTGAGAAATTCTACTCACGTAACGAAATACAAGAACCACAAGGAAGGAGTATTATGGAGAGTTTTTCAGTAAAGTATAAAGGAAAAAACAGAAGATTAAAAAAATTATTGCAGTATATTACAGATCATCTAATCAGAAAGAAAAAATAGATGAGAATGGCAAACATCACAGGTATGGCGAAAACTTCAATTACCTAGATTTCTTCTGGAACTCTGTCAAAAGCAGAGCAACTAATTACTGCTTGATCTGCCTTAAAGATCACTTTGTCCTTCCAAATAATAACTGCTTTTTCATTCAAACACATAGTATAAAAATGGTGCCATGGAGAATGTTGTACACCTACACATGCTACACCAGCATGTTGGCAAGGGAGGGATAGGTGCAGGTATAAGTGGTATGAGCAGGGATGGCCAGGAACACAGTGTCTTGGGAGAAGCCTTGTCTCTATGAGTGACAGAATACAGAAGGTAGAGAGGGGAAGGTTTAAGATGAAAGAAAGTCTGGAAACAAGAGAACAGAAGTTCTAAGGAGCACGATAAAAGGAACAAACTCATGTGGATTGGGAATTAAGAGTAAAATCTGGGTGCCAGGTAAGAGAGTGATGCCATTATTACAAACAGGTAAATTAAAGGGTAGATTTTTTTTTAAAGGAAAGACGGTGCTTAGTTTTACATATACTTAAATTGTGATGCCAATTATACTTTCAGGTAGAAACTTCTAGCAGGTAGCAAGGACTGGAGCTCCAAGCTAGCTATAAGGTTTAATGTAAAGAGAATGGGATTCAAGGGAAGACAAAGACAGAAAACCTCCTTACATATCAACGAAGCAATAGAAGAACTTTTTGTGATAGCAAAGAAGTAGGGAAAAAAAAATAGAGTCCTAAAGTTGAGAGATGACTAAAAAATATGTGGCAGATAAAACTACACATGAACAATGCAAGTGTGGAAAGACTTAAGTGAAGTGATATAAAGTAAGCAGAACATGGGGGGAGAAAAGCCCACAAGCACTAACTATAGTAATGTAAATGGGAAAAGGTGACTGCTATCTAATTACAATGGCCAAGCTTGGACCCAGGGAAGAACTGAGAAAATGTACCTCCTTTTTTTCACTGGAGAAGTGGACAACTATGAAGGTAGAATGCCTCCTATACTGTCAGGCACAACGTGTTGGTTAGATATCCAAAAAAAATTTCTTTCCTTTCAAAATCTTTGTTAAAAGGAAGTCTTATTGAGGAGAGGAGGGATATATCCAGAAATTAATGTGATCTACAAAAAGGAATCCATAAAACAAGTGAAGGAAAGCTAATGCAATTTAGTCAGAGGAAATGTGTTTGAATCTTAGATTTGCTTGTGTGACCCTGGGCAAATCAACTCATCTCCCCTGGCCAAGGTTTTTCTCATACAAAATGAGGGAAGAGATTGGACTGGGTGCTGGAGATCTCCAAGATCCACTTCTGTTTCTAAATTCTGATTTCGCAGGGTCCTATAATTAAAGTCATGGAAGTAAAGTAGATCGCCAAGGAAGAGATTGTTATCATTTGAAACTAATTTGAAGGGAAATCTGTCTCTAGTGGAACACTTATGCAACTACCCTCAGTTCTGTGCAACATTTTTATTTTAACAATGAGTTGGATGAATGCATATCATGCCTATTAAATTTTCAGGTTGACAAAGCTGAGAGATAGTTAACATTTTCAGTGATTTTGGTAGCCTATGATCTGAATTATAATGCGATGTAATTTAGAGATAAATATGTTATGGTCATGAAAATATCAACTTCACAAGTGTAACATGGAGAAATACTATTACTGCTAAGACGTAAGCATGGTCAGACAGCAGTTCATGTGAGAAAAAAATCAGGGAGGGAGTATTAATATTGCAGTATGATCTGCATATTCAATGATTCATATTGAATTATCAGTTGATATGTAAACCCAAAACTATAATATGATCTTAGGCTATGGCAAGTGAGGCACAATATCCAGGATGAGGAATATGATAGTCCTATTGTATTTTGTCCTGGTCAGAGATTTGTAAATGTGAAAATACAGAATAAGAAGAAAAAGATTCAAGATCTAGGTTTATTTTACCACAACCTATCTCAAGGTAACTTTAAGTATATATCCCTATTACTACTATTGTCTTAAAAAACTACCTCATGTTTTTTCCATGTTTAGTTGCTATTTTGAAATATAATTATTCTGAACTTTAAATCTTTTCTCTGAGCAAAATATTAAATGAAAGTTTTTAGTTCCCCTTTAGGTCATTTTTCTTGGCTAATATTCTTAATAATACATTTTTAGAACGCTGACACTACAGTTAAATTTCAAAAGCATCAGTTCCCAAATTGAGAATTTTTAGTAGCAAATATCAGAAATACTACTTCTTAAATCAATCTGCCTGGTAAATAACAGTTTTCCCATAAAATTTCATAGTAAAAAAACATTAAAATTAGCATTTTAATAATTACCACAAACAAAATTATTATAGATATAAAATATTCTTTTCATTTCTTGTGGCACAAAATATTAAATAAATTAACTTATTTTGTTCTAAATGGAATAACGTAACTAAATGCATGATATTCTCCAGTATTACTTTTTGCAAATACTTCACAGTTTCTGATAAAGCATCTTGAAATTTAAGATATTAAAAATATGCGCAACCTTCAGTTCACCCTGTAATAAAAATGTATTCCCTGAAAGTTTATGCTTAAACAAATTTTGTTTGAAAATGCACCAAAATATCATAAATAGTTTAATATCCTTAATATTTAAATGTACTTAATAATGAATTTGAGTACTGTCAATAAACTATATAGGAGACCCTTCTTGTGCCAATCTCTATTTTCTGCTTTTGCTTTTGTTTTGTTTAAATAAGAGCTGACACAAAAACACTTGCTAAGGTGAAGAAGGGAAGATGGGTGGTGGGTGCCTAAACAATGATGATTCTATGTACCTCATTCTCAAATAGGCTAAACTGGGGATAGGGAAATAACAGAAGGCACTGTCCTCAAAAATATTCCATATATATTCCACATCAGAGGTTCCTTTCAATGAGTTCCATTTAGAAGCAATTACCTTCTAAGATGTTTATTCTTTTTTTTTAAAGGAATATTCTTATATTCTATTAGTGGAATAGACCTTGGGAACCTAATCCTTCCTAAAATGCCACTTGAAATTCTGAGGGTCTCCTATATTATTTTATTTCAGTAGGAAGTTGAAATTCATGGTATTAAGTAGAACTATTTTAAATCCTAAAATACTTCTAAAATATACCCTATGTTCAAAATGTCCTAAGTACTAATAAACAAGAAAATTCCAGAAATCCCACCTGATGATCCAAGTATAGGGTGTTCTTTTGAAGATGATGTGAAAGAATCTCATTCTAGTAGATGCCAGTCAAGCAGAAAAAGGACAGGGACAGAAGGTCAGGACAGGAACCATAAAAAGGTCAATTTTTGAAAACAGGAAAATGGCTAGTTTACTTTTTTATTAAAACCACAGCACATCATTTTCATACAGGTTTCCATGTATATTGTATAATGTGCAAGACGTGACATGGAATTTACTAATATTAAAATTTCGAATTACCAAATAAACATAAATTGAACAAGAAAAATGTTGAATGAGTCCAATTAATAAGTTATCAGTTTTAAATTTCAATTGGTAAATGTAAATTCTTTTCTGAAATACATTACTTCTTAAACATACACACAGTCAATAATGTCCATGAAAAATTTCCATGACTTTTCTCAAATCAAAAGAAAAGGCTATGAACCCTTTGAGAATTTAGCCACATAATAATTTACTTTTAATCGAAAATAATTTATATCCTGAAGTAGAAAGATGAAATAACAGAAGATATCATTATTTAAGAATTTTTTTACTTAATACTTTCCTTCCTTTCTGATCACTGTAGTACCTCTCCTTTTTAAAATTAGGTACAGATATAAAATAGTCCATCTATCAAGTCTATTATTAAATGTCACTTTAGAAATTCTGATTTTTATCTTATTTGTATTTTGTTTTGGTATAGCATTAATAAATCAAGTGGGCTCAGAGCTCAAAAGGTTAATAGCAGGATATGATATGTTTAATTCAATGGTAGCATTATGCTTGACAACAATGGCAATGTAGAAGCTGTGATTAATAAGTGGTTCAAAATTAGTGATGACAGGTGACACATGTTAATTACTTCATAGCTGACCTTTGGACAGTGGGACTCAAGTTTGAGCTGCATGAGCTGTGCTAATGTATTTTCCCGGATACTACTCAGTTCAGCTTGCTGCCGTCTCAGCTTTATCAGCAGCAGTGTGAGCTCCTCTGGCTAAAGGAGTGTAATTTAAGAATCCAAAGAGTGGAAGACATTAATTATTGTTTTAAATGACAGTTATTTATACCAAGATTTTTTGGCAAGTTTCCTTTGGTGGTCAACAAGCTGAAATATCAGTCATAGCACCTAGATAATATAGGTCTTACTAAATGTACATATATTTATAAAAATAATAGAAATAGTATTATTTTTGAAGTTACATAAAATATCATTATAAAACAGTATCATAAATTTCACCCACAAAAGCTCTCTTCTCAAAACAGAAAAGGTATTTGAATATTACATATACCATGCACAGACAAAGAGAAGATACAGGCATACAATGAAAATTACAAAGACTTATAGTAAGGATGGGCTAAGCACTGAGCTGAATTTTTTAAAAGGCTTAGTTCACTGTATTAAAGAGTACTGGTAAGACAAGGTCTAGCTCAGTGGAAAGAACACTGGGTTTAAGGCCCTGGGTTCAAATCTTGTCTCTGACACTTTCTGCCTGTGCGACTTTGGGAAAGTCACTTATAAGCCCCGAGGCTTTATAGTTTCATTATCTGTATAAAAGAGGGAGTTGGACTAACTATGACTCAGAGACCCCTTTAAGTTCTAGGTCTGTGATCCTATGTACAATAATGATGTCAAAATGTTTCTGATTATAGAAAAGTTCTTGAGTGATTAAAAAATATTTTATAGAGTAGAAGGCAAATGAAACATAAAACTGAGATTTAAGACTTTGAGGGAAAGATTTTGATTTGATTAAAATCAACTAGACCTA
Organism: Petaurus breviceps papuanus; assembly: GCF_028583685.1. Lineage (NCBI taxonomy): Eukaryota > Metazoa > Chordata > Mammalia > Diprotodontia > Petauridae > Petaurus > Petaurus breviceps. The sequence continues at coordinate 8,205,993 of NW_027186502.1, read as the reverse complement.
CTAATTATTTCCTTGCTACATTTTTAATGTCTTCGATTAATTCTTTTACTACATTTTCCAAAATTAATATTCTAACAATCTTTAAAGTGAAAATATTGCCTTTCATTGGCAGAAGTGTTCAGTGCAAGTATATGTTATCATATACATAAATGGAAAATGTAAGATCTTCTCTTCATACATACTTAGATGGAACAGTTTATCAGGAGTCCCCAAGGGATCATTCTCATATTGTTTTTCTTTCAGAGAATTGCAAGAAGGTGTAATACTTGATAATCGTGGGTAGGATAATGACTGTAACTTAGTGATTCTCAAGTTATACTGTGATTTAATAAAAAAAATAAAACAAGTGAGGTAGACCAGACAAAGAATATTCTCTCTTACTATAGGGAATTTTTGTATCTCATAAAAATAAATTGTGAAAAATTTTGCAGAATACACACGAGTTTCCAGCAGCAGCACAGAAATTTCTGTTTAAGTTCTTATTTTGATTTCTCATGTCAAACATTACCTTTTTCTTATTTATTTATTATATATATATATATATATATATATAATTTGCTATTTATTCTTTACCCCACAAACAGTTCTTTGAGGACAATCATTTCCAGATATTTGGAATATCATTGAGAATGAAGAACTTCTGGTGGGAAAAATGCCGGCAAAGATAAGATTGGCAAAGTTCCTCACATACAAAGGGGGCGTTCCCAAAGCCTTAGTGAAGTTTTAAGCTTTAATAGTTTGCCAAGTACACAGTTTTAAGCTTTAAATGCTTAAAAAATGCACTAAGACTTTTGGGACACAATGTATACTCTTCTGAGCCAATGTATTCCATCTAAACTACAGAATCCCAAAATAATGTCCCAAAGACCGTTGTGATCTTTCATCTCTTAGGATAATCTACAAGTTATGAAAATCTTGCCAGTAAGGAAATAATAAGTAAGGAAGGGTATGAGTTCTGATATTAAAAGAACAAAGAAAAATAGGAAAGGGATCAGCAAATAATTTTAAAATAAGTAAAGGGAAGCATCTTAGATATATGAGGAACACTCTGTTCAGCTAAGAAGATGAAAAACAAACTCTGATGAAAAGTTTAGTCCTATACAAAATTTAATTAAATGATAACATTCAAGTCAGTGCCAAAAGCAATTCCTACTAGAAAAACAACTGATGGTAAATCATTTTATCTTAAATGCCCACCAGAGGGAGCAAGAAGCATTAACTTCAATAAACGGGTAAGGTAGGAACAGGAAAATCAAGATAGCAAAAGATCAGAAAAAAACAGGATTCAGAAACGTAGGATCTTTCAAGAGCATTTAGAAAAGCTCATAGAAATAAGTTCACACAAGAAGTAAATATTAGGAATAGGATTCACAATTAGGTTGTCTCTTAACAGTATTTAGAGCAGGAAAGATGACAAATCAAACAATAAAGAATTATATTGGAAAGCTTTAGACAAAGCTTTTGATAAGGCAGGGCATTCTGACATATTTTTAACACTAATAATTTATAAAGGCCCCTTGATTACTTTCGAACATGATCTTTCCACCTCATGGCGCTTCCTTCAAAAGTGACCCTTGTACTTGTGAGAGGAGTTAAGAACACATATGTTGTTTGCCCAAGATGTAATTAGCTTAGGAGTTGTGTAATATTTACTTGGCTAACCACAGAATGGGGTTTGCATCAAGGCAGTGTGGTGTGGTGGACTTAGTCTCAAAAGATTGGGTTTCAGTCCTGATTGTAACCACTACCTAGACATGGAACTTCCAAGCAAGTGAGGATCACTTTCTAGGTCTTAGCTGTCTTATCTTTAAACTGAGGAGGTTGAACAAGATAATCTCAAGGTCCCTCCAAACTCAACTTAAAAAATAAAAAGGATGATTCAATTAGTTTTGACAAATAAAATGCTTTTATCTTAGCATACAAAACAATAAATGTTAAAATTCAGTACTTTAGGAAAAGCATTACAAGCTAGAGATAGTAGCAATAGTAGAAATAGAGGAAAAGAAATTTAAATAATGAAAAGTCATTCATTTTGAAAACTCATTGATAAAAAATTCACATCTTCAAAGAAATCTATATGTATACTGAATATTAAAGCTCCTTAAACAATATAGCTTTCACAATTAATAAATTAAAAAAATGAAATAATTTATTTATTTGTCATCTAGGATAGTTGACTTGATGAATTTTGGGTTGTGAATGGGGAAAACCATGGGTAATATGACGATAAACACAATACATATGCAGATATTCATTTTTAGAGACTTCAAAATGTTTCATGGTACTTCTTACTAATTTTTTGGGGGGGGGGGCGGGGGGAGGCAATCGCGGTTAACTGACTTGCCTGGGGTCACACAACTAGGAAGAGTCTGAAGTCACATTTGAACTCAGGTCCTCTGAACTCCAGGACCAGTGCTTGATAATTTTTACTTTCAAAGCTAATTAACATGACTTTTGTTAGAAGTGGCCCAGCAGAGAGCAAACAGTTTATCACTAAATAAATAAGTCCTAGTGAGTAACACGAGTCATATATTGGTTAAATGGTTTGCCAAGGGTCACAAAGCTTCTAAGTGTCAGAGGTAGGATTTGAATTAAATAACAAGAACAGAAAATAGAAAGTTAACATTTACATAGTACTTATGGTATGCAAAGCCATACAAAATAATAAATATTATTTTATCCTCACAGCAATCCTGGGAGGTAGGTGCCATTATTACCCCCATTTCAGAGAGGATAAAACTGAGGCAGACAGGGGCTGACAAAGATGCTCAGGGTAACACAGCTTCTAAGTGTCTGATGATGAATTTGAAGTTGGGTTTCCCTCTGAGCCTAGTGTTCTATCCTCTGAGTCACTTAGTGACCTCTTCAATCTAAGCTAACTAACACTCTATCCACTATACTGAAATTGCTTCACATATAATACATATTATCCAAGATGGAAATAATTATATGTATCTCTGTAAAAATTCCCCATTCCAAAATTTAGACATGATACACTATGTTCTGCTTAAATTTTGTGCATCATGTTTAAATCTTGCACATGAACAATGCACATAACACAAATCAAATTATTAAAATGGAACACTGATTTTGCTTTTATACATAGCCCTTCCTATATAAATATCTTTTATCTTTTTTTTTTTTTTGCCTTTTGGAGGGCAATTGGGGTTAAGGAACCTATTCAAGGTTACATGGCTAGTATTTTTGTGTGGGTGTTAAGTGTCTGAGGCCGGAACCGAACTCAGCTCCTCCTGACTCCAGGGCTGGCGTTCTTACTCACTGAGCCACCCAGTTTCCTCTTTAAACATCTTTATCTATTATAGACATGAAGCACATTTAATTTCTGTGGGAAGCATGGTTGTATAGTGGATAGACAGCAAGCCCCAGAGTCAGTAAGATTCGGCTTCAAACCCCACTTCTAACATACATTAGGTGTGTGGCCCCAGGCTAGTCACTTAATCTCTGAGTCCAAGGCAACTCTCACTCTAAGACTACAAATGAAAGAGCAGTGGCTGATGGATAGTTATTTCACTAGGAGTTTGCTATATTGATGAAATTGCAAGTCTCTGTGGAACCCCCAAACCCAAATTAACCCTGCCCTTGCAATTCCATAATACGCTTAATCTATACAAAACATACAAGCATAATTCACATAAGCAGACTTGTGAAATATCATAACAAAGGAGTAATACTGATTTCTGTTTTTGGCTTATGGAATCTGTCATTACTTTATATCTTTAAAGTGAAAAAAATCAGTCTAACAGCATGGAGCTAAAGTTCATGATTGTTGAAGACCATATACCTAGATATTTAAATATAAATAGCCTGAATCATAATTTAGTACTCAAGAGTTACATACTTCAAATATTATCCAATATATGACAATATAATTCATTATTAAAAATAATTTACTATTATTCCCAAAAAGTAACAATTTTTATTGCAATATATTTTTGAGTAAAAAAAAAATAAGAAAGCAAAATTAATGCCATTTGCACTTTTGCCGTTACATATCATCCTTATATAAAATATGATGTGCCAAAAAATTTCAGCTCACCGTCTTGCCTTGGAGGCTTTGGGGATTAACTGGCTGTAAAGTCAAGCCTGCTGGCATCGACCTTCGATCAGGTACAAAAACATGCTAGAGAAATAAAGGAACAATATAACCCCTGTGTTGAGTTGTGTATGTGGAGGGTTTTGGGGGGTAATGAGGGTGCAGAGGGTGTCAAGGTCAGTCACTCAAAATGTTAAGTATAGTTACACTGCAAAAACATTCTAAATTACCCATAGTGCTGGTGAAAGGAGTCAGATACGAAGCCAACTTTTGCTAATTTAAAACACAGATGCTCAATACAGGCTAATTCTACCAGTTTTATTTTGTATAAGGTTTATGGTTTGGTGGGATTTTTGGTGCAGACATTTAGTCTGCTGGGAACTGGACAGAAACCACTAATTCATCTCATACAGGCTGCTGAAACACCAGAGAGCTAAGTTCTGCTTAGTAGTGCAAAGAACATGGAGATCTATGACATAGCATAAACCTAGAGCAGATTAACCTTAATTAATATGATTTAACCCAAGAGAAAACTAATCAACTTTATCCAAGAAAGATTTATTGATAAAAACATAATATGAAAATAATGAGCTTTACTGTACTGGAATTCTATTGTAGCTCTTGGATCTTAAAAGACCAACTGAAAGCAAAAATACCAAACTCTGACTATTTAAAAAAGGTAAATACTTATGTTGGCAGTAACATTTTCAAACCATATAGCAGTGAAACATCTATTTCAACAACATTCAATGTGATCAATAATTGGAGATTAATCACTATAAACTCCTTGCAGACAGGGGCCATTTTCAAATTTATCTTTATATCTCTGACACCTTTTGCTGAATTTTGGGTGCCATAATTTTAAGAGGACCTCATCCACAAACTAGAGTGTGCCCAGGTGATTGTGTCTACAATGGTATCTTATAAGGAACAGTTGAATTAGTAGAGATTTTTAATCTGAAGGAAAGATGATTTAGAGGTTATGAGAGAGTTATGTTCAAATATACAAAGGGCTGTTATTTCAAAGAGGAAACAGAATTATTTTGAGATGGAACTCACAGGAAAGAAGATTTATTTCCCACTGTTTACTGTGGTGATGTGCCGGCCAAAGAAAAGGTTCAGTGAGAGAGGAGCAAGTGGGTAAACCTGGAGAGGGCAACTGTGGAAATTTGCAGTTGCATTTAGGGCTGACAAAGATTCTCTCTAAGACATCTGGGGAGCTTTTCTGCAATGCCAATGATTCACACATTATTACTTAGAGAAGAATGTGAAATATTCATTCTCCAAAGAGCTTTCTTTGTGATCCTAGAAGATGAGAATTTCTGCCCCAGGTTTTGTTATTGACTGTGGAACTTTAATAACCTCTCTCCTAAACTTTTAATGCCTGAACTTTAACAAAAGCAATAGAGCACTACGTATGCAAACAAAACCTAGTGTATATAAGTTAGTGAATTATGTATATACTTAGTGAATATTTTACCTTAGGGTGATGTGTTCTGTGTCTGCGATCCACTGTTATATCTCCTCTCTGTATTGGTGAAGAGACTTCTGATCTATAAGTTCGTTGAGGAGAATATCCCTGATAAGCAGCTATCGAGCCATGGGAAGGTGACGTGGGAATAGAGTGCATTGTTTGGTCAGAAATATTAATCATAGTTTTAGGGCTGCTTAAAGTACCATGTCTAGTGAGAGTACTTTGCTTATTGTAGAACTGACGCTGCTGCCATTCATAGAGCTGCCACATTGTGTCGTCTCTCATGGATCTCCGTTTCTCTTCTGCTGGTGGTCCCATTGTCCTGTCGCGAGCTGAAGGTGTGATGCTGCATATGCTCTCGGGTCTTGTCTTGCTGTTTCTTGGGAGAGTTCTGTAGCCTTCAGGATAGCGAGGAACAACATGGGCTCTGTGGCTTGGCATATTTCTGGGTAATGTCTGGTAAGACAGCACGCTGAAAAACAAATGTAAATTTAAGAATGACAGCTAATCTATAAATTGGAGTGTATTAATATTTTTCAATAACTTCTACTTTGTTACTAGGTATAAGACTATAAAACTGATATGTCAAAGAAAAATTATGAATTACAACTAAAAATCCATTTTAATTAACTCAGAAATATCCTATAACTTAACTTCAATTCACCTATAACTTACAAACAAAATTTTAAAAAGTCTTACGGTTTTTTAATAATACAAACACTTATAGGATACTACCACTTTATGAGAAGTCTCTTGTAATAAAGTTAAATAGTTAAGTAAGAAAAATAACACAGTGACCTCATTTCTCATTTTTTTTTTTTGCCTTTTTTTGGGAGGGTAACTGGGGTTAAGTGACTTGCCCAAGGCCAGATGGCCAGTTTCTGTGTTAAGTGTCTGAGGCTGCATCCGAACCCAGGTCCTCCTGACTCCAGGGCCGGTGCTCTATTCACTGCGCCACCTAGCCATTGGACCTCATTTTCATTTTTAGTACCTTCTCTTTCATCTCTTAACCTTTGATACTAGCTCATGCTTATCTTTTTTTCTGCTACAATACAGGATACATGTTCCCATCTTACATGCCCATTATGACTTCTCAGGTGCCAATTATCACTTTGTCTCAAGGGTCCCTTTGCTTCATTCTCTTCACTGATCAAAAATTAAATTCATAGTAATGGAAGCAGAGTACTTATTAAATTAGGGATGACAACTAGACTTATGATTTCACTGATATAAAGAATTCCTTGTCAAGTAATGAATATGGGTTGGAACCTTCTTTGAAGTTTAAGTTTAAAGGACCAAGAGGTTGGTCAAAGGACAAGGTCATAAGGCTCATGTGTCAGAGACTTGAACCCAGGTCTTCTCTTACACCAAGAGGCTTCTTTTGCTTACTGGGGCAGCTAGGTCGTGCAGTAGATAGAATACCCAATTTTGGAGTCAGGAAGATCTGAGTTCAAATCCACTTCAGATACTTATTAGCTGTGTGACCCAGGGCAAGTCACTTAAACTTTGTTTGCCTCAGTTTCCTACTCTGTAAAATGGGAATATTAATAGTACCCTCCTCTTAGGTTATTGTGAGGATCAAATGAGATAATAATAATTCTAAAGTGCTTTGGACAGTACCTGGAACATGGTAGGTGTTATAGTCAATGTAAGCTATTAGTATTGAAATACTGTTGAGAAATGTACTGAAGTCATGACAGTAGTTCTGGGGTTCTTCATCTGACTACTGAATTAGTCTGAGATAAGTATCTGTGGGTAATAGGGACAACAGGCTAGTGAGATCGAGCCTCACAAAACTGAAAATATAAGGGTTTTGTTGAATAGTTTCCCTTTATCAATAAAAGTTCACTCACACTTCTGCCTTAGTAGTTCTGATGCCCTCTTTACTATGTATAAGAAGTAGCATGTAACCAGAATACAAACGGTACTTTTTGGCAAATTAAAGTGCATGGCATTTCTTACTACATCAGAATGGGGGAAGGCATTGGAAATACACTGAGTCCAGGATTAACATTTTTTGAACTGTTCCAAGAAGATTTGTGCATGTGTGTCCAGTGATTGTTACTTAGAAAATTTGGATCACTGTTGTGTGTTGCTAACCACTGATTGTAGTCCCTTATGAAAATGTTATGTCTTATAAAATAGCAAAGTAACATAAAACAAAATTACACTTTATAAATAAAAATAAAAGAAAATATAAGAGGGACAGCTCCCAACTGGCTGGCCTCAAGCATAGTTCTGGGAAAGATATCTTTTTGAGATTGGCTAGTACTGCTGACTATGTGAATTGACAGTCGTGGAAAAAAAAATGTGTACAAGATCAAAAAATCATTAAAAGAAATCAGACCCAGAAAAATTATAAAAGATCATTCTACAATTGAGGATAAAATGATAGAACAAACATTTTCCAAAGTACCCCCATAGGATGACGGTCTTTGAAAAAGAAAAATCACTACTTTATATTGATCTTTGAGTTACCTTGTAAAAAGAAACCAATGTTTGCAATTCCAAGTCAGAAAAGAGAGAGATATCATGAGACAGAGAAAGGAGTTTCAAGGTACTGGAGCAAAAACAATGAAATGGTTCCCGAGAAAGTTATCATTAGGGTTCTGTCATATGAATGAAGGAAAACACATTTATTAAAGAATTACTATGTGTTAAGTGCTGGGAATACAAGTAGAAAAAATGAGACAGTCCCTAGTAGTAAGGAGCTCACACTCTAATTAAGGAGATACTCCACATAGAAGAGTTCAGAAGCAGTGGAGATGCTGAACCCTTAAGTCCCAAAGTTCCAACAGTGGAATGGATGACAAAGTCTAGGGTTCTTTGTTAGTGTCCTAGGAGGTTATTTGATAGTGTCCGGGGAACCTGAAGGGCAGAGCAGCAAGGCAGGTGGAAAAGACTAGAGGACTATCTTTTCAGAGGTGCTTTCTTCAAAGTCACATTAAAATTTTAATTGTATTTGCTATTTCACCCATACTATCTCTTTTTAGTATAGAGACGTCTGAAGCCATGAGTATTATTCCTTATCTTCTTCACCAATAGTTAACATGCTCCCACCAATTATACCTTCCCCATCCCAATGATCCTGAACTCAAAAATGCTCCAAAGTTGTTTACCACCCTTCCCTGCCCATTCCCTTATTCCCAATTCCCCTCGATTTAACCTCCCCGATATTCTACTCTAAAGCTCCCCACCCCTTCTATTGTGCTTTCCAGAATGCTTGTTCACTGATAAAACTTATTTTCATCTTAAATATTTTCCTTTCCCCCTCTTTGCATATTCAAGCTCTCAGTCCAGTTCTCTCCTGAGGGACACAGTTGCATTGGCCACCCTTTCCAACACTTTCACTCATTCATTCCCCTCTGACTCTCTGGTGGTGGATCAGCACTGCTCCTTTCCACTTAACAAACTCACTCTTTGCCACTATCACCTGAGAATTTCTTCTTCTTTTAGCTTCCCTCAATCCACACCTATCACCCAAACGGAATTCTGGTAGCTGTTGTCTACTAGCCTCCAGGACACTCTTCTTTTCTCAGTCAGTTCAGTGCTTGGTGCAGCGTTTCTTTCCTCCTCAACTCTTGTCCTTGTATTAGAGGACTTCAACATGCTTATTGATACTCTCTCAAATACCCTTACCTCACAGTCCCTCAACTTCCTCACTTCCTAAGAGCCGTTCATCTGCCTCACCTCAGATGCAGAGAAACGGTCATGCTTTTGATTCTGCCATCACCCACAAATGCATCACTTCCAAATTCATGAACTCTCAAAGTCCTCTATGCGATCACAATCTGCTGTCATTCCACCTTTCCCTCTGTTTTGCAATCCCAAATCCAGTTCTTAGTTATTGTGATCTCCAGTATCTCGATCACCTGGGAAATGTAGTCATGACCAGCTACATTTTCTCTCCTTTCCTCCCCTCCCTTTCCAAAATGGTAAGCAATCTGATATGCAACCATGCAAAACGTATTTCCATATTACTCATGTTGGGAAAGAAAAAAACAGAGAAAAAAAATAAAAGCAAAAAAAAAATACCTCATGAAAATAATTAAGAAAATGAAAAATAGTATGCTTTGCTCTGCATTCAGGCTCTAACAGTTCTTTCTCTGGAGATGGACAGCATTTTTCATCACAAGTCCTTTGGAATTATCTAGATCACTGTAATGCTGACAAAAAATTTTAAATAACAACACCATAAAAACAACCAATTTTGAAAACCTTAAGAAATCTGATTAATGTAATGATGCATCACAATTCCAGAGGACTGATGATTACTTTCTCAAAGAGAGGTGATAGACTCAATATATAGAGTAAGAAACACATTTTTGGACATAATAAATGTGGGAATGTGTTTTACTTAGCTAGGCATATTTACAGCAAGCATTTTCTTTCTTTTTGTCTTATGGAAAGAGAGAGAGGGAAGATGCTTGTTAACTGAAAAAAATAAACAATTTTAAAATAAAACCAAGGGTAACAATCAGGAGTTATGGAAAAATTAAACTCTTTCCAATAAAATCTGGTATAAAACATGGGTCTGATATCTATATCTATAGTAATACTATGTGGTATAGTTCTGGAAATGCCAACTACAGGAATATATAAATAAGTGAAGTTGAGGGAATGAGTTTAGGCAAAGAAGAAACAAAATTATTGCTTTTTGTAGATAATATGCTGGTTTTCTCAGCCTTCCCTAGAAATTCAATAAAAAATTACTAGAAACAATAACTTGGTAAAGTAGCAGGATATGTTCTTAAGATTCAGTCTTTTTGTACATTATCAACAAGCCCAGCAAAAACACATACAGAAGAAATAAAACTTCCAGGATTACTTTGTGAACTAGAAAAAAAGATAATAAAATAATAAGGGAAGGTGGGTGGCCTATCAGTACCAGATCTCAAATTACATACTATATAGCAGCAATCATCAAAACTATATAGTTTTGGTTACAAATGACAAAAGTAAGTCAGAGGGAGGGATCGAGAACACAAGATACAAAAAGTAAATGAACCCAGTAGGATAGTGTTCAATAAATCCAATGAGTCAATACTTCTGAAACAGTCTATCTGATGAAAGCTGAAAAACAATCTGGCTCAAAGTAGATTTAGATCAAGAACTCACACTATATGACCACTATAAGCTCTAAATGAATATATGACCTAGATAAAAAAGGTCAAATCCATTAGAGGAAGTGGGAAGTACTGGGAAGTAACTACCTACCACAGTTATGGAAAGGAGAAGAGATGACCAAACAAAGGATAGAGAGGATCACAAGCAATAAAATGGGTAATTCTGATTATATAAAATTGAAAAGGTTTTCTAGAAAAGCAAGGCAGTTAGATTTAAGAGGGAAATCGTTAACTGGGGCAATTTTGGAGTAAGTTTCTCTGATATTACTGGATAGACTGTGGGAGAATAGACATACTAATCTCTATTATGTATCATAGATATGCAATGTTTGTAGAGCAGTGACTTGGTACAATCATACTGGAGAATAATTTGAAAACATATCCCAAAAGTCATTAAACTATGCATACCCTTTGACCCAATACCATTCCTAAGTATAGATGACAAAAAGATAAAAGGAAACTGAAATAATTCATATGTACAAAAATATCTATAGCAGTACTTTCTATTGTAGCAAAAAAATCTAGATTCAAAGTGAATATCTATCAATTTGGAAAGTGACTGAACAAATTTTGGCATATTAATATAATGGAATATTGTACTGTATGAAATGACAAAAGGGAAAAATTATAAGAGAATAAGAAAAATTAGTATAAAATGATGCAGAATGAAGTAAGAACTATTTATATAATAACTACATAGAACTATTTGAATAATTACTGTAACACAACAAAGAAAAGGTGATAGAGAAAATATCTATCAACACATATAATAAATTTTTTTCTGTGCTCCAAAATCTTCATGAGAATAAATTTAAGTAGCACTGTTACCACTGATGAAAGATTGAGAAGGGAGAAGAAAAACTTTTGTCAACCTTATTTGATAGCAAATTATATCTTCAGGCTCACTACTGACTGAAAAGTACAGATGGTTAGTTGTGCTTATCATTTATTTGCTGACTAAAAGAAAGCAATGGTTTCATTAAAGCAACATTCTATTTTGAATGTGTTTATCCAAGAAGGTCTTTGTTATTCACATGTTAAAATCATATAAGATTCCATGAGAGAGATGTTAACAGCATTAACTTTGTGGAAAAAGTTAAAAAATATTCAACAAAAATAGTATTATTAAAAAAAAAACAATAACAGATCAAGCAAAATATTTACAGGATATATGAAGAATAGTTTAGATTTGTGAAATATATAAAAATAGTTGAAAAGTAACCATGGTAATTCTCATTCCACAGTTAAAAGTTCAAAGCATGTGAAGAAACAATTTTCAAAAAAGGAAACATGAGTTGTTAAATCATTAAAACAGTGCTTGACCCCATCATCATCAAACTGGTATATTTTAAAACAAACCATGGATTCACATCCAAATATATTTTGTACTTACTTTTAAGCATACATGTAACTGTTGCCCAGACCCAGAGGGCAGTGTGGCATCATGGATAGAAAACTGGCTTTGGAATCTGCATTACTTTTAAGAAAAACTGGCAGTGTTAAACATGGGCTAGTCACTGAACCTTTCAGTTACCCCATCATTCTTTTAAGTGCAAATTACAGAGGAGAGGCTGATTTCTACTAAAAGAAGGAATTCCCTTACCATGGGTTCTCTGGATCACTGAAATTACAGTGAAATCTGTTCCAAAACACCACCAACCCCCAAATTAAAGGGAAAAAAACATAAACCAGAAATTTTCCCCCCAGTAGAATGTAACACTCTTTGAGGGCAGGGAATATTTCCCTTTTTTTTGCTCTGTATTCACAGTGTTCAGACAGTGTCTGGTATACTATAAGAATAATGACGTTTGCTAAATTTACTTCAACTAAGACTATAAACTTCTGAGACTAGAAGAATGATGACGACCTCACCAAGAACTGGAAAATTAGGAAGGAGATAGATTTTGAGGAACAAATAAGGAGTTCCTTTTGGACTTCTGTTTGAGATGCCTTTAGTATATCTATAGGGGCAGGTAGGTAGTGTAGGATAGAGCACTGGGCTTGGAATCAGGAAGACTCATCTTGAGGAGTTCAAATCTGGCTTTAGATAGCAATGTGTCTCAGGGCCTAGACAGATGTGTGATCTTGGGCAAGTCATTTAATACTGTTTGCCTCAGTTCCTCATCTGCAAAATGAGCTGGAGAAGGAAACAGCAAACCACTCCTGTATGTTTGCCTAGGAAACTCCAAACAGGGGTTGAACATGACTGAAAAACAATTAAACAATAACAAAATATTATGTCTAGTTAGAAATATCCAATAGGCAGTTGATGAAAAGGACTGAGAGCTTAGGAAAGAGACATTTTTCTAAGGAAACAACTTGTTACCCATAAAGGATTCATTCCTAAATCAGCTATTGGTGTACAGTCAGACCATCAACTTGCTAGATCAAAGAACAAAACTAATGTAAACTACAAAAAGTAAACAAATGAAAAGGGTATGGCATATAATTATAAATCAACTTCAACTTGACCCATTTAAGTAAGTTATACTGATACTGAAAAATGGGAAATGGACGGAAGAAAGGACTTCTGCACAGATTACACCAATTCTGCATTGAAATGCAACCAATTAAATTCAACTGCCATAATTAGGTAGCTAAAAAAGCCTTTAATATGCTTTGGTCAGAAAACACCTGACTTACTTGCCAAGTGAAGAAATTTGGCAGCCAGGGCAACATGCCAAATTAACAATATTTGTAAAATTTTACAGAGGAGGATGGTGGAAGGTCATCAGCAATATTGCCTCAAGACAAAAAGAAGCAGAAGAGAACCATTTAACCATGGTTAAAGATATCTAGAAAATAATACATCATGACTAGATTGATCTGTATCATTACCAAGATGGTTCAACGTAAGGAAAACAATAAACACAGTCATATAAACAACAAAAACAAATTTGAACAGAAAAAAATCCGTAACAAAATACAGCACTTATTTATGTTAAAAATCCTAAAAAAGAACAGAGCATAGAGGGGCCCTTCTTTAAAATGATTAAAAGCATATATTTGAAACAAGAGTTAGCACCAATTCTGGTGGAGAAACACTAGAAATGTTCCCTGTACAAATAAAGATCTCTCCACACACTACTATTATTTGATATAGTTCTAGAAATGCTAGCTGTAACAATAATACAAGAAAATAGTATCAATGGTATTACCACGAGCAAAAAGGAGACCAAAAAATCTCTATATTTGGATGGCATGATGGTGTTCTAGTCTGAGAACCCCAGGGAATCGGCAAAGAAACTAGTTGGGATGATAGCAGATATAATAAAATAAATTCATAAAAATGATCATTTCTATATTCTAACAAAACTCAGGAAGAGACAATAGAAATTCCTTTAAATAAAAACACAAAATGTGTAAAATATCTAGGAATTAACTTACTGACAAACACAAGATTTCTACAGATACAACAATTATATGGTTAGAGATATTACTGTTCATGGTTAGACCATGATAATATTTTAAAAAGTGACAATGCTACCTATGCTAGTGGTATATTAAATGACTTAAAGGGATACTTTTTAAAAACAGACAAAAAAGAAACAAAATTCATTTGGAAGAAAACAAAGTTCACCAAGGAAATAAGAAATAGTACAAATAATTGAAGTGTAGCATTACTAGGTCTTAAACTATATTATAGAGCAGCAATCATGAAAATTATTTAGCCCTGACTAGAAACAGTATCATATATCAACAGAAAAGACCAGATAAGTGGGAAACTGGTACAACTGAAAAAAAAAAAACAGCCCAGTGCTAAACAAACCCAAGAACATACACGGAGAAACATTCCCTTTTTGCCAAGAACTGGTGGGAAAACTAGAAAGTAGTTTGGCAGAAACTAGGTTTAGTATCAGTAACATATACCATAAACCACTACATGCTCCAAATGACAGGCAAACTTTATATTAAAAAAAAGAAGAAAAAGAGCAATGAGAAGAGAACAAGATAAGGTAATTTTCACTGCTATGACTAGGAAGAAAACCTCTTAATCAAACAGAGATACAAGAAATCACCAAAAAAAAAAAAAGGGCATTTTGACTATGAAAAATTTTAAAGTTTTTACACAAATTAATGAATTACAAAATAAAACAAATAAAATCAACAGAATTAGAAGAGAAACTATAGATGGGAAAATAAAACATCTATAAACAACCTGACACGCAAAATATACAGACAATTGACAAATATGTATGTGATCAAGAGTCACTCTCAAATAGACAAATGGTCAAAGGACATAAATGAAATGTTTTCAAAACAAGAACTGCACAGTACAAATAACCACATGAAAACATGTATCAAATCATTAAGAATAAGAAAAAATACAAATTAAAACAAATTTGTGGTTTCTCCTCAGCAAATTGGGAAAGATGTCAAAATATATAAATATTGAATGTTGAAAGACAAGCATGCTGAAAGACATATTGCTGAATGCTGAAAGACAGATTGCTGGTAGAACTGCAAATTAATCCACCCAAAACTGGAAAGCAACTCGGTAGTATTGTTACAAAAGGAAAGCTTGGAGGGACACTCTTAAATAAAGCCATTCCAAGCATATTTAAGGATGAAAAGTGAAACAGGACAAAATATACCTCCCCACAAAAGGTCAATCTCTCTACAGATTACTAAAACCAACTCTTCATACCACCAAAGATAGTGGAACCAGAACTTTTGGTCTCAAATATTGTAGTACTGGATATAATTAGAGAGAATGTAGAAATAGTATTGAGTAAAACAAAGATAGGAAAAGCAACTGGACTAAACCAAATGCATAAAGAGGAGGTCTGTGCTCAACCAAAAAGTGCCCCTTTCTTCAGGTCCTCATCACTAGTCACCTGGGCTATTTCAATAGCATCCTAATTGGTTTTCCTACTTCCCTCTGTCTTATCAATTTATACTCCACAAAGGTATACATATTAATAGCCTTCCTAAAATGAAGGTCTGACCATGGTATTTCGCTTTGAGCAAATAACTTCAGTGACTTCCCACTGTGGGAAGGATAAAATACAAACTCCTCAGACTAGCATTTAAAGTCTCTCACAAATCTGTACAATTATTTTATGAAGTGTCATGGTATAACGGGTAAAATATGATAGAATGCTGGACTTGGAGTCAATAAGATCTGAACTGAAATCCTGTCTCAGACCTTTACCAGCTATGTCACTAGGAAATTCATTTAACTTCTCTGTGGCTTAATTTTCTCATTGGTAAAATGAAGAGACTGGATGAAACTTCCAAAGTTCCTTCCACTTCTGAATCTATGAGCCAATTCAATAATTATTTAGCAAGCACCTATTCAAAATAATAAGCATAATACACAGATAAATGAAGACAAAACATGCACCAAACAGATACAAAGGAATATTGGTGGGAGAGAAGAAAGCACTAATAACTGTAGGAGGATGTTGTATAGAAGGTGGCATCTGAACTGAGCCTTCAAGTGATGTAGAGATTCCAAGAGTCAGCAGGCAGAAGGAAGAGCTTTCCAGTTTGTGCTGCAAAGGCATGTAAGTGGGAGATAGAATGTTATATACTGGGAACACCAAGCAAGCCAGTCTGCCTGGCACCTAGAATGAATGAGAGGGAGTAATATGAAATGAGTAAGGGTTTAGCATTAAACCCTTTCATTAAACCCATTAAACACAGGCATTAGCAAGACTGTGAAGGGTTTTAAATTCCAAACAGGAGTTTGCATAGAAGTTTTCAAAGAAACAAGAAGTAGTCTCCATGTTACTTGAGTTAAGGAGTGATAGGCTTGCACTTTAAGAATATCAGTTTGGCAGTTGTGTGGAAGATGTCTTGGTTTGTCTGGTTCTAGACTGGGGCTGTGAATAGAGTACTGGGGCCTGGAGTCAGGAAGACTCTTTTTTTTTTTTTGCTTTTTGGAAGGCAATTAGGGTTAAGTGACTTGCCCAAGGTCACACGGCTAGTTTTTGTGTTAGGTGTCTAAAGCCGCATTTGAACTCGGGTCCTCCTGACTCCAGGGCTGGTGCTCTATTCACTGTGCCACCTAGCCGCCCCTGAAGACTCATCTTCTTGAGTTCAGATCTGGCCTCACACACTTACTAGCTGTGTGACTCTGCCTTAGTTTCCTTGTCTGTTAAGATGAGCTGGAAAAGGAAATGGCAAACCACTTCAGTATCTTTTCCAAGAAAACCCCAAATGGGGTCACAGAGTCAGATACAAATGAAAACTACTGCACAAGTCTCTCCTTTACCAGTTAGGCTATGATAATAGTCACGGTGCAAGGTTACAAAGGCCTGAACTACAGAGGCCACCGCTACCATGTGAAGTGCAGAAGGGGATTGACGTTGAAGACAAAGGTGAGGAGAGACAACATTGCATTGGGGGATCAGCTCATGCAAAGGTGAGAAGGAAGATGACATCACGTACTGAAAACAGCAGTTAGGAGAGTTTGCTGAGAAGGTTAAGTTGTGTGAGAGTAAGTAATGTATAGTAAGCCTAGAAAGGTAGGCTGGTGCTAGTTTATAAAGGGTTTTAAATAAGAAATAGATGAGCCTGTACTTTATCCTGCAGTGTGGAACCACCAAAATGTCTTGAAAAGGAGAGTGATAACGTCAGACCTGTGATTTAGGAATACAGTTGTGTGGAGAATGTATTAGAGAAAACAGAGACTGAAAGTAGGGACAGAAGACTAGTATAGTAGATGATGAGGAGATAAGAACTTGGAGTGGTATAGTTGTGTATATAATTTTAAGAATATATTGATTTTAGAAGAGAATCTTGCCATGATAAAACTATCTGACTAAATGGACGGGTCATAAAAACACAACAGTAGGAAACTTACCCCCTGGTCTCCTCCTCATGACCCTTCCCCTTCTGGATCTTAATCCACTGCTCCAGCTGCAACATTGAATTGGTTCTCTGTATAACTCGATCAGACTCGATATGAACTGGCACAGTATTATGATGACTTCCACTTCTAAGGTCTGCAAGGCTAACATTGATTGCTTTAGTTTCTGAACCATTGGTTTGAGTTGGCCTGTAGCGTCCAGGCTGATTTGTGTTGCTTGTTAAACTCTCATACTCTGAAGGCAGGGAATTCAATTTTACACTGTTAATTTTTGTTAAAGGTCTATCTTGACCATCCTTCTGAAATCCATATTTTTCAGCTTCTAAGGCCCTTTTTTCTTCATTTTTTCTTACTTCTTTCTTTTTTTGGCTGCTCTGTGTCTCTGGCTTAATTAGCACCCTATGGTTGGAAATATTATTGACTTCTCTAGTTGGTGCCTTTTCAGACGTTATCTTATCCACTCTGAAACAAAAAAAATCATAGGTGATTTAGTCAAAACAGATACAATAACAACCAGGATTATTGTTGATGTGAGGTTCAAATGATAATTTATGTGAAACACTTAACAAACCCTTGAGTGCTATATAAACATAAATTATCATCATTTTTTTTCCCTGAGATACACTCTAGGAAAAAAACAGCAAAAATATTTTACTAATATACCAGATTGACAGATATATGGTTGTAAATGCTGCTGGTGGGGAGTGTCCATGGGAAAGGGAAGGAGAGGAGAATCGCGGTGGATAACAGATTTGCATAAATGCAGTGATATTAAAATATTAAGCATAATATATTGGGATATTGGTGAAAAACACAGGAATGCTTTTCTTACAACAAGAACTGGTAAGACTTTTAGAGGGTTATGCCCAATTTCAGACATATATAGAGAACCTGGATGAGAAATGTATGGAAGCAACAAAAATGGTTAAGAAAAAAGTTGGATTGAGACTAGTGAGAAAATATGAAACAAAATAATGTGATAGTTTACAGAATTTTTAATTTCCAAAGAAGATAAAACAAAGGGAATAACATTAACATGTGGCAAAGGGGTTTTATGTTTTATTTGGCAGTTTCTGGAAAAGTAACATTCTGGAAAATGGTTCAGTTTACTAATGGAGATTGTGCAAATTTCCCCCCCAAGCCCCCACTGCCCAAACAGAATAATCATATATTTGTTGTCTAGTGCTGCTTCATGGTTCAGATAACTTAATATTCCATGTTTTTCCTTCGATTCATATTCTTGACAATTACTTAGAATGATTAATTATCTAATTATTTATAATTAATTAGTACTTAAAAGCCTTTGGTTTTTAGACAGAAAACTTTGATCATGCTGATATCTACTTTATGCTAAAGTTTTCTTGTTTTAGAAGATGCTAAGTATAGCAGATTACTACTTAAGCCACAGTTTTCTTCTATTAGATACTAAGTATATCTTTTTCTTTAAATTTAAGTGTTCAATTTATGCCATATGGCTTTTCAAATTCCAATATACTTAGTGAGAAGAGTATAGGCTTCTTTAATGTCAGAGTATTTATATGGTGCTGTGGCAGAAAATAGCATTTTTATAAACAAATTAGAAGTGAAATATTACAAAAATTCAGGATAGCATTTATACTGGCAAACAAGCTAACTTTCTTCTTAAATATTATTTTCTTGTGGCCATGCTTCTTTAAAATTGTATGTTAAGTCAGATGTCTTGTATGTTTTCTACTCTACTTAAATATTTAAATACCTGCCCCATTTCTATGTACTATGTATTATGAATCTTTATTATGTAAGTACTATAAAAATCACAAAAGTTACACATACTAAGTTATCTTTAAAAACTGAGTAAAACAAAGACACTAAAACAAACAAAAATTAATTTTAAAATGTAAGCTCTAATTTAACTAATGTGCATATGGTGACAAGATTTATTTTCCTAATCCTTAGGCCAAACCATATTACCCTCTGCTAAAAAAACTTTCAGAAACTTACCACTACTTATACAATAAAATGTAAACTTTTCAAAACTGGCAAATAAAGCTGCCACAATGTAATTATGTGATGCCTTTTGATCTTGTTTTAATTGTTTCCCTTCTTGCTGTTTAAGTGTTAACCAAACTAGATTCTTAGCTATTTCTTGATTTCATAATGTTGCCCTTTCGCATTTTCAGAAGATGAGCATCATGCCTGCCATATATTCCTCCATGTCCTCCCTGTTGAAATCCTCTTCCTTCATGATCCAGATTAATTACGCACCACTTCTTCCATGAACATTCTCTGATCCTCCCAGCTGAAAATACCATCTCTCCTTCCTCACACAGTTTTTTAGAGGGGCAAAGACAAGGCAATTAGGGTCAAGTGACTTGCCCAAGGTCACACAGCTAGTTAAGGGTTGTGTGTCTGAGGCCACATTTGAACTCAGGTCCTCCTGACTCCAGGGCCGGTGTTCTATTTACTACGCCACCTAGCTGCCCCTCACACATTTCTTAATCTCTGTAGAACACCTCTTTCCCTTATCACACTCTATATTATACTTTTTATGTATATGATTTAACTACCACCTCCAACATTGTAAGATAAACGTAAAGACAGGAAGGTTGTTTTTCACCTTTGTATCACTAGCATCTAGCCTAGTGCCTTCTACAAGTAGTAGGAAATTAATAAATGCTGGCTACATTACTTTATACTTAAAACATTTGTTGTATAAAGAAATATTCAATAAGTGTTTATTTGTTGATTATTCAATAAATATTTACAGACATCATGGGTTTCCTTCAAATTATTTCTTGGCTGATATAATATTTTTATATGGAATTTTATTTATTTACGAATTTAAGAAACATTTTCCTTTTATTAGTTCTCAACTGTATACTAAAGTCAATTATAATTTCAAGTTTTAAAACAAGACAGGAAGTACTTTTTAAATAGTGTGGTATTCTTTGTCTATATTTATGTGGTGGCTTGTGAAATTGTTTTATAACAAAAAGAAAGAAACCAAAACATGAGGGAAAAAACCATTAAAAACTCATGAAATTATTTTATGAAAAATTTTCAGACAAATATTACTTGGATTTATCATAAAAATACTTGATATTAAAACCATCAGCAAAAGTTAAATAAGGTAACTTACTTACATATAATTAAATTCAGTAAAATCAATTCCCTTTTTGGGATTAGAGAATTAAAATAAATTATCTTGATGGAAAACATCTGGGTACAATTTTATTGGTAACAACTAAAAATTTACTTACCTGAAATTAAAGGTAATTCTGTAAGAAGAAAAAACATTGAAGTTGGAACATTAGGATTCTGGACTCATCTCTGGTATACTGACAGGTGAAAATGAGTGAATAGGAAAGATGGGAGAAGAGATCAGGAGGAGTTCTCAAGGATTTTAGGCTGGCACTAAGAATTCAGAAATTCTACTAAACGTCATCAACTATGGACATAGATTTTCTATGATAAAGATAAAGCCATCAAGCACTTGCACATAGATACACATGCACACAGAAGCAAAAACAGTTATAGGGACATGGATTCAAATGAATGGAAGAAAACGCGTGATGACTGGGAATTTGATATTTCTCCTGTATGCTTTTACCTTTTGACAGGTTCTGTCTGTACAAGTGCAGCATCTAGCATGGCTTTCATCCACAACTCCATTTCCTTCCCTGTATCAGTGCAGAAATAATAGGTCCGCATGTTTGGATGGGCAGCCTAATTGGAGATGACACGGCCATTTAAAATAAAAAAATGAGGATCTGGTAAAAGAAAAATGGGGGAAAAAGTTAAAAGTTGCTCCTCCATCTAGTTCCTTTTCATTACTATTATTATTTTTAATTTAAAATGTCTTTTACAACAGAAAGTTTTATTTTAGGAGGAAATTTAATTTTTGTTACTCTTAAGATAATGTATTTACTTCTATTATTTCTCACCTTGCTTCTCTGATATTCTCAATATAAAATTAAGCTGATAGGTTAAATGGGGGCAGAAAGTAAGTACCTGAGTTCTAATCTGAGTCCAGCTTTAGCAATTTTTATTGCTAGTTGAGGACCTCACCTCTATTTACCAAAGAATAATGACTCATCCTAGGTTATTCAGCAATCAGTGGCAAAGTAAATTAAGATCCATGTTTCCTAACATTCTTCCCTTCTTTAAGTAATTTCCCTCAGTTGTGAACAGTTCTGCTTAGAACAAGTTGTTTTAAGTTGGAGGAGTTTTATTTCAAGGGGTCAGTGAACTTGATTGGAAAAAAGAAATACATCTTTATTTTCACTAACTTCTAACTGAACTTTACTATTTCCTTCAATTAGGAATGTAGACAACAAGTGTTGGGGTCCATAGGCTTTGCCAGATCTCCAAAGGTGTCCATGATACAAAAAGATTAAGATTTAAGTGAAGCAATGGTGAGAAATATATTTATAAATAATTAAGGAGATATATACATACGTGTGTATATATGTATGTATATACCATGTTTCCCCGATAATAAGACACTGTCTTATTAATTTTTTTTGGACAGAAAAACACCAGAGGGCTTACTTTAATGAACATTGACAGCAATTTTAATAAACAGGTAAATGTGAACAAAAAAATGTACCTTTATTCAATAATGAATTCAATAAAGAACAGGATGACGCGCTCACTGCTGCAGCTCTGATTGGATGCAGCTCGGAGCGCGGTGTGCGTTTAGGGGGGGGGGGGGGGAGGGACAGAGGGTACCGTAATGTAGCGTGTAGCACAGGGGATCACCTTTACTACAGTAGCAATCTCAACAGGGCTTATTTTTGGGGGAGGGCTTATTTTAGAGGAATCTTACACAGTAAGGGGAGGGCTTATTTTTGGGATAGGTCTTATTATTGGGGAAACACGGTATGTGTATGTACATGTGTACATATCTATAGGATTTGCTTCCCCTCTGACTTAGGATTTGGTGAAGGAAGATTGATCAGCTAATCAGATATTTTTATAATTTCAGAAAGTCAAACTAAAAAAATAAAAACTTGGTCTGGGGACCTAGCTTATTTTATTTATTTTCTACAGTGATCAGATTAACTGGTAAAGCTCTTAATTTTGTGTGCAACAAAATAGCTGTGAATGAAATTAGTGAATACATACTCTATTTTTTTTTTTTTTTGCTTTTTGGAGGGGGGAAGGCAAAGCAATTGGGGCTAAGAGACTTGGCCAAGGTCACACGGTTAGTAAGTGTTAAGTGTCTGAGGTCAAATTTGAACTCAGGTCCTCCCAACTTCAGGACTGGTGCTCTATTCACTGTGCCACCTAGCCGCCCCATATATACTCTATTTTAATGCATGTAAAATTAGAGTTAGATTTTTGAGAAATAAAGTAAAATTAACATAGGTACATGATACCAAGACTGAATTCTGACTTACCATTTTGAAATGCAGCAGAGTATTGTAGCTCAGAGGTTTCTGAGATAGTTAAGAGCAGCTCAAAATTCCAAATAAGCAAATAATACATTGGAGAGAATTTGAAGCATAAATTAATTGTTCTCATCATGAAAACACAAAATATACAAAAAACTTTAAGAAATCAATATTAAAACCATTAACATGAACAATGATCTTTTTACTGTTTTACTATTTCTAAATTTTATTCTAGTGCCAAGTAAACACTTAACATTAGTGATTTCTGAATTTAGAATAAACAAAAAGTTAATCTTTTTTTTCTTTTTTTGGAGGGCAATTGGGGTTAAGTGACTTGCCCAAGGTCACATGGCTAGTTTTGTGGCTTTTTTTTGGTGTTAAGTGTCTGAAGTCACATTTGAACTCAGGTCCTCCTGACTCGGGGCTGGTGTTCTATTCACTGCGCCACCTAGCCGCTCCAAAAAGTTAATCTTTTAAATGAACATATTTCAACATTAAGATGTTAACATTTCCAAAATCCTGTCATTATTTTGAAAACAGAATTTTCCTATAATAATGTAATTAAATACTATAAAATATCTAGTAGTTAATATACATCTTTGTAGTAACTAGATTTTCTAAAACAAACAAAAAAACCATACATCCCAGAAACTTATTCTTCTAATATAAATGCAAACATAAAGCCTAAATAAATGTACAATACATTCCTTACCTTAAAAGCATGTTTGCGATTAATGTGGTCTTCAGAGGTAAGCATAGCTATTTGAAAACTAGGTAAGAGAATGCTTCCCAGTATGCCTTCTTCTTTTTCATCTAAAATATATTTAATCAAAATTAAAAATGTTTCCCCATAGCAAAGATCTTCTCAAAATGGTTTAACAAATGGAAAAAAAAGATATTTGGATATAAACACTACGTTAATTGTATTTGGAGAGATGTCTTCTTTTTTCTAATAGGTTAAAAGCTTAATGGAAGTTCTAAGATATGGGGGGGCTGTATGGTTTACTGGAAACAGTACTGGATTTAAGAGTAAGAGCACCTGAAATTGAGTCCTAATTTGCTATGTGACACTGAGCAAGTCACTTATTCTCTGGGCCCCAGTTCCTTCATCTGTAAAACAAAGAGGCTAGATTAGGTAATTGAATCTCTTTCCATCTCTCAGTCTATCAAATTATTATTCATTTAGGCAAGGAACCTGTCTCATTAATCTTTGCAACAGCCTCCAAAGTGGTCACTCAGCCTCTAGTCTCTCTCCACAGCAATTTGAAGTGTCCACCCCCCTGTCCCCCCTGCTGTGAAGATCCTGATTGTGACTCCATAATATTTGAATTTTCTTTCTTACTGCTTATAGCACCTTTTCTCTGACCTGAAAGCTATGAATTTGGGCTATAAGGATATTCCTGAGAATCTTCACGTTGGAGTTTCTTTCAGGAAATGACTAGCAGATTCTATTTTCACATTGTCCTATGGTTCTAAGGAACGTGGGAAATTTCCATTTGGGATTTCTTGGAAGACAGTATCTGGCATTTATGGAGAGGAGTAGTAGTTTTCAGGCAGTTTAATGACTCTTAGATTATTTCTCTTCGACCTGTTTTCCAGGTCAGTTGTTTTGACAGCTGCTTTTTTGTAGTTTCTTCTGGGTTTTCAGTCTTTCAATTTCGTTCTAGTATTGCTTATTGTCTTGTGGAGTTGCTGATTTCAGTTTGGTCCAATCAAATTTTGAGAGTCTGTTACTTGAATAAGGTTTTGTACCTCCTGAACTAAGCTGTTTATTTTCCTTCCAAAATGTTTTCTCTAGGGGTTAAGAAAGGATTCTACAACGTTTTTGTGTATGAAATGGACCCTTTAGCAGTCGTGAATGTTTTTTAAAAGCACATAATAAAAATACATAAGGTTACAAAAGAAATCAGTCATCAAAATATTTTTCTTTTTAAAGTTCAAGGACCTCAGATTAAGAACTCTTGCTTTTGAGTTCTAATTTCGTTCATTTGATAACTTTTAAACTCTTGTTTCAGTTCTTCCAGGGATCCCATTACAGTTAGTGGCACATATTTGCAAATTTCTTTTGGGCTTTGTTTATAGATAGGATGTGCAGTTACTGTCTCCTGGATTTTGGTCTGGGGCATCTGTGGCTCCTTATACTAATATTTATGATATTTACTTATCACTGGTGTTTTCCCAGCATTACTTCTTGATTTGGGACTTTGCCAGTGAGTCAATAAACATTTATTAAATGTTTCCTACATTCTATGTACTGTGCCAAGCGCTGGAATTACAGAGAAAGGTAAAAGACAGTCCCTGATCTCAACAAGCTCACAGCCTTACGGGTTAGAAAAGTTGAAACTCTACAAACAAGCTGTAGACAGGATAAAGTGAAGATAAACAAAGGGAAGAAGGGAAGACTAGAATTAAGAGGGATTAGGAAAAGCAGCTTGTCTAAACTAATAAGGATTTTCAGAAAAAACTGTAGCATTTCATTCATTCCTGAATTGTATCATCTGGGATTCTTTCACCACTTAGCACAATTTCTGGCACATAGCAGCTGCTTAATAAATGTTTACTGATTATTGATTGATTGTTTCCTCCTGATATTGAGTGTTCTATTTTTCAAGGACCCTAAGGGTGGCTTAAACCAGTAAGCTGCACCAGCAGTGTTCTGATTCAGAGCATGGGGTAGATATTGCCATCTTATTCTGAGTCCAGACCTGAATGACAAGCTGCAAATTTCAGGCGTTGGCATTCTCAGTCTCCTGCCCCATGTTTCCAGTTGCAGAATACAAATTTCCCTAGCTTGCTATTGGTCTACGTGCTGGAAGGCTCCCATGTGCCATGCTCACAGGCTAGGTTTTTCTACCTGAACTTCTTCCTTAGTTTCTACAATCTTCTGGCTATCCCTGCACAGATTTGGGCAGAAGAAATGCACCTACTCTGTTTCTCCTTGAAGTTCCTGTTCATCACTTAGTCTGGTGCTCTTTTTAAAAATCCCTAATAGTTCCTTAAGAGTTGGATACAACTGAACAACAGCAAAAAGGCTAACAAAAGCATTAACCATAGAATAGACACTAAAAAAAAAATCCCTAGGGGCGGCCAGGTAGCACAGTGAGTAAGAGCACCCGCTCCAGTGTTGAGAAGACCTGGAGATCGAATCCCGGGCTCAGACACTTACCACCCACCCAGAAACACCTGGCCGTATAACCTTGAGCAAGTTACTTAACTCCGATTGCTTTAAAAAAAAAATCCCTACTAGAGTAGTAAGACAGTTGGGATGCTATTGTTCTCTCATTCTGCCCTCCTAAGTATGTTCCCAAAGCGATTTTCCTAAAGCTTCAAGTAACACCAAGTATTTCCCCTACTCAATAAACTCTTGATATTTAAAGCCTTTTGCTTGATCCAACCTTCCTTTCTAGAACGGTTACACATCCCTCCCCTCTGCCTACACTATTTTCCAACAAAACTGGTCTTATTGTTCTTCACACAGGACACTCCACTTCCATCTCTAGACAATCTCAGTCACAAAGTCATTCTGTGTCTCATCTCTGCTTAACTGTCCCCCATGCCAGGAATGTACTTCCTCCTCTCCCTTCAGAAGCCCTAGTTTCCTTGAAGGCAAAGCTCAAACGCCACCTTCCACATGAAACTTTTCCTGACCCATCACCTTATATGCATTCTGCATACACCTAGATATATACATGTTGCCTCCTCTGGTTAGACAGGGACTATTTTATTTTACTCTTTGAATTCCCAGTGCCTATAGCACCGTATTTAGCACATAATAAGATCTTAATAAAACCTTGATGATTGATTGCATTTACCATAGTACCCAAACACACTGCCTTGAACATACTGAGCATATTAAATGCTCAATAAATGTTCAATATAAATGAAAATACAGGCCTGCTCACATATAACCCTGTTTCAAAACAACATAACATTGCTTTGTAATTACACCATTAAAACATTATAATGAGAGTCAGTCATGGAGTCACAAGGTTGTTTAACCTGTCAGTGCTTCAGGAAGCTCTTTAAGACTGTTAAGTCTCAGAAAAGGTACCAAATTGCACTGACAGAGAGTTTCCTCAGCTGGAACCAAAAAAATTAAATGCCTGGTTAAAAAAAAAGATCAGAGCATTATACTAATGGCAGTCTGTCATAAGTAAATTCTAAACTAATGTCACATAAAACTTTTAACACCTTTCTGGATGATAGCTAGCTCTCCTCCTGCCTGCCTGTCCTCTGAATAAGGGAGAATTTCAAATTTCCACTGAGTAGAAAGGGGGGATACTGCTGACGACTTAAAGAAATCATCAGGGCATGTGCAAGAACTCTCTGGTGGCCAGAAGTTACAAAGGTATGACCTGAGAAAGTAAGGTAGTGCTTCAAATTCATGGGTGTAACAGCCAATGAAGAAAACAAATAAATAAAGTCCAAAGGAGCAGGTTGAAGTCGGAGAACTCGGCAGAGTTAGGGATAATATTCTACAAAGGTGTGTGATATAAAGTGGCAAAATGATGCTTTATCACAGATGATTTCCTTGTCCCAAATGCTGTTCTCTTATGGGGAATCTCACATCCTCTCCTTGCTCAGTGCATAACTGCCAGGGGCTACTAGGTGCTTCAATGCTCTCTCCAGGTTCCACCATCTTGACTATGATCCCCCCACTCAAATGAAGTCCAACATCCCCTTGCTCCCAAAGAAACCCCCACACCCAAAGCCAGAGCAACAATAATCCAAAACAAAAATGGAGTTGTCAGGCCTGGGGGAAGTACCCTCACACTCTTCTCTGATCCTTGAGAAATGCTGTTTAGCTTAACACCATGAATGAACTAATGATTTAAATGGCATATGTTTGTATTCTTGATGTAAATCCTAGGAGAGTAAGCACAAAATGCAAGTGTAACTATGTCAAGGAGGGATAGAATATGGCTCATCATTAAGATGCTTTAACATCTTTCTCCTTACAGAAACTTAGGAAAACAAGATATTAGATTGCTGAGCTCATTATAACATACAGAATATATATATATATATGTATTTATGAATATACTTTCAACAGTTATATTCTATTACTCTTTCCTACATTATGATGGATTCCTATTTTAAGTCTCACTATGAAACAATGCGGTCTTAGGAAACAAGGAGCAAGATTCTAAGGCAAACCGAAAATAATTATGAACATGGAAAAAACCAATTAATTTTGCTGTCATTTGGGATCTACACATATCTGCTGTCAAGAAAGACAAGATGTTGGTTAAATTTTAAGCTTTTCAGTATAGGAACATTCAGGAAATGCAAGTCAGGAAATATGAATATTACATTAAGGAATTTGACACAGAAAACCACCAAGGGCTTGTCTAAATTTTATTTACTTTCTATAGTCCTGGTAACTAAAATTTCCAAAGAATATTGGAAAAAAGTTAAAACTGAATGAAAACTAGCTTCTCTTAGTTCACAAAAAGAGCCATGACAAAGCATCTTTCAACATGCTCTACGTAAAATCCACAAATACACAAAAGTGTACTTCATTTAGTAGAAGTATTTAGTTTTCTAAAAAGCACTGAAAGAAACCTAACAGATTGTTATTAACGACCTAGATCAGGAGTTGAAATGATAGAACACTTCTCTTTTCTCTGCAGGAGATCAGGTGTATGGAGTGTTGTGTGGGATGTATAACATGCTTACTTGTGTGTAGACTGGTTTGACTTAACCTTTTATTTCTAATAAGGAAGGGCTAAAAAGGTGGGGGGGAAGGGAGAGGGAGAATTGACAGGAAAAGCCATAACATTATAAACAAAAGACATCAACAAATTTTTTGAAGCAAAATTTTAAAATAAAGTACAATATTTTTTATTAACAGTGATAAGAATAAAAATAGCTAGAATTTATATAGGACTTCAAGGTTTGTAATTGGGGCAGCTAGGTGGCACACAGTGCTGGGCCTGGGGTCATCTTCTTGAGTGAAAATCTGGCCTCAGCCACATCCTAGCTGTGTGCCCCTGGGCAAATCAATTAACCCTGTCTGCCTTAGAATCCTTTTCTGTAAAATGAGCTGGAGAAGGAAATGGCAAAAACCACTCCAGTATCTTTGCCAAGAAAATCTCAAATGGGGTCACATGAAGAGTTGGACATGACTGAAAAATGCCTGAACAAGAACAAGTCAAGGTTTGCAAATTGCTTTGCATATGTTAACAACAACACTATCTAACGTTTATATAGTGCTTACCTATGTGCCAGGCACTGTGTTAGGCACGGTATAATTATCTCATCTGATCCCTACATCAATCCTAGGAGGCAGATGCATAATCATCTCCATCCCACAGATGAAGGAACTGGGGCACCTGCCCAGGGTCACACACCTAGGAACATTGGATCATTTTATTCTCATAACAATCCTAGCCACAGGACCCTGATCACGCAGGAATGGCTCAAAGCACAGAGCATCAAACAATCTGACTTCATTTTAATTTTTTTTCTTTGAGTGAACTTTTTACTCATTATAGCTTCTCTTGTTGTCATCTTCATTTTTAATCACACTAATAAGCTTCTCCTAAGACAGCAAAAGTTCTCGTAAGAAACAAACAGAAAAATAGAATGAGCAGAATATTTTTGTTATAGTTGTAGCAAACAGAATTAGGCAAAATTTTTAAAAATTTAATATAAAATTTAATTTTTTTATTTTAAAGTACTAAAAATCATAGTTAAAACAATACACGTCCTTATTCTTGTCATATTTTAAATTAGAATTTAAATCAGAATTTGGATTAGGGAAATTTATCAAGTAATTAGGTTAGGGAACTACAAATTATAACATTTTGAATTCTGAATCAGTGCTAACCCTATGCAAGAAGATTAAAACAAGAAAAACGGGAATGAGCCAACATTTCTATGGTAACTTCTCTCAGACATCCAGGCAATTCAGACTTAGCAATGGTTTTATATAACTAGTGGAAGAATGCATTATCAATAATTATAATTTTATGACAAATATGAATTACAAGGTATATTATATGAATACAAATCAAAAATTAAAATTTTATGATAAATACTAATTATAAGATGGAAAAATGAATACTTTTGCTAAAACCGTTCACTGAAATTTGCTATAGTTTTCAAAACAGAAGGTTTCATCAACTTTACCTCACAGCATATTGATTTTGCTATAAAACAAGTGCCAACTGTCTAAAATTTATAACCAATTCTGAAAGTCTATCATACTTTGCATTATCTCTCTAAAAGTAATGAATAATGAATTATATATTGGCATTTTAATGTTTTCAAGGAGGACTCCTGGTTTTAAAAACAGCCTCCAAGTAGAGAAAAGAGAGGTTATATTTATGACTAACAATTTTAGGATTATAGGCTCATAGATCTAGATCTAACAGGCTAAACACCCTCTAAAATTCAAACCTCCTCAAGTAAACTAATAAGGAAATTAAAGCCAACAGAGTTTAGCTGACTTGCTCAGGGTCAGAAAGGTATTAAGAATCAAGGGAGATATCTGAACCCATTTCCTCTGAATGAATGAATAGAACCAACGAATGTTTTCCCATTGTGACACTGACTCCATTTTGTATTACAAATGAGGGGAATTTTCATTTTCTTCCCTAGAGTATTAATTGTTTAGTCCTTAGGCACTCTTCTGTGTACTTCATAACACTGACTTTAGTTTGACTTCTAAAGTATAATTCTAAGTAAGTCACTTGAATACTATCATTTCATATTTTGTCTTCATGTTTATGATTATCTATTGTTCTATGGGATCAAGAGTTGTTTTTTTTTTTACCAATTTTACCTGGTTTTAAATATTTCACTATACTAAAAAAAAAAAACCCAAAACAAACATTAACAAAAATCAAGTGTAGAATATAAGATTACCACAACAGTAATATATATGGATGATAAACCTTACATAATAGCTTGTACCTTATACAATACTTTGTTTTCAATTAAAAAAAAATTTAAGTTGAAATCTAAGCTTGTTTCTTTTTTATTACAGTCAATTCTGGATATCTCACCTGTCTACTCTCCATAATGAGACCTTTTTCTAATAAAGAAAACATAGGTATGCAAAACCCACCACATCTGCCAGTATATTTGATTCAAATTAAAAACAAAACAAAATAAGAAGAAAAAAAACCCTCCAGTACATTGGAACCTCACTATAAAGTATTTACTAGAGAGCAGAATATTGTACTTTGGTTTTGGATCTCATCCTAGGGAATATGGGAACTACCAAAAGGGTTGCTTAATATGTACCTTTTATATGAAGCCATCAAAAATGGCACTGCCTTCACCAAAACAGTGTCAAATGAGATTCCTGTATACTTTACATTAATATTCCCTTTATAAATTTGGGATTAGTGAAATCAGATTAGGAAAATGAGGTTAATCAAATTGGGACATTTAGAAACAAATAATATTTTTGCTTTTCTGGATAATTAACACAGTCTAAATGCAGTTTCTGATCTGGTATTAAAAACTTTAGATAACAATAACAATAGATTTTACTGACATAAAACTAGGAGAAAAAACTAATAAATTGGATGTTATCCTTCAAAACTGACAAAGGATCAATGTAAAATCTTGTCATTTGGTTTCAAAAGATCAATTTCTTAAGCACAAGCTGGGGGAGGCATGACTAGATAGCAATTTGTATGAAAAAGTTTTGGAGGTTTTAGGATTGTTAAAATTAATATGACAACAGCAAAAATCATATGATATCTAAAAATTTCAATCTTAGGCTACATTAGGCTTAATCAATCAATCAATCAATTAATTAATGTCCAGGATTATGGAAGTTTAGCACTACTTGGTCAGTCAAAATGAATCTGGTCTTTTTTCAGTTCTCATCTTCCTTGATCTCTGTGGCATGAAACACTGTTAATGATCTTCTCCTTCTTTATCATCTTTCAGCGTTTTCATGACATTTTCTGGGTTCTCCTCGTGGCTGTCTGACCACTCCTCAGTGTCTTTTTCTGGTTTATCATCTGTATATATTACACCCTGTGTCACAGTGAGTATACCTCAGAGTACTGTCCAGGTCCTTATTTTCTCTATATATTCTCACTTAGTGATTTCATCAAAATCCATGGGTTTTTAGCATCTCTATACAAATGATTCTCAGATTTATACATCCAGGTCATTCTCTGATATGAATTCATCTTATATTATCAACGATCTGTTAGATATTTCAAACTACTGGGTGTCTCATAGACACCTCAAACACAATCCAAACAGATCAAAAGAGAACTTTTCATCCCTTCTAAGTTACCCTTCTTCTGAACCCCCCCCCCCTCCATTTCCCGGGCTGACCTTCCAATCTCTACTATCCTTGTCTCCTTATTTGTCTTTACATATTTAGTCAGGTGTCAAATTTTGTCATTTTTACCTCCACAACCCCATTAATATTCAACTCTTTAATATTAGCCATATATCTTAGCTCAGGCCCCCATCACCTCCTGCTTGCATTACTGGCATCGCATAATTGATCTTCCTTCCTAACTCTCTCCATTTCCTTTCTAATGTATCCTATACACAAGTGCCAAATTTATTTTTCTTTCTTTATTTTTCAATTTAATCATTTGACTCCTTTACTTGATAAATTCCAGTGGTTCCCTATTGAGACTAGGATAAAATATATACTTCTTCTTTTGAAATTTATAGTCCTTCATAATCTACCTTTCTAATCTTATTATACATTTCTCCCTTCCCACATTCTAAAATCCAGCCATACTAATTTTCTTATTCCTTATACATAACTTGGGGTGTACAGGGTGTTCAGAGAGGAAGAGTGCCTCTGCTGTAAGGACTTGCCAAGCCCTTTTAAGGAATGCTCATGAACATTTAGTGTCTATGTGATTCACCTAACTCATACTTATGGCTCCAAGAAGCTACATGTAGCAAGTGCAATGGCCACACCCCAATAACCTGTCTTGTCACATGGGTTAAACAAAGTTAAAGGTAGCTAATAAGCCTCAAACCAATCAGTGAGTGAGAGGGATATCTACCCCAAGCATGCAAACACTTCCCCTGAAAAAATGGGGTGACGAGAACAATTTGCTCCAATGGCCATAAAGGTGCCTGAAGCAGGTACTATGGAGCACTTAGAGCTTGGTCAGGCATCAAAGATGCCAAGGTCACTCACTACATTCCAGGCCATAACTAGTCATCTTGACTTATTTTTAGCTACTGGATTTTGAAGACTCAGGAAGAGAAAGTGAGGCTGCCAACCTTGTACAACCCTGCCTCACTTAAATCCAATTCACATGCATCAATCACCGGCGATGTCAGTGGTACTCTTTGAAAATGAAGGACAGGGGCAGCTAGGTGGTGCAGTGGATAGAGCACCGGCCCTGGAGCCAGGAGGATCTGAGTTCAAATCTGACCTCAGACACTTAACACTTACTAGCTGTGTGATCTTGGGCAAGTCACTTAACCCCAATTGCCCTGCCTTCCCCCCTCCAAAAAGAAAAAAAAAAAAGAACATGAGGAGAGACAGCAAAAACAACATAATTTTCCATCTCTGTCCATGCTTTCTCACTGGCTGTCTTCCATACTTCAAATATACTCACGACTCTCTTCTGACTTTTAGAATTCCTTTCCTTCCAGGTTAATTTTGTAACAGAAACCTTTCCTAACCACCCCCCCCCCCCAACACACACATATACACAGCTATTAGTGCTTTACATCCCCAAATTACCATTTATTTATTTTGTATATGTTTATATATGTATAGAAGGCAGCTAGGCAGCAGAGTGAATAGAAGAAGGCTGGGACAAGATCCAGGAAGACCTGAGTTTAGATCTTCCTGAATTCAAACCCTGCCTCAGACACTTACTAGCTGTGTAGGCCCTAGGCAAATTACCTGACCTTTCTGAGCCTCTGTTTCCTCATCTGTAAAACAGGGATAATAAAATCATCTGCTTTGCAAGGTTGTTGTAAGGTTCAAATGAGATAATATTTTTAAAGGGCTTAGCACACAGGAAGTACTACAAACATGTTAGCAATGAAGATGTGTGCTGTTAGAAGGTAAAATCCTTGAGGGCAGGACTGGTTTTATTTTTTATTTTCCTAGTATGGTTCTGGTACATAGCACACACTTAATAAATATTTATCGAGTACTGGATTAAAATGGGAGTGCCACATTTTACAAAGGACATTGATAAGAGGCAGAGAATATCCAGGAATATCCCTTCACCCAAAATGGTGAAGGACCTAAATATGTAGTCATAGGAATATCAGTGGAAGGCACAAGGGATTGTAGGTTGGAGAAGAGAAGACAAGGGGGACTATGGGGACAGTCTTCAAGGGGTTTCAAGTGGAAGAGATTACACCCAGGAGGTGCAACTAGAAGCATAGGTAGAAGTTGAAAAGAGACCAATTTAGACTTATTCAACGACTTTCAGGTGACTTGTTGTTAAGGAACATTTCCTAAAATTTAACACTATCCAAAAGCAGAGTGCATTGCCTCAGAATTGGCATCATAATCCTAACATCCAGTCCCCTCATTTAACATGCAATGGGCTCTCCCTCACTTGAGGTCTTCAAGTCATGGCCTGGTCAATGAATCAATCAATCAAAAAGCATTTAGTAAGTGCTAACTGTGTACCAGATAACTGTGTAAATGCTGGGATCATTACTATAAAGAATGCTGCAAAATGGATTCCTGTTCTTTTATGCTGAACAGGAAGGTCTCTAAGGTCCCATCCAAGACCAAAATTCTATGACTTTGAACCATGCATTAGTAGGAAAAATAGCAAATGTTGCTATTAAAAATATTCTTTCCTTTTAACATTTCTTTAGAGTCAAAAAAATTTAGAATTAAGTAAGTGAACTTCAATGCTGCTCCAATACTATCAATTTACAGAACAAGAATCAGAGGGTAGTGAGATGAAATGAACTGTCCAAGGTCACACAGCTGAGACTTATACACAATGCAGGCCTCCGGATAAGATTTACTAAACAATTACACAGTTGCAAGTAGGACACAAGAGACTCTGGACTTCTGCATACTCACCTCTATAATAGAAGAGGCACAGGTCAGAAAGCACAAACCAGCGTTTCTTCCACAGCTTCATACCAGTACTATCCTGCATCAAATCAGCATGTTTTCAGAATAATTTTCATTTCCAACAATTTAAGACTCCTGATACATTTACAATAATGCTCAGACACATAGACTTAAAGATAAAAAATTAACCTGAAGTTTAACGTATAGTTTTGCCATTAAAGAGCCCCACTGTCAGAAATTTTCCCCAATTCTACTGAACTCTGAAGTAACTATTATATAAAAAGTGGTTTTATATTTTTAAGCAATTTAAAATACATTCTTCTGGGCATATGACTACTGGCTGGTATGAGGATAATAAATAAGCAATGTGTGTCTTCTGGCAAACTAGAAATAATAAATATGCTAATATGCAACAGGAATGATATGTCTATTTAAATTATTCCTATAGATAATGGGATTTAAAATGATAGTGAATAGTATCCTGAAGTGACAGATTACACATAAATTCTATCAACATCGTTTTTGAAAAATATAGTTTCTGATCAATTTTTGCTCACTTTGAAAAACAGGTTTACCAGCTGGCAAGACATTTCTTCCCCGAATAATTTAGTTCATAAAAATGTGTCAGCCTTACAAAAATTATGCATTTCCTTTAAAAAATCCATAAACAAAGCCTACGTACTATAAATGGCAAAATCAGCGAAAAAAATATACATCAACCCTTGAGAACTTATTCTTCAAAAAGAAATGACAAATTTTAAATGCATTTAAATATATAGCCATTAAATAATTTCTTTGTTATAACTACCATTTCAAAACAATTCTGAAATTAAAGCAACAATTGGATATTTGGGTCAAAGGGGGTATTTGGGATAGGGAGAGGGGTGTTTGTGAAAGGGAGAAGAACCCCTCAAAAGAAAAAAAAGGTGTTATAAACTATCTTGGACAAATTAAACATTGTCAAGTCACCTAATTAACAGGCTCTGAACAGTCATTTATAACATGTTATAGTTATAACATTTACCTTAAATTTTTGTTTGAAAAACTACTCGTACTATCAAATAAAGGGTAAACAGGATACATTTCTTATTATTTGGGTTGACTAAAAGATACGTAGAAAAATGTATACATATGCAGATAATAAGCTTACTCATCCATCAAACTTAGCTACCTTATGTAGTGCTGAAAACCACAAATGAATCTTTAAAAATCTGACCAGTTAAAATAGAGATTAGTGCTTCTATATGTGAAGGTTCATATACTTTAATTACAGAAAACTCACTCAGGCCTTTTTACTTAGATACTATTATGACAAGCTTGATTATCTAGTCTTCTAGGCCAAAATAGATAAGTGACAAATTATTAGTGTCTTGGTATGAGAGAGAGAGGGGGAGAGGGGGAGAGAGAGAGAGAGAGAGAGAGAGAGAGAGAGAGAGAGAGAGAGAGAGAGAGAGAGAGAGAGAGTATACATGCGTGTGTGTGTTTCAGGAGCTGTTATTTCACTGGTAGTCCCCACTGGGGATCAACAATGCAAGTGGCCACCTTTGCAACTCAGTTTTGATTTGGTATTCAAGAGAACTAAGAGTTATACTGAAGGATGTATCAGCAATGAAACCTGAACTTTCTGACTTGAAGGTCAGTTCTTCATGTCACTATCTCTCCAGGTAAACTGATAAAATAATGGTTGGCAGGTGACTAAAACAACTTAAAATGCTGACAAAGAACTGAAAAAGCACAGTAATTTGAGGAATTAGAAGAAAACAGGAATATTTTCAATATACTTAAACATACCATGAGGCGTCATTACTGTGCCACTATTTCCTAACTATAAGGTTCAATTATGCAGTTTACTCCATTTAAGAAGGAAGCAAAGTAAACCAAAATAAAGCAAAACAATACATTTTGGAATATTTTTTTGTTTCCTTTTTGGAGGGCAATTGGGGTTAAGTGACTTGTACAAAGTCACATGGCTAGTAAGTATGTTAAGTGTCTGAAGCCAGATTTGAACTCAGGTCCTCCTGACTCCTGGGTCAGTGCTCCATTCACTGGAATAATTTTTTATCAAAGTTAAAAAATACTTTGAGTACTTAAAACTAATTTCTGTGTACTTTACACTTGTAGAGGGAGTTGACTGGTTGTTGTCCTTTGTTCTTGAAGAGGACCAAAATGATATCAATAAATGTTGGAGTTGGGTACAAATATGTAGGGAGTACCTACTCAAATAAGATTACTAATCTGAAGTATTTCAACAACTAGGTTTGTTAAAGCTTAAGTGACATCATACATATACAAGTACACACGCTGAAGTATGTGTAGTAAGAGAGAATGAAATCTTAGCATATTTTTCTTGTGGCATAACCCTAAAATTTCTGAATGAAATTTCTATTCTAACTAGATAATTCTGACATTTTTATCCTTATATTTTCCAAAACAGATTTTAAATCATGAAAATTCTATTATCATTTCCACTGTTTCCTCAATAGACCTGAGAATCAGAAATCATGGAAAGATCACCTCTGTAAACTTCAAATTCCATTTTATACCCTTAAGATTCAATGCTTCACCTAATAATTGTATAAAAAATTAAAAGGTACCTGTTTGTACAGCCAACCTCGTCTGACAACAGGTGCATTGGGATTCCTTTTAATTGAGTTTGATCTCTTTCCAAAATTATGAACTTTTTTTGAAGACCGTGAAGACTAAATGGAATGAAAAGTTAGAACATGAAATGGCTACACATGTGATCAAAACATTATTCTATGATTATGAGAAATTTTCATTTATTTTGTGGCTATCTTAATGCCTAGCACAGTGCTTTGCCTGTCATAGACACTCTAAATGTTCAATGAATTTAAATAGATATATTAGAGAACTAAAAAGAAAAATTTTACAAAATATTTTTAAAATCTTGGGAAAATGACACTTATGAGAATAAAAGATCTTCACTGATCAGAAAGGTAGAGTAGTAAACAGAAAGAGCATGTGATATGTACCTTGGACCAGAATTCTGGCTCTGCTATCTACCACCAATATGATCTGGGCAACTCAGATAAAATTCCTCATTTGTAAATGTGAAACTGTATCTTCAGCTCCATATGGGAACATTTTAATGCCTTATCTATTTTAAAGAATTACAATGAAGATTTTGTTGTCTACAAAGAAAGACTTTACCCCAAGGTATTAAAAGACCCTGTTTTTAACAAGTCATTAAAAATTTTGACAATTCATAGAACTTTAAACTCTAGTTAAATCACGATATACTTTAGCTATGAGGAACTTCAAAATACTGAAAATTGAGCTTAGGAACAAGGTCTAAACACTACAAAGATGTGACACTCATATATACATATATGTGATGAACACTTTAAGAAGAAATATCAAAGGTGTTGGGTATGGTGAGCACCAAATATCACAAACATTTTTTAAAAATTGAACAAATGTTACAAAAAATAAAACTGAGTATGTTTTGAAAGGCAAGAAATGGCTAGTTACTAATGTAGGAGTCATTTCTAAATTGGCTGTCTATGTACAATCATACCATTGACTTGCCAGAGTAAAGATAAAATCAATGCTAACTAATTAGAGTAAAGAATAAAAACATGAAGAAAGGGCATGCAAACAAAGAACCTGAACAATATCTATTTAAACAAGAGATAGGCCAGAAAGGGATACTGATAAAAGAGGTCACCATTTCCTAAGGTGGTTCAGTTACCTCAAAGAGGAGACTGAAAGAGGCTAGAAACCACTACAATCAGCAAATATTTGCTCTGCTTGCTAAGTGGAGAGATAAGATTGCCAAGGGTCATACTAGTGAAGAACAGAACTTGGGTCAAATCTTCTGAAGGAAGATGTTGGGATATTATCAATAGCATCATCTCATTAAAAGCTAAAAATGGTGGAGAAAAAAAAAAGAAGTATATGGAAAGCTTGGTGAGACACTTAATTATGCTAAATCGTTCTGAATCCATTTAAGAAATGGGACGACAACAGATGAAGACGGGAAACAATCTGTCAGGATTTTTAAAACCACTTTTTTTTTTTACAACGAAAGATAGAGGAAAGGCCACATTTGGCCCTTCACATACAGTCCTTATTGAGGAAGCATGACAGGATTATAGATATTTTAGTGGCAAAGAATCTTAGATGTCCTGTACTCCAACCTTGATTTATATATGAGGAAAGTGAGGCCCAAAAAACTAAGAACATGTCTGTCATACATGTAAATGACAGAAACAAGATCTTAACTGAGATATACTGACTCTAAAACTGAATTTTCCAGCTTGATTAGACTGAGTATACACCAAGTAGGTTTATGTTAGAGGTGACACAGTCTCTGAGATTGTTGAAGGATTCTCAGGAAATCTGGGAATGGTAAATATAGTGAATAATTTTTTTAAAATTCTCAGTATTATCAAAGAAAGCTTACTGAGAAAATTATGAATAATTACCAGTCTATATTTGTACTTTCCTATATCTATAAAATTTGATTAGAAAAATTTGTGCATGCTTATAAGCCGTCTTTACTGAAGGCAAGAAAAAGCAAAAGATTTTTCAAATGGCTTTTCTATACCAGTTACAACATTAAACCAACTTAACTGAAAGGCAGAAAAAGTAAGAGTGTGACTACTGTTTGGTGACTATGAAAAAAGCACACAAAAAAATCTGACTGGGTAGAGTAAAATTATGTCTTAGAAGGTCTCCTACTAGGTGATGCCAATGAGAATATTAAGAATTTACAAGATCTTTGAAAGACTTAATAAAGAATACTCTAACTTCTTTTTAAAAATATCAAGGGGGTGATTTGCTCCTCAAAGCAATTTGCCACTGTCATAGAACTTCAGGTAAAGAATAACAATGGGAAAAGAATTGTTAATGGACGGTGAGATCCCTGAGATATTCCTTTTTGTGGACAGCACAAACATTGCAGGGCTACCTAAACTAGAGCTATAAACACTCCAAAGAGTTCACTCTAACTTTCCACTTAGAAAAAAAAAGTTAAGCACATAAAGAATGGATATTGTTGAGATTTATGGTATGTAGGTGGATGCCCATCAGGAGCTTCTGTTTTTCAGTCCTTTTTGTAATCATATCTCTTTGAGACCTCATTTGGGGTTTCCTTGGCAGACTGATGTGTCATTTCCTTCTCCAGTTTATTTTACAGATGAGAAAACTAAGGTAAACAGGGTAAAGTGACTTGCCCAGGGTCACAGAGGTAAGAAATGTCTGAGGCCAGATTTGAGCTCAGGAAGATGAGTCTTCCTGACTCCAGATCCAGCACTCTATTCACTGTGTCACCTAACTGTTCCACAAGAGTAGTCTGTTGTAATATGGGCAGGGAGGCTGGGGTTGTATGGATCTGGAGTTAAAATGATTTGGGTTTGAATTCTGGATTCTGGCACTTAAGAGTTATGTGAGTCCTCTTGGACGAGTAATTTAATTTCTCTCAACCTCATTCTCATTTCTTTTTCTTTTTTGCTTTTTAGAGGGGGGCAGTTGGGTTTAAGTGACTTGCCACATTTGAACTCAGGTCCTCCTGACTCCAGGACCAGTGTTCTATTCATTGCACCACCTAGCTTCCCCCTTCATTCTCATTTCTAAAATAGAAATAAAAACAGTACCTATGTCAATGGGCTTTTCTATAAATTCTTTTTTGCTTTTTGGAAGGCAGTTGGGGTTAAGTGACTTGCCCAAGGTCCCACAGCTAGTTAAGTGTCTGGGGCTGAATTTGAACTCAGGTCCTCCTGACTCCAGGGCCAGTGCTCTATTCACTGCACCACTTAGCCACCCCTTTTCTATAAATTCTACAAGCATTTACTGAGCACCTATGTACTAAATGATGAAGATACAAAGACAAAAGCAAAAAAAAGTTCCTGTTCTTAAGCAATTAACAACTTGTTGAGGGGTAGAATATGTACACAAGTAAGTAACAGAAAACAATCTGAGGAAGGTGAGAGTACTAACAACTGTGGGGGCTGACAGCTGAATCTTGACATTGGGCTTGAAGGAACACATGTGTAAAGGCTCAGGAGTGAAACAGAACAGTGTATACAAAAGTACATGAAATGAGTGTGGAAGGGTAGGCCGGAGACAGGTTGTGCAGGGCTTCAAATGCCAAGCTGAGGAAAAGTCAATTAAAACATTACAGAGGGGAGTGTCATGGTCAGACTTGGGTTTTTAGGAAAGTGATTTTGACAGCTGTGTGGAAGATGGATTTGAGAGAATGAGAGACTAATATTAAAGAGACCAATTAGGAGGTTTTTGTAATTGCCTAAGTGAGATGAGATGATGGCCTGGGTTAAAGGCAGTGGAGACTTGCAAAAGTTAGGAAGGGGACATGCATGTGAGGATGTGGGGGAGGACTGACAAGA
Organism: Petaurus breviceps papuanus; assembly: GCF_028583685.1. Taxonomy (NCBI): domain Eukaryota; kingdom Metazoa; phylum Chordata; class Mammalia; order Diprotodontia; family Petauridae; genus Petaurus; species Petaurus breviceps. The sequence goes on along the minus strand of NW_027186502.1, from coordinate 8,164,772 downwards.
TGCTGAACACAACTGCATATGGAACCTGGATGCCTGAGAAGTCTGCATGAAGAGTAATTTGCAAAGCACTTTACAAACATCTAATTTTGTCTTCCCAATAACCCTGGGAAGTTGGTGGTAGGTTGGATGAAGGGAAACAGGACAGATATTTCCTCATTTCCCCACCTGGCTAGATTTACCATGTGCCCTGCACAAAGTAACACTTCTCTCCCAATTTCTTTTTAGCTGTCTTTTGTGTGTTGTATTATTATATCACCCATTAGACTGTGAGCTTCTTGAGGGTAGGGACTATCTTTCTCTTTCCATTTGTACCTGCAGTTCTTAGCAGAGTGCCTGGCACAAAGTATTACTTAATAAGTGTTCATTGAATTGAACTGCTATTATGTGTGAGATTTACAAATGAGGGAAACTGAGGCAGACAGAAAGGGTAACTATCTTGCCTAGGGTCTACATAGCTAGCAAGTGACTGGGCTGGACTTCAACTTCCTGACTCCAGGTCCAGCATTCTATTCATCAGGTCATCCAGTTGTCTTGTGCCACAGCTGCCTTGGCAATGTTTAGCAGGCAGCTGGCAAAGGAGGACTGGCATTCTACTCCTCAGGAGAGAGATGATGGCTACAGATCTGGGAATCATCTGCACAAAAATGATAACTGAATCTGAGAGCTGGTACTGAGCACACAGAGATGGAAAGAGGCTCAGGACTGAGCCTTGGGGCACACTCACATACCGTGTTTCCCCGATAATAAGACACTATCTTATTTTTTTTGGAAAGAAAAACACCAGAGGGCTTATTTTCAGGGGAGGGCTTATGTTGTCCTGCCTCAGCTTTCCTCCATGGCACTGCTCTCAATGGCGCCAGCAAGCAAATCACTGGGGAAGAACAGGATGACGCGCTCACTGCTGTAGCTCTGATTGGATGCAGCTCGGAGCGTGGTGTGCGTTTCACCCGGGGTAGGGGGGAGGGGGACGGTGCATACAGAGGGTACTGTAATGTAGCATGTAGCACAGGGGATCACCTTCACTACAGCAGCAATCTCAATAGGGTTTATTTTCAGGGGAGGGCTTATTTTAGAGGAATCTTACACAGTAAGGGGAGGGCTTATTTTCGGGATAGGTCTTATTATCGGGGAAACACGGTAGTAGACGGTGACCTGGCAAAGGAAATTGAGTCAATGAAGATGAGAATCTTCTTTCTAAATGATTATCTTAGAAGGTTTGGGGACACTCAGAAAAATTATCCAAGATCACATACAATGCCAGCATGTGCCAAAGGAGACTTGAACCCAGATCCTCATGGCTCTATCCACTATGCCATTTCTTCTCTATAGGTTACATACATGTATACAAACAAGATACAAACAGAAGAGATGGAAGATACCATACACAGGAAGGCACCAAATAGGAGACCAGAATGTTTGAAGGAACTGAACTGTATATAATTAAATTGCCAAATAAAAATAGTAGAGAAGAAGACTGAACTCAATGAAAAATTAGGGAAACTAATCTGAGGGATAGCAATTAACTGCAACAAAGTTCTAGGGCTGGTAATGTATAGAGATAGAGGGAATCTTAGAGCAGAAGAGTTTGCTGAGTAGTAGAAGCAGAAGAGACTATGGAAATGACAATATGCTCACTCCTACTACGGATAAACAATGATGGGGGACTAGATTTTAACAGTAAAAAAAAAGTGAACTGGATTTGACTTAGGAAATTGAACAGAGATTTTAATAACTTCAAGCTTCACATCCCCATGGAAAAATATTTAATTTGTTTCTATTGATATATTTAGTTTTTACATTTTCTTTTTTTTCCAATATATTCCCCACCCCACTCCAACACCCAAAGAGTCATACTCTGTCATAAAGAACAAAGGAAAAAAAACCAGTTAAGCAACAAAAGCAAGCTCAACAAAACACTCAAACATTATATGCAGTGTTCTACATTCATAGTCATCCATCTTTGTAAAGAAAGAGGGGTGGAGGAAGAGTGAAAGGCTAAGTTTTTTAAAAACACCAACATTCTTCCAGTGGTTCTATATGTTATCATGAATAGAAGACTACAGCCTTCAAAGAATCAAAGTTTCAGGTCAACAAAAGGATAATGGGGAAATGCATAGTATATTTGAATACACTAGAACATATTTCTAACAAAGAATGGATATGAGAAACAGTACAAAGGATGTTAACAATAAGAGAAATGGACCCTGAAAAAGGAGATAAGTTGGTCATGAAGCAAGAGCAAATGATCACTGATCGACAGTTCACATGCTACTGATATAATGTAATTTTAAGAAATGTCCCAATTAAGCTGGGGGGAACCCCTGTGAAGCAGCATTTATAGTAGGATAAGAAGGCAACCCTCTCAAATATGTCTTCTCCTCCTGTGGAACTCAGCTAAACCACTGGAGGGAGCACCTATATCACAAGTCATAGACCCATTTAAACACTGAAGTAATGGCAGAGCCAGGTTTTTTCTAACTCGAGTTAAAACAAATGGAGATATAAAGAAGAAATATATAGCATCAAACAAAGCTGCAAGGAAAAATGGATGACTGTATTCTTGGCTCCGTATCAATGAAAATACCTTTCATACAAAAATATGAAAATTCAGAATCTTCATAATTAATGTTACAACTAGAAATTCTGAAGCCCTTACAATAATCAAAACAGGGCTGAAGAGGTCTTTAAAGTCATCTAGTCTTTCTCAACTTTGGTAGAAAAGTGAACTTTAACCATCTCAGATATCTGGTATTTACTGCTGCTTAAAAATCTAGTTAAGGATATTATGCAACCCCATTTGGTAATATTAAACTCTAACACTAGTTTATTTCTATATTAATACTGACAACTACCAAAAAACTTTAACAAGTTAGCAAAGGTATTTACTCATCAAGATAATCTTAGCTTCCATTATGCTTCACTAGTATTTTCTTAAAACACAAACTTCATTAATAAGGATGATCACTTCTTGAAATAGTTAAAGTCTGTAATATAATACATATAGAAATTATTTTTGTACATTTTTGTACCTGCTTTGGAGTAATTATTAATAGTGTGTAAAGTTCATCCCATATATAACTCTCAAGACATTCTTACTGTCTTTTCTATAGCATGTTCTCTGTACTTGACCCAATTTCCATAGGAGTTTTTTATTCCATTTTTAAGACCTACAAATGCTCAGGAAAGGTTTTAGTTTCCTTCAGTATTCCTGAGTTCTCCTGATACACACTTCAAAAACCAATCAATAATTACATGGATAATTAAATGAAAAGTGACTTTGTGTCAACTTTTTAGAGTCGCTGGAAGGGATATTCCTAATGGTTTGCATCAATTGAAAAAGAATACATATTTTAATTAAAAATTCCAAATCCTAATTAATAGTTTTTTGTTTTTTGGAGGGGGGAAGGCAGGGCAATTAGGGTTAAATGACTTGCCCAAGGTCACATGGCTAGTAAGTGTTAAGTGTCTGAGCTCAAATTTGAACTCAGGTCCTCTTGACTCCAGGGATGGTGCTCTATTCAACACGTGCCACCTAGCCATCCCCTAATAGCTCTCTTTAACAATGAAGATGTATTAACCTCCAAATTTACAAAATGCTCATTTTTTAAAAACCCATTACACTTTTTCCATGAATTCTTCCTTCACCTGTTCTCTAACATCCCAAAACTCACTCTCTCCAGGAAGTACTATTTTATCTCCTCACTAAAGACAATATAAGCTTTTTAAACTAAAATGGGCATGCAAAGTTATCTTCTAAAAACTTCCCATTTCAAGTTCGTTTTCTTTCTCTTCCTCTTCCTCCTTCAAGTTCTGCTTTTAGCCTCCCCCCATTCCATTTGAAAACTATTACCGTTGTCTTTCTGTTTTCTCTTGATAACATTTCAATTAACAACTTTTTCAGTAGCAAGTTTATTAACATCCATGATTTTATCCAACACTTAATTGAAGTCAGCACTTGCTTTGGCTAAATCATTGCCCTTCCCTTGTTAACACTGCTTTAACTTCAACACAGCTGCATCATTATTATTCTTGATGCATGCTGCTTTTTGTGTTCTCTAATTATGACTAGGGTCACTCTGATAGATCTGGAAACAACAATCCTCATCCTAGTCAACATAGAGTGAACGCCAAAGGAATACTTCCCTTCTAACTGGATATAAGTTTGTGCTATAATCAACTGCCTACAAGAAATAGTTTATAGATACAGTAATAGATATTTTGGATCAATGAGTTTCATTTCATGATCTAAAGAGCATTAGAAATTGTGTCTGACACTCTGTAAGCCATATTAATATTGATCCTTGTCTGTCTTTTCAGGAAAAAATATTATCAAGAAGCTTGAAGATGTTGTAGGAGCCATCCAGCTAATAAACCTCAATCATTTGCTAAAATTCTCAAACAAGCTCAATAGCTAACACTGATTATATAATTAATGTGGTATTAGTGACCTTCCTATGAAAACATACTGGTCCTGGAGCTATAGCTTTGTCAAGTTATATATTATTTGTCTGTGAAGGACAGAGGGAATTGTTTGTTCTGTTGACCTTCATCCCCAGACAAAAAACAAGAAAAGATGTGTCAAGATTTCTATACTATTCCCTAGATGAACATCACAAGGCCCCACATGCTGCAAAAGAATGTAGAAATGACAATAAATTCCCACAAAAATGGGAAAAATAGTTGGAGTAAATTAAATATATAAGGAAAAAGCCTATGTTAGGAGAGAGGGCAAAAAAAATAGATATTTTTAAAAGGCAATTGAGAAAATATTGACTATAAACCCACACCTACTTTTCCATCTTTGTAAATAATTTTATGATGATAACCTGTAAAAATATATTAAAGACATCACTGAAAAAGATATGAGAGGGCTACAGAAAGGCATTTGCGAACAATATTCTACAGAAGAATATAATAAGGCACTGTACACAGAAAACTGGGTTTGCAATCAGGAAGACTTAGATTCCAATCCTACCTTTCGTCACATTGTAAGTTCTGTAACTGGGCAATTATCTTCTATTATTATCAATAAATTACTTTATTTTGGTGAAGGGATTTCTCTACAATGATGATATCATAGTTCTTTTGTATATTCACTTATTCTCCGGAACACAACTGACTGAGAAGTGTCGGAGAATACCAGCTGCTACTGTGCTTGTTTGGTATCTATCAAAGAAAGAACATTTGATTTGGTAGAGCAAAATGTTCCTTTGCAAGCTCTCCTCCCCTGTGTTATGTCAATATCAGACTAGGCTCCCTGAATGATGTAACAACACAGATAACTGATGATCCTCTAATTACTGAAATCATTCAAGGTATACAACAGGGAGATGTATGTTTGCCAAAGGTATCTGTTTCTTATATCAAAGCTTTTTCTAGAACAGAGATGTCAAACTCGAGGCCCCAAAACTTCTCAGGGAGATCCTAATTAGATTAATATGTAACTAGGAAATATTTGACAAAATAAATAAAATATTTGACAAAATAAATAAAATTACAATGCAACATAGATTACATAAAATTGTGATCTTCTAAGCCAATACATGGCCCAAAGGAATCCCTTTCTATTTGATTTTGACATCACTGCTCTAGAGGACTGTGCTGATTGTATCAAGTCTTCCAACTTTTTAGTCTCCTAACCACTCAACAGATTTCAACCTAAACAACAGTGGATGAAAAATGTCTCTTGTCCAGTCTATGCTATACAGCTGGATGACAATTTAGAGAGTTGATCTATTAGTACATAGATCTTGGACAGGCATTTTGGAGACACAATGAACTTCCCCAGAACTGGAAGAGGAAAGTGAGTTGGACTGCACTTGGGGAAATGTATAGTGCTATGAGTAATCTCGAACATCTTCCTGAAACAAGGGGCTCGTGTTTTCAAAATCAATGCTCTTCTCATGCAGCTGTATGGATTCCGTTCTTGCAATTCCATAGTCTCTGAAGAATGATGATCGAAGGTCATTCAAAGGGCAACAGAGGAAGAGGGTGAGTGTGGAGCACCGGCAACTTATTACCAACAAAGAACTGGTTAGGAGAAGCCAAATAAAGAACACCATTTGAGAGATCCATGATTAGAAAAGGAAGTAGGAAGGTCATTTAGAGAGACTGAGGCATAAACTGATGAAAAGGCCCTGTGTTATAGACTAAACAATGTCAAGAAAATTACAGGACAACTTTTAATACACTGGAAGGACCTCTTGTAAAGAAATTGTGGGAAGATATGGGTCAGTCACACAAGACAAGAAGGTAAGACAGTTGTCATTAGATGCAGAGGAGGGAGTACCCGCATAAGTGGGATTAAAGATGCACAGAGCTCCATTAAAACAATTTTTTACCTACTGAAAACTTGAAACAATTCCTATCTTTTGATTGGTAGGATATCCACACAATTAATATCGTTTTTTACACATAAGTATTTGGAAAAGGTGGAAGGAACCTTAGAAGTCATTTAGTCAAACCCCTCATTTAACAGTGGTAGAAACAGAATTTAAATGACTGTCCCAGGGTCACATTGCTAGTCAGTGGCAGAACTGGGATTAAAGACCACATTTCTTGACTTTTACTTCAGTACTCTTTCCATTAGACCATACTGAAAATGATGAATTACATAAATTTCTGCTACTGATCATTGTTTTTAAAAGAATCACTAAAGATAACAGCCTTTTGTACTCATTTAACTAAACTATAATGATGTCAGAATAAATTACACTACTTTTAAACAAGTACAATAGCACCCTTCTCTCATTCAGCAATAAGAATTCTGTGATACAGATTATGGGTTTGTCAAAAAAAGCCAAACAAACAAAAAACACCAAACCCTATGGAAATATGGTTAGTCTCTAATTTATCTATTTTAAAAATCTGGAACTAATTTCATTTCTTTACAGTAAATACAAATTAATTCCTAGCTTTTAACAGAAACTGTAATAGCAAGCCTTTAAATAGATTCATATATATACAAATTCACGTAAAAATTCATACTATAGGACATTATAAAAGTAAATTCAAATCATGGTATCAAATTATAATCCTTCATTATACTTCAGTTTCTTGTTGTCTTCAAGTGTTCATAGACACTACTTAAGTTTGAATTTAATACAGTATTTCTAGTTATAGAAAAGTACACTGTGAACCAATAATGAGCTTTGCTAATGAATAATTAACAGAAAGTATAACTTACTCTTCCCACTGGGCTCACAGGATGCACTGCATAATCTGAAGTCAAACTATAGTTAGCAGCTTCATTTATCATGCTTATGGGTCGTTCCTTCTTTTCTTCCGAGGTCATAGCTGTGGTGGTCCTGAAAATACAATATGCCAAAGTACTAGAACTTGCTGTGTATGGAAATAACTTGTTAATAAAAGTTTCCTAGCTGTGGCAATGTGTTTTGCTTTTTCAAACTTTTGAGGCTCTTGGTAGTTGTGCTCATAAGATTTAATCATCCCCACTTAGATTAATGCACTTTTTATTTACTTAATGACCATATACTTGGAGTCATATTCTATCAAGGCTTGATTTAATTCTTTTTTTTTTCTTTTTGGAGGGCAATTGGGGTTAAGTAACTTACCCAAGGTTACACAGCTAGTTTTTTTGTGTGGTTGTTAAGTGTCTGAGCCCAGAACCGAACTCAGGTCCTCCTGACTCCGGGGCTGGCGCTTTACTCACTGTGCCACCTAGCCGCCCCTTGGATTTATTTCTTGATTTGAAAAGTGTACCCTCCAACCCCAAGAGCATTTGTAAATTGAAACTTGGCTGTACCACTTTTCTCAGTAAGTAAGCAATGCCAGACATCTGAGACTCAAAGACAAATTATTAGATACAATTTAAACTAATGAAAGCTAAATACAACTTCTCTGAAAAATATCACTCTATCAGTTCACAAGAAGATGGCCTTCTCCTCTGAGGTTTCTTACTAAGCAACCACAGTCTCCTTTCCCTTCTCTCTATTCTCTTTTTTCCCTCTTTCTAGTTCTCCTTTTTTGTAATCTGCTTCTTATTTCTCAGGCCCACAATCTTCCCCTGCTGTTAAACAGAAACAGCCTTCTACATAACATTTTTCATTGTAGATGCTGTAACAAAAGATTATTGATCCATGGCATACTTTGTCTGCTGGCTCTGAACTGCATGACCACTGTGCCTGTGCTTTCCCCTGAATGCAGAGGCATTCTTCAATCTCAACTGAATGCTTCTAGAGCAGAGGATCTGGATTAATTATAGTGAATTGATCATAAGGCATACAGAGAATATATATTAGGAAGCAAAAACTTTATGAACAATAATAATATTTTAAGTTGAAATCAGCCTGAAATGCTACACACAAAATAAATAGTCTATTGAAACACATGTGTAACTTTGTAAATTATTTTATATATTTAAATATGATACCAGGAAAAGCCTTAATTTTACCATAACATTCACTTATCTGGAAAAACTGAGAAGCAGGAAACACTAGTGCCAAAACAGTTGTCTCAATTTCTATGTACTAAAGTTTGTTCACTTTACTCAAAGGAAAGTTCCTCAGAAACTCATTCAGAAAATGTTTACTCTGATTATAGACCCAGTTGTGACAAGTTTAGCTATTCGGTTTGCCAGCCCACAGCAGACTAGGAGTAGCAAATTAGAAGTAGATCTAAGTTACTGTCAGTAACAGGCACAGTGACAGCCGAAGTCAAATGAGCTACATCCCTGGACAGTAAAAGAATCTGAAGATGAGATTGATAAACCACTGTCAGTGATTCCTGGAAGATCACAGATAATGAGCAAGCTGTCACAGGATTAGAGAAGGAAGCAAGTCCAAGTTTAAAAAAAAAAAAAAAGGAAAGAGAAGAGCCTGTAAATTAGCAGCCTGTGAACTTGATTTTGACTGCTAGCAAAATGACAGAATACATTTTTTTTAAGTTCCTGAATATGTAATATCTAGAAAAAGATCATTAAGAGTCAGCATACTTTCAATAAAAATAGGTCATGCTAGACTACTTTCCTTGTTGTGATGCTGACTAAACTGATAGAACAAGGGAATACAGTCAATATGATTTACCTAAATTTTAGCCTTGCATTTGGTAAAATGTTTCATAATATTCTTGTGGAAAAGACAGAGAGAAATGGCTAGCCTAGAGTATAATTTGAGGGATTTTTAACAAGTTGATTCGTGGGATACAAAGAATGGTAATTAATAATTTGATGACAACTCGGAAAGATGCTCCAGATACTTGTGCTTGACCTTATGCTGTTCAACATTTTCATCTATGATTTAAATAAATGCTCAGATCATATTTCTATCAAATTTTGAGATGACACAAAGGGGGAGGGGATAGCCAACAAACTGAAAGATGGTCAAGCTTCAAAACTACCTAAGTGAGCTAAATGTACAGGGTAATTTGGGATACATTAAAAGTCTCCTACTCAGTACCAGAAAATCAATTTACCAAATTGAAGGTGGGGAGTGCATAGCTAAACAATGGCTTTAGGCAGACTACATGCTGAATGAGTCAACAGAGTGTGATGGCACCTAAGAAAGCCAATGCAATCTTATGCTGCATTAAAAAGGACAAACTGTCACGGAGTAGGGATATGAGAGTCCCACTGTACTTTGCTCTGGTCAGGCTACATTTGGAGTACTGTGTTCAGATCTGAATGCCACATTTTAGGAGTTACACTGAAAAACTAAAGAACGCCAGGAGGACATTGAGGATGTTGAGTTAATTTAAACTTCATATTATATGAAAATGTAACAGAGAAGGTTTGTCTGAGAAAAAAAAAAAACTTGGAGAAAGAGTGGACATGAAAGCTGTCTACAAGCGTTTGAGGGGCTATTCCCCTAAAAGAGAGGGCAGACTTGCTGTTTGGCCCCAAGATGGTACAGATAGAAGCTATAGGTGAAATCTGAGGAGGTGCAAATTTAGGCTTGATATAAGGAAAAACTTCCTAACAATTAGAGCTATCCCAAAGTGAATTGGATTATCTAGGTCCTGTCATCCAAAGCCTTTAATGAAAGGCTGATGATCACTTCTTGGGTATGCTATAGGAAGGATTCTTGTTCTATGTTATTAGACTCAATCTGGCATTTGGATTAGATGGGCCCTTCCATCCCTTTCAACTCCGAAATTCTAAAATTCTGACATAAGAAAATAAACAAAAGTCTATAAAATAATTTTTTTCTTTTTTTTTTTGGAGGTGGGAAGACAGGACAATTGGGGTTAAGTTACTTGCCCAAGGTCACATGGCTAGTAAAACCTTAAGTGTCTGAGGCCAGATTTGAACACAGATCCTCCCAATTCCAGGGCTGGCACTCTATTCACTGTGTCACCTAACCATCCCCAATAAAAAAAAAAAGGACATTGTGGGACTCTGCATATCACACAGTCCATGACAGTATCATCATATTATATTAAGTATTGATCACAGATAAAACAAGTTTCATTAAAACGGTCAAAAAAATTTGGAGTCACTTATAAGACCACAGATTTAGAATTGAGAAGGATTTGAACCATCATGTAGTTCAAATCTTCACTTTACAAATCTAGGAAATGAAGTCCAGGGAAGTTAAGGAATTTGCCCAAGATTACACAGGTGGTAACTGACAGAGCCAGGAAGTGAACAGAGTTAAGTCCATTAACTCTAACTCAATGTTCTTTCCATTACATCAAACTGAAGAGTAAGTTTCAGGTACACAGAAAACTCATTTATATGGACTAGTTCATTCCTAAAAAACAAAATAAAATAAACAAAAAAAACCCGAACAAATAAAGCATTATACATATTTCCTGGGACATGTAACTGGCACAAATTCATACTTAAGTCAATCTTCAACCTAAAATTAGTAACAATCCTGTGACTTTGAAAAAAAAGAAGTCTGATGTAATTTTAATAAAATTTTACATTAACCAGAATGTAGATCTCAAAATAAGCAACAAATATGAAATTAAGCACCCATTTCATACTAGTACTGCTTTACTTAAGATATGCTGAGAGGCAGCAGCTGAGATTTGGAATAGAATCGACTTCCTTCATGAACAACTTCTTTTTAGTAAAGTTTAAAAGTGTGTGATGGGCAAGAGTGTTAGTGTTATAAATAATTAATAGTTGCCCTGCTGAACAATGAAAGGAAGAGAAACTGTGGGTAGGGAATGAAAAGAGAAAGAGAAGAATTAGGGAATTAGAGCAAAAGATGCAAGGTTAGAAAATGACTGTATAAAATAAAATCAATTAAAGTGCTAAAGGTAACTATGAAATGAAGGGAAAAAAGGCAACTCAGTTCATTTTCTTCACCATACTTTATGGAGCTTTAAGGAGCTAAAAAGATTTGTTTAACATTCTATTCACATATTACAGAATCCTACAGCAGTGATAGCAGTGGCCACCTGATCCAACCCTAAAGAAAAATTTACTCTACAACACACCCAGAAAAATATTCAGCATTTATTTGAAGTCTTCCAGTGAAGAGGAAATCACTGCTTCCCAAGACAGCCATGTCTACTTTTCCATAGTTTTTAACTCAGAAAGTTACATCGAGCCTACATTTGTTTCTTTGTAATTTTACTTCTATATATAATTTCTAATTTTTCCTTTGGGCCCAAACAGAACAGAGTCCTAATCCCTCCTGTAGGTGATAAGCCTAGTATAATTAACAAGATACATAGCCTCTGCCCGCCTTAAGTCTTCTATTCTCCAGGATAAATGGTAAGAGCTTCTTCAACTAATCTTCACTGAAGATGACTACAAAGCATTTTTCTATTCTGGGTCCTATCTCTGGTGACTCTCCATGTTTTTTTCCTAAAATGCAGCACCTAAAACTGACAGGGGAGAGCACAGAAGGACCCTCCCAGGGCTGGACATTATGCTTCACTTAGTTCAGCTTGAGATAACTTACTTCCTTTCAGCTTCTATTAGTGAAATTGGCTTTCTAAACTCAATGTAAGACATTTATATCTATTAAATTTTATCTCATTATATTTGCCCTAATTCTAAGATCTTTGTAGATCCTGACTCCATCAAACAAGGAGTTTGAACATTTGAGAACCATGTTAGATGCAGATGATTAATAAAAAGATTTTTAAAGGCACAGGGCTAATAACAACATACTGGGATACCCCCGTGGAGACCTTCTGAGCTGATACCAAACCAAATCAAGACTCTTAGGGTCTTGATATTTAAATAGTCTTGAATTAATCTAACTGAACAAACAACTAGCCTACAGCTCTATATCTTTTCCAAAAGAATTAGCATGAGAATATTTAGCAAGTGCTCTTATTTAAATTTTCCCAAGAATAAGCCCTAAAGAAGTAAAAGTAGTGCTTTTTGATGTAGTCAAAAACAATACTACACACATCACAAAAGTGGGAAACATAATGGGCATGGAGCGATTAGCACATAGATGAAAGAATTTGGAGCACATGGATATACTGCACTGTAAGAAATGATAAATATTACTGAGCCAGAAAAAAATTACATAAGGAAGTCAGATAAAGCAAAGACTTTTAAGAAGTGATGCTGAGTGAAGTAATCAACCTGGAAACAATGTGTGTGCATAAATATAAATGAAAACAGCAGTCCTGGAGAACAGTGTAACATTTTCCTCCTCTGGGAAGAGGGGGTATGATATTATAGGAGGAGAATGTTGCATACAGTACCATATGAGATATGACAATCTTTTCAGTCAGTTTGGTTTATTTACTTATGTATGTCTCTAGGGAAGATTCAATGCAATGAAAGTGAGGATGGTAAGAGTGACATTGGGAAATAACGTGCAAAAACAAAACACATGAATAAATAAAAAAAATAATTTTAAAGAATAAATTAAATAAAATTTTAAAATTAAAAAAATCAATAAGCGACTTAAAAAAAATAATTTTATAAAGTACCTTGGTAAACAAAATCCTGTCAAAAAGAAATTTAAAAGACCCGAATAATAAAAACAATTTTAAAAAGAACACAAACTAAATCAACCCCATCAAAAAAGTAAATAAAGTTGGTTCTACAGGACCTTTTTGTGCATCTACCGGACACTATTTGTTTTCTAGATGTTCACTATCACTATCTTGTTAATATATTTTAGATATTTTCCAAATATCCAGGTCAAGCTCACTGGCTTATAGTCCACCTTCTTGATTTGCTTCCCTTTTGAAAACTGATTCCTCTCCTGTTCTTTATCGTCTTTCAAAGGTCAGACTGACTCAGCAAGGTCACCAGTCTGTTCTTTAACCTATGGGCATATTCTTGTTGGACAAAGGTTTTGAACTCATCCAGGGCAGCTACCTAATTTTCTTAATATCTCTATTTGTTGTGAGTATCTACTACCTGTTGGCCATTTTTGTTCTGTCCTGGTCCCAGTCCAGACATCATTCTCCTTCACAGGGAAAAGCAGAAACAAAATCAGAACTGAGCAGCTGGTCTTGTCTCCTGTCAGTTATCCTTCTGAGAAAGGGTTTGATCCCTTCTTTGGCCTTCCTTTTCCCTCAAAAACATCTCAAAAGAAAACAAAACCCTTTTTCCTTGTCCTGAGCTTCAGCCTCAGCTTGTTATGAGGCTCAGCATGCCAGACAACCATTCATGGACGATCATGCCACATCATAGGTTTTGTTATCTGCCCTTGCTTCCATCTTCTGGCCGTGGATTTTTTTGGATATTGTTGTTTTTTAAATGAAATGTTATTTCTGTCTTTACTTTTACATCTCAGTAATTTCTGGCTATATTTTATTAACACCCTTCACCACCCTCCAGGTAACTCTGCCTTTTCCATCTGTCTTGAAAATAAAAGCTAGATTAGTGAATATACCCTGTGCTAATACTAATCTTCAGAAATATTTCAATGTGTACTTTTAGAATTTTACTTTGAGAACTTCCCATTCCTCCAAAGTCAACTTCCCCTGAAACAGTGTAGTTTATGGAAATGCACCTATTCATTCATAAGTTTTGGAAACATGCTCTTCCTAAATCAAGGGTGTAAGTCTTGCTTAATTACTTAATTCTCTTCTATGACAATTCTTAAGAGGGAGTACTCACTTCCCTTGAAATTTCCCATCATTTTCACCCAAATAACCTATTGGTGAGAATCAGATATAGAACAAAATTTCTGCTTGTTGATTTCTCCACTTTTTTAAAAGGAAGAAACATCATTAAGGTAAATTTAAAAATTGTTAGATGTTTTGCTTTTGGCAAAGAAAATGCTCCAACTATATCATGCTTCTATGCTAATTTTCTTTTTCAGTCTGATGTCAATATTGTTTCTCTTTTTGTTAATCTAAATGGTGTCCATTGATGTCATGTCCCAACCCACCTTGGCTTTTGGGAATGTTCACAATAGTATCTTTTAAACATACAAATATTAACCTATCTTATTTCTTTGGAATAAATTATGCCATTCCAGAACCTTTTTTCAGTCATTGGTATCATCCCATCCAAGTTTGAATGATGTCAATAAGTGTTATTATGTTCTAGCATTATGATCTTTAATTTGTCTTGTCTGTTAGCCATACTTTGTGAATTTGTATACCAAAATATGAAGTCATGGAATTTATTACTGATTTCTTTCTTGGACTTTGCTCCTGTTAAGTTCTTCTGATTAGGTTTGTATAGCTCCAGGCAAATACACTCTTACTATTTCTTGTTAGATGCATTCTATCCCAGGCCAGGTACTTGTAATGTCTATATTTTAAGCCAACCTTCTCAAATATCTTAACTAAGTGCTTTTCTTTTCAGAATCTCTTTTTACTGTTACAAGTGTTGAGAACACATATGTGCCTAAGATCTTCAATTTTCTGTTTGATTTTTCTAGAAGCAGAATTTGTGCCCACATGAACCATCAGATTTGGTTGCATTTGTCTGTCTTGACAAGATCTGATTGTGTCTTGGATAAATATTCCAGGCAAATAGCCTACCTCTCTACCAGTACCTTCCTAGATGATTTCTCATGTGGTGGCACTTACGGCTCTACGTTATCATTGCTGCGAGAACAAATAGCTGCTTCCTTCTCAGAATAGCAAATTTCTTCCACTAAAGATAGACGCAATTTTATTCTTTGTTCTAATTGTTCACAATTGTTTTGGCAAGGTAGACAGAGCACTGGGCCACAAACCAGGGAGACCTGAGTTCACATCTGGCCTCAGCAAGTCATCTAATCCCTGTGGCTCAGTTTTCTCAACTTCGAAATGGGATAAAACACCCACCTCTTTTAAAGTTGTCATGAGGATCCAATGAGATATTATTTGTCAAATGATTAGCATGGTGGCAGGATATAGTAGGTGCTTAATAAATGTATTTTCCTCTTCTTTTCTTCCATTTCAAACTCAAAATGACCAACATAGAACTCAGTCCAGCTTCCCCCAAAATCTATCCCTTTCCCAAGTTTCCTATTTCTTTCAAAGTGGCCAACAGTCACACAGGTTGGCAACTCAGTTATCTTTTACTCTTTCTGATTCTATATATCTAATTAGTTGCTAAATCTTTTTAAGTCTACTTATAGAACTCTTTCCTTCATCCCACTCTCTCCTCTCACATGGCCACTATCCTAGTTCAGGCTCTCGTTATCTCATCTAGACTAATTTAATAGCCTTCTAATAAGTTTCCTTGCCTTATTGCTACAATCTCTCTGCTATACATATGACAAAGTAATACTCCTGAAGAACAGGTTTGACGATATCACTCCCTATTCAACTCCAGTGGCTCCCTATTACTTTTAGGATAAAATACAAACTTTTCTGTTTAGCATTAAAAACCCTCTGCAAACTTCCTCTAACCTACGTTTCCAGGCAGGTTTATTCATTACATTCTTCCTGTATCCCAGATAAACTGGTACAGCCCCTGCTCCTCACACAATATGCCATCTCTCATCTCCATGTCTTTACACTGGCTGTCTCACATGCATGGATTGTATTTCTTCCTCACCTCTACCTCTTAGAATCCCTAGTTTCATTCAAAGTTACTAAATATGATTAATATGGTTCCTGAGAATACCTTTAGTGATATAATAAACAACACTCCTAAGTGAGGTCTTTCCAGATCCCCAGCTGTTAGTGCTGCCTTGCATACAATTACCTTGTATTTATTTGGGTGACTACATGTTTATCCACCCTGACAGTACACAAGCTCCTAATAAGCAGGAACTGTTTCATGTAGCATCTTAGCTCATAAACGTCTGTTCAATAATCAGTTAAAATCGACAGCCTTTAGTTAGAGATTCTTTACCTTTCTTGTGTCACGGACCATTTTGGTAGCCTGGTGAAGCCCACAGATCCCTTCTCAGAGTTTTTTAATGCATAAAACACATAGGATTATAAACGAAATCTATCATATTGAAACATTATCATCAAAATATTAAAAGTTTCAAATTTACATATCCCTTGAAATCTATTCACAAACCCCATAGGAGATTGGTGGTCTCCTGGTTAGGAATCCTTGCTTTAGAACCTCTTCAGCACCTTGACAAACATTCCAAATTTCCTTTCTTTCCTCTTCCTAATCATCTCTTACCTTATCTGTTTTTCTAATTTGTCTTACCAACTACCTTTGTGTTCTCCTTTGCTCTTTTCTCTTTACTCCTCTTTTCAGTCTTTTCCCTTTTACTCTTCTAACTAGGGTCTTTCAGTTCCATTCCTTTTCCCTTCTTTGGTTAGAGTTCTTCCTCCTCAAGATGTCTCCAATTTATTCTCTTGAAAATCAAACTCTGGCCTTCTTTACTATTCCAAAGTCCTCTGAGGCAGAGGTATCAAACACATAGTGGCCAGCAACATTCTTGAGTGCTACCCAAACCTAATTAAAATGTAATTAGAATACATTTAGCAAAGCAAATAAAGATATAACATAGATAACATTACATAAGAAAATTAAGTCAATATTTAATAATCCACAAGGAGCCTTATGTATGGATTGATGGCTCCTGTTTCTATATGTTTGACATCAATGATCTGAGGCACTTCCCAAATGCCTATTAATTCTTCAATTCAAATATTTCTTTCTAAATTGTTAAACTACAACAGTCAGGCACACATCCTCAGGGGAGTAGCACCAAAGAATTCCTTGCAAGTGGTCCTCAAACCATTAACAACTATTGTTTGGGTCCAGCTCTTAAAACACAACGCTCATCTTGTCTACAATAATGTCTAAAGAAACTCCACCAAATGCTTTTGCAAAAACTAAGTACCCTACTGAATTAATTACAGCAAATAATAATCTTCATTTAAAAAGCTATTTAATTTTTTTAAAAATTTAGCAAGTTAAAAATAGAAGAGTAGATCAGAAGATCAGGAAAAAAATTAGATGAGCAAGCATTACAAACAATCAAATTCCAAAACTCAGATGTCTGATAAACCCAAGAACATAAAACATTTGAAGAAAAAACTACCTCCTAACTCCAGGACCGGTGCTCTATTCACTGTGCCACCTAGCCGCCCCACATTAAAAACTTTTACATGAACAAAATCAATTTCATTAAGAATAAGAAGGAAAATCATGATTTCCTTAGTATAGCCAATTCCCTCTAGCAATTTAGGTTAGCACCTTCTGTGCAACTTTTTATCTTAGAGAGTTTCTTGGGATGCTGAGAAATAGCCTTACTTGCTAAGGGCTACAGAACTTGTCTGTGATTTGGGATTCGAACCCAGGTCTTCCTGATTTTAAAGTTTGCCTCTTTCATTAAAGCAATTTTGTTTTGTTTTGCCCCAAGGCAAAAACACTTTTTAAACCCTCACCAATCTATTTTTAAACCCTCAGCAATGTGTTTTAAAAACTTTGCTGACATACACACTCATTTAAAATCAAATTCATTTAATATTTCTTACTAAAACTTTCAAGGTTACTGCTACCACCAGACTTTTGGGGGTAGAGGACAAGAAATTTTGAAATCAGAGAATCTGAGACTGGGCTGGGACTAAAGCAGATCTTTTTTATGTACTTGTCCATGAAGGCATATAGATCAAAGCTAGAATACAGATTTCCTGGCTACCAACATAGTGCTGATGAAACTAAGAAGCAGAGAAAGTGTAATGTTAATAAAATTTTGATACAAACCAGTTTTGTGCAAAAAAAAAAAAAAGGAACAAAATAGACAAAATTGGGGGACTGAAGAAATAATATCTTCATTTTTCTCTGTTCTGTCTTATTCTGATACCCTCCCCTATCTTCTTATTCTTTCTAGTTATACTTTCCTTTCACAATTTATTCCCATATAACTTTCTCTCAAACTTATAGCAACACACAGCCACAATTCAGAAGCAGTCACAGTTTCTCACAATAGCTGAAAATGCTATTTAAGGTAAAGTGAACAATTCATTTCAAAAAGATTTCCATCAAAATACAAATAGACAGTAATACCACTACTAGGCAGATAATACAATACTAAAAATGAGAGACCTCAAATCAATGCAATGACCAGTCTTGACTCTAGATGATGATGATGAAACATACTTCCTTTTTTTTTTTGGCAGAGAGATAGTCAGATCACACTTTATTAGATAGGGTTATTACTGTGTTGGTTTGTTTGACTTACTGTACTTCTTTATCATAATGGATGGTTCTTATTGCAGAGCATAGGCAAACGGCAGGATTATTTGAAAAATGCATCAAAGTTGGAGAGAAGGGAAGAAGGAACACTGAGGCAATCTGAACAAGTCATTTTTGCTGAATGTACTACAACTTAGTTCCTGCCCACTCTAAAGATTACTCTTAATTGAACAAATATTCATTGAGCATTTGCAAGGCTCTGTACTAAGTATGGCAGGGAATAAAAACCAAACAGTTAATATTTGACTCCTTTCAAATATCAAAGTGGACTGGGAGAAAATCTGAAGGACAAAATACATCTATTGCAGAGACATGCCAAGTGAACCACAATTTGGTCTGACCAAAAACAATTTCTTTTTTTTGACTGTGGAAAATTACATTGCCTTTGGTAATCCATTAAATTACCAAAGGCTTAAATGAATTTCAAGTATCATTTCAAGGAAATGTTTTGCTTGTTAAAAAAAAACTCTCATGCACATAAATCATTTTGGGTCAAATGCCTTCATTACAAATAAGCCAAATGCTATGCAAGAGATATCACATGTTTGAACCTACCTAGGAGGAAATTTAAAAATAGATGAAAAGACAATTCTATAGATTGATAAAAAAAAAAATCTTTCAAAATCTTTCCAATCCCACTGCTACCACCTTAGTCTAGATGACTGTCTAGACCCAATCCTTTTCTTCCTTACCTAAGACATTGTGTCTCATTAATCTTTTTAGATCCTTCATGTACCACAGTGTTAGCGTAGTTAGCTATTAATAAATGTTTGTTGAACTAAAGGTTATCAGTTAAATGTTAGAACAACAAACCAAGGACTTACCCCTTTTATTAGTTAAAATAATTTACAAAATTTCAGCCTTCATGATAAAATCTTTGAAGGTCCTTGTGCTATTCCAAAGAAATCAAACAAAGTCATTAGTGTATGGCAGTTTCACCTGAGTACAAATATTCAGGATGGCAAATTTTACTAGTAGAATCTTGCTTTCAATGTAAATAAAAGCTTCATTCTCTAAGTTAACAATTATAATCTTAAAGGAAGTGACGAATTAAGAAATATGCTTTTCATAATAAATTCTTGTACTTACTGTTCATTTACGACAAAAATACAGTTGTCCTGTGATGGCTGTCCTGTAACAGGATGCTTGCAGGTCACCTTCCGTTCATTATGACTATAAGAAGCACATGAGAAAAAGAGAATTTTATCTTTTGAAATTTTGTCCACAACTGGCACCTGTTCCACCTTTTTTTTTTCACCAAAGCATCTACACCTTAGTTTTAAAAAATAATGCATATCAACCTAAACAATTTTTATAATTGGAAAAAAGGTAATTTAACATTTAGAAGGCGTAGTTGGAAAAACCTGAGCATGTGTTCAGTTTTATACGTGTTAAGTTAGGGTTGGTGGTTCAGTCTTCAAATGATATGAACTATTTACAAACGTTTATGTCATATGAAAGACTGTCCCACATCACTTTTAAGAAAAGAAATGAATATCAAAATAGCTCCGAGGTTTCAACTCATAGCCAGCAAAACTAACAAAGACTACAAAAAATGAAAATGGTCAACATTAGAGGCAATGCAGTAAGATAAGTAAGACATGAATAGGAAGCTATCAACAATCTCATTTTTAAAAGGTTCAGTCACTTGAGAAACTGAATACCGGCAAACCACTAAATGGTACATATTCTGAAGTAGAACAAAGACAGAAGGAAAGGACACTGGTACATAATAACATTTATAGCAGCACTTTTGCTGGAGCAAAGAGCTAGAATTAGCAAGGATCTCGAAATGTGGGGAACTGTTGAACAAAGTGTGCTAAGAAAATAAAATGGAATGTTATTGTGTTGTAAGAAATGACAAATATGATAGATTCAGATAAAATTCTAAAAACTTATATAAAATGAAATAAGCTGAACCAGGAGAACAAATTATATGAATACCACAATATTGTAAAAGATTATTTTGAAAGAAATTGTTGAATGCAGCTGTGGACTTGGCCTGATCCTAGAGCTATGAATTACCTGAAGGCTATGGAAACCAGGTTAAAAAAAGAATGTCAAATGCAGACATCAGAAGGGTTATACCTGACTTTGATCCCAAGATTGGAGCTGGTCCAAACCATCTTCCCATAGCTGCTCCTGGAGCCCAAGCCTGCTGTTCTAACCAGATGTCACCCCACCCTTCTGCCCCTCCAGCCTTCTCTATGGACTTTCAGTTGTTATGTGAAACAACTCATATACTTTGTAAAAGCTTCTCCAGGCTGTGCTTTCCATAAGACTCAATCTGTGTGGAAGTGTATTTAACCCCGCCCCCCTGGGGCACTACAGTACTTGTTACATGGTGGCCCCCAATTGCAAAGGTTAAAAGACCCTAGTTTTTGCTCTTTTGGCAGTCATCTTTATTTTAGGTTAACAACATCAATCAAAACAGTAACCAATCAGGAATCTAAAAGACTAATAATGAATCATGTTTCTATCTCTTGATAGAGGAGTAATGGACTAGAGGGGAAAATGAGACATTTTTGGATATGGTCAATGTTTTGATTAGCATTACTGGTCTACACTTATTTATTACAAGGTAAAGCTGATGGGGTATGGGCCCAAACTGAGACCTTTACCCCTTACTCCAAAAGAATTTGAGTCCCAATTGTCTATGGGTTCTGGAAAACTCCACCTTAAACTCTCAATTCTGTTACCCTTAACCCTAGCCTAGCCCTCCATACCCTGTAACTTCCAGACTGCTTTTGGCTACTTCCCACCTTTAATCCTATCTTGGTTCTGAGCCTTGACCTTTAGTCACCCTAGACTACTGATCACTCCCATCAAGATCCTTCCTAGAATCCTCAGACCTCTATCACCCCAGACTACTTGGCCAACCCTAAATCCCTCCCACAGTCTTTCTGTATATAAAATCCATCTTGGCCTCCATGAAGGTGCCCAGTTTCAATCTGGCCCCCTTGCGTTAGTAATACAAATGCTCAGATTCCTTAAAGAGTCTAGACAATGCTGAGATCGCTTAAGAGTCTGGCCAATATGGCTGATTTTAAATAAACTTTGGAGTTTTTTTTGGCTGAAAGAAGGCTTGGGTAGAACTCATTTGGGCAGGACCAGCGCTGCTATTTCGGGGTCCCAGCAGCCCTAAACCTCAACAGAGCTATCTCCTGGAGGTGGAATTAATAATTATTAAGATGCAAAAAAAAAAGTTTTAAAAACCATCAATAAAACATTTAAAAATACACAGGAAAAAATTAAATTTAGAAAAGGACATATATTTTGTAACTTTAATATGCTTCTTAAAAATAAACTATATGTAACAGATCACATTTTCATATATAATCATCTTTTTAAAATTTTTATACAAAATTTGCTAATGATTGCTAAGTTCACAATAAAAAAGGAAAAAAGACAGGTAAGACTACTAGACTTTCGTGGAACTGTGGATTGGTACAATCATTCTGGAAAGCAGGTAGACTGAGGAAAGGTTTGACAAAACACGATGTCTGAACGTAACAGAATATTTTTGCACCATGCTAAACAACTTGGGAACATGGGAATGAGCTGATAAAAGTTTGGATGAACCAAGAAAACAATTTACATGATTACAATAATGAAAGCGAAAGCACTGAAAGACAACAGAATTCTGATTGATGAGGGGACTGAGCATGACTTCAGCGAGTGGTTGGTGAGACATGATTCCTCTTGGCAGACAGAGAGGTGCATAGACATCTTGTGGGCACACACTTGTTTGCATGTTGTCTGCCCCCATTAAAATATGAATTTCTTAAGGGTAGGGGCAAGTGTTTGGGCCTTTATACCCCCAGAACTTAACACTTCCTGTCAGATAGTAAGCACAATTAAAGGTTTATTGACGGTGATTGTAATAGATGAAGGATTGGGCAAACACCTTTAGATGTCACCACTGGGTTGGCTTTGCTAAATGTAACTTCTTTAGTAAAAAGGATGTTACGTTATGATGTGGAATACTGGAAATGACATTTGCTTTTAAAATAATTTATAAAATAATTAATTAAATAAAATTGATTGGGAAGTGAACACCAGTACCTATAATGATCAGGTAAGGTTTGAAAAAGATAATACATAATTTTAACCTAGAAGGAGGGCAGAGTTCTGAGAAAACCATGCAAATACATTGAGTACTGAGTTTGGTTAACAATTCAGTGGTGTTAGAATGTAGAGTTCATGAAGGGAAGTAGTTACAAACCTAGTTACCTAGGAAGATAGAGGGAAATCAGATTTTAGAAAGTGTTAAACTCAAAATTGGATTGTATTCTGTCCTACATTCCAGCAGTCTCCAAACTTTTGGCTGTACATATCTATCAATAAAATATTTTAGAGCATATACCTCCAATGTGCATATTTACTTATTTAAAAATTATACACAGTTTGCTCCACTGACCTAATAAATATGCAGAATATAAAACTTAAGACACAGTAAGACATTAAAAAGGATGAGATAAAGACATGAAGTAATATTTGATTCTAAAATAAACAGGGAGTCACAGTAGTTTATTAAGTAGGAGAGTGAGAGGGTCAAGACCCATTATTCAGAAAAACAACTGTGTAGAAAAAGGATTAGAGAGGGAGAGAGACCTGAGGTAGGTAAAACAATTAGGAGGAAATTGAAGTAGCCCTAATAAGAGGTAATAAAGGCCTAAACTAGAGTGATGAATATGTGTTGAGCAGGAAGCAAAAGTATAGATGTACAATCAGTAAGAATCAGAATGATAAAACAAGAGGCCTAGAAAGGACACCAGAGGCCATCTATTCCAACTTGCACTTAACAAAGAATCTCCTTTACAGTATTCAAAAGTGATTAATTTTATGAGCAAGAGAAAAAAATAAAGACTCCATAAATTGTTTGGACAGTCTTCTGCAAAATAAGAAAGGGGGAAAAAAAAGGATGTCATTAATAATATAAGGTAGTGTTTCTGATAAAGGCCTCATTTCTAAAATATACAGAGAACTGAGTCAAATTTATAAGAATACAAGTCATTTCCCAATTGATAAATGAACAAAATATATGAGCAGGCAATTTTTCAGAGGCAGAAATTAAAGATATCTATAAACACATGAAAAAATGCTCTAAATCACTACTGATTAGAGAAATGCAAATGAAAACAATTCTGAGGTACCATATCTCACCAGTCAGAATAGCTAAGATGACAAAACAGGAAAATGATAAATGCTGGAGAGGATGCGGAAAAATTTGAACACTAATGCATTGTTGGTGGAATTGTGAATTGATCCAACCATTCTGGAGAGCAATCTGGAACTATGCCCAAAGGGCTATAAAAAAGTACAGACCCTTTGGCTGAGCAATACCACTTCTAGGACTGTATCCTAAAGAAATCATACAAGCAGGAGGAAAACCTGTTTGCACAAAAATATTTATAGCAGCTCTTTTTGTGGTGGCAAAGAATTGGAAATCAAGGAGATGCCCATCAATTGGGGAATGGCTAAACAAGTTGTGGTATATGAATGTAATGGAATACTATTGTGCTATAAGAAATGAGGAGAAGATGGACTTCATAATAACCTGGAAAGATTTATATAAACTGATACTGAGTGAGGAGGGCAGAGCCAGTAGAACTTTGTACACAATTGCAGACACATCATATGTGTGATGACTAACTTTGATAGACTGGGCTCCTCTGAGCAATGCAAGGTTATAAGACAACTCCAAAAGACTCACGATGGAAAGGATATCCACATCCAAAGAAAACAACTATGGAATTCGAATGCAGATTGAAGCAGACTACTTGCTCTCTCTTTTGTGTTTAGTTTTGTTTTGTTCCTTCTTTCTTGTTCACTTCATTGGTTATAATTCTTTACAACCTAATGCTTAATGCGAAGGTATTTGTAGAGCCTATATTGGACTGCATGCTGCTGGGGGAGGGGAAAGAGGAAAGGAAGAAGAGAAAATCTGGAACTCAAGGGGCTGTGAAACTGAATGTTGTAAACTAAAAGTAGATAAACAAATTTAATAAAATAAAACTGAAGGAAAAAAAATAACATAAGGCAGTTAGTTGGTACACTGGATAGTGTGTTGGACCTGGAGTCAGGAAGACTCCTCTGCCTGAGTTCAAATATGACTTCAGGCAACTTACCAGCTGTGTGACCATGGCCAAGTCACTTAACCCTGTTTACCTTAGTTTCTCAACTGTCAAATGAGCTGTAGAAAGAAATGGCAAATTTCTCTGCCATCTCAGTCAGGAAAACACAAATGGTGTCACAGAGTCAGACACAAATGAACAACAACAAACTTGGGAAGAGCTAAACTGCTGTCAGTCCAGAAGAATTTAATATGCAGTAGACACTGCCCTAAGCACTGGGGATACAAATAAAGGCAGACAGTCCCTACTTCAAGGAGCTCAGTCTAGCAGGGGAAACAGGATGGAAACAACTATATATAATAAGACATATACAGGATAAACTGGAAATAATCAACAGAGAGAAGACAGTATGATTAAGAAGAATTGGGAAAGGCTTCTTGCAGAATGTGGCACTACAAGCTGGGAACTGAAGGAAGCCAGGAAAGCCAGGAGGCAGAAATGAGGGAGAGAGTTCCAGGAAGGGAGGACAATCACTGAGGAAGAGCAGGGAGGGCCAGTATCACAGGATCACATATGTGTGCAAAGTAAGGTATAAGAAAACTGGAAAGATAGTAAATGTCCAAGGAATAAAAGACTTTTTAAGACAAACAGGATTTTATATTTGACCCTAGAGGTGACAGGTGTTTGTTTAATAATGCGTCCGTTAATGGGTTGGTTAGTTAAGTGTATTTTTCTCCATCTATTTTTTATTCTTTGTTACAAAGAATGGCCTTCTTTAGAGGAGATGGAGGAGGGATATATTTGGACATAAATGTGTTGTAAAAACTAAAGAAATCGCTAAAAAAGGTGGTATCATTGATAGGAGTAAATTATACAAGAAAGAATCTTTTCATAGTATTACAAAAAATATAAAGCACTACCTGAAAATATGTGACTGAATGCTAAGAAAAAAATGGCCTGGAATAAATTCTTCAATTATGTTCTCAACAACAACAAAAATTTTTTAACATCCTAAAATGAGCAGCTATAGAGAAATATTCTCATTCTTCTCCAATGACTCAATTTTCATAGAGGCTGCTTTGGTCGGGATACATTATTATCTTTCTTGGAAAGTATTTTTGAAAATGTGGTACTGACTATTGACTTTATTTGAGATGGCAGATAATACATGGTTATGAAGATAAAAAGATTCTTATGCATGCTATTTATTATGAAATATCTATAACCACAGACCAGTCACTAACTTTATGAAGACTATATTTATTTACTTAAGTTCTTCTACTCCAAATTCATGGTTTTATCACTGTTATTGTTAGCAAAAACTCCATGCTCAAGTATTTTATGCAAATCTTCAGGCAGCAGATTTAAATAAAATAAAGGAAAAGGTTTCTAATATTAATTTTTAGGTTTTAGATCTCCCTCCATTACCAAAAAACAGTACAGCATTTAAAATAAAATATTCTGAGTGTCTGCTTGTACTTAAATTTAACTTGGTCTGTAGGTAACAAAGATACATGGGCTAGAAAAAAGGGTCATATTCATTTTCATTGAACTAACCACACCACATAACCAAATGCATTATGACATTATCACTACAAAAATGCGCACATACATGCTTTTATTGATTTAAAAATGTAAAAATAAAAAGTTACATGTTCTACATCTAGTAAAAATAAAAAGTTACAGTTTCTGTAATGAAGGACTGAATTTGTACCTGAAAAGACTTCTGGCAAACATTTCAAGATTCAGAAGAAAAATATTTTGGGTCATGAGAGAATTACAAAGAAGCTTTATTCCATGTCTTAGCCAAAAGATTTTTCCAAGGACATTTCCCCAAAGACAATGAATGTGCTGAGAATAATCCCCACTGTTTGATAACATGAAGAAGGGATATATTCAGTGTCCTTTTTTCCAATTATGTTGAACACTATACAATTTTCAAACTATGAATGAAAATACTTCTATCAGATTAATAACATTTTGCAACTAGAAGGCACCTTTGAGATAATTTGTTCGAAATTTCTCATTGGAATGAGGCCTTCAGTGTAGTATCAAAGGGATCTCTGGTTGTCCTGACATTTTAAATAATTTTATCAGAAGCATGGTTATCCATAGATGATGGGAAGCTAAGAGGGATAGTTAGCATATAAGATGACAAAATCAAGATTCAAAAAGGTCATAATAATTTATAACACTAGGGGCGGCCAGGTGGCTCAGTGAACACCGGCACCAGTGTCGGGATGACCTGGGGATAAAATCCGGGCTCAGATACTTAGCACCACACCCAGAAATAACTGGCCATGTAACCATGAGCAAGTTACTTAACCCCAAGTGCTCTAAAAAAAAAAAATAATAATAATTTAAAACACTGGGTGACATTAAAGAAAACAAAACAAAACAATAAACACAACTTCCTAAGTATAAGATCAGACAGAAGTGGTTTGGTAGCAGACTGAAAAACAACAACTTGGTACAAATGACTCAACAATGCAATGTGGCATCCCCCAAAACAAATATGACTTTTGTTAGGCTGCATAGGGGAAGGGAAGAAGAATGGAAGAAAACATTTGTAATAAACATTTATAAAGTACCTGCTTTATAATATAAATTTTATAATAAAACATTTTACATTTATTTATGTTTATATTTATAATAATATAAATATTTATAAAGCACCTGCTATGGAACCGGCACTTTTACAAATATCATCTCATTTGATCTTCACAACAACCCTGAGAGGTAGATGCCATTATCATACCCACTTTGCAGCTAAGAAAACTGAGGCAAACAGATATTTAAGTGACTTGTCCAGGGTCACACAGCTAGTCAGTCCCTGAGGCCAAATTTAGACTCAACTTTTCCTTACTTCAGGATGTGATGATGATTAGTTGTTTTTTTCAGTCATGTCCAACTCTTCCTGAACCTCATTTGGGGTTTTCTTGGCAGAAATACTGGAGTGGTTTGCCATTTCCTTCTTCAACTCATTTTACTGATGAGGAAACCGAAGCAAACAGGGTCACACTGTTAGTAAGTGTCTGAGGGTAAATTTGAACAAAGGCAGATTCACCACTTCATTCAAAAAGCATTTATTAAGTGTCTACTAGGAGCCAGGTACTATGCAAGGAGCTGGGGATGTAACAACAAAAAACCAAACAGTCCTTGCCCTCAAGGAGCTCACATTCTATTGGGGCAAAACCAATTTACTTAGAAAATTAAACTAGACTAGAAAAAATAGCAATAAAATTCATCTGGAAGAACAAAAGATCCAGAATATCAGGGGAATTAATGAAAAGAAATGCTAAGGAAGGTGGCCTAGCCATACGAGATTTTAATCTGTAATCTACTGATAAACCCAAAGACCCCAGCTTCTGGGATAAGAACTCACTATTTGACAAAAACCGCTGGGAAAACTGGAAAACAGTATGGAAGAAACTGGGTATAGATCAGTATCTTATATCGTACGACAAAATCAAGCCTAAATGGGTGGACAATCTAGGTATAAAGGCTAATAGATACTGAGAAGGGAAGATTTTATGACCAAACAAGAGTAAGAGAGCATTATGAAATGCAAAATGGATCATTTTGATTACATTAAATTGAAAAATTTTTGTACAAATAACGTCAATGTAAACAAGATTAAGAGAGAAGTGGAAAACCGGGAAAGAATTTTTACATCCAGTGTTTCTGATAAAGGCCTCATTTCTAAAATATACAGAGAATTGAGTCAAAACTATAAGAATACAAGTCATTCCCCAATTGATAAGTGGTCAAAGGATATGAACAGTTTTCAGAGGAAGAAATTAAAGATATCTATAAGCATATGAAAAAATGCTCTAAATCACTACTGATTAGAGAAATGCAAATCAAAACAATTCTAAGGTACCACATCTCACCAGTCAGATTGGCTAAAATGACAAAACAGGAAAATGATAAATGCTGGAGAGGATGTGGAAAAATCTGAACACTAATGCATTGTTGGTGGAGTTGTGAACTGATCCAACCATTCTGGAGAGCAATATGGAGTTATGCCCAAAGGGCTATAAAAAAGTGCAGACCCTTTGGCCGAGCAATACCACTTCTAGGGCTGTATCCTAAAGAAATCATACAAATGGGAGGAAAACCTGTTTGCACAAAAATATTTATAGCAGCTCTTTCTGTGGTGGCAAAGACCTGGAAATCAAGGAGATGCCCATCAATTGGGGAATGGCTAAACAAGTTGTGGTATATGAATGTAATGGAATACTATTGTGCTATAAGAAATGAGGGGCATATGGACTTCATAATAACCTGGAGAGACTTCTATAAACTGATGCTGAGTGAGGAGAGCAGAACCAGGAGAACTTTGTACACAATTACAGACACATCGTATGTGGGATGACTAACTTTGATAGACTGGGCTCCTCTGAGCAATGCAAGGTTATAAGACAACTCCAAAGCACTCATGATGGAAAGGATATCCACATCCAAAGAAAGAACTACAGAATCTGAATGCAGATTGAAGTAAACTATTTGCTCTCTCTCTCGTTTGTGTTTCGTCTTGTCTTGTCCCTTCTTTTCACTGTTCATCCTACTGGTTATAATCCTTCTTTACAACATGACTAATGTTCAACGTGAAGGTATTTGTAGAACCTATATCTGATTACATGCCGCCATGGGAGAGAAGGGGGAGGAAAGAAAGGGGGAGATAAATTTGAAACTCAAGGGATTGTGGAACTGAATGTTGTAAACAAAAAGTAAATAAATAAACTTAAATTAAAAAAAAAGAAAATTAAACTCAAAAAATATAGTACAAAGTAATTTCTATGGGAGAGAAAACTAGCAAATGTGAATAATAGAATGAATTTCCTATAGGAAGTGGCACTTGAAAAAAGTTTTGATATAAATTATGGGTATTACAAAGTGGAGGAACAATAATCTTTAAAGGATGTTAAATTTTTAAAATTTATTTTTAGTTCTTAATATTCATTTTCATAAGTTTTAAATTTTCTCCCCCTCCCTCCACTCTCTCTTCCCCAACAGAATGTGCAAACCATTCTATAGGCTCTACATATGAATTCTTATTAAACATATTTTCACATTAGTCATGTGGTATAAAAGAATTAGAATGAATGGGAGGAACCATGAGAAAGAAAAAAAAAAACAAACAAAACAACAAAAAAAGAAAATAGTCTGCTTTGCTCTGCATTCAGACTCCACAGCTTTTTCCTCTGGATGTGGATGGCATTTTTTTTCTTTTTTTTTTTTTTTAAAGCAATCAGGGTTAAGTAACTTGCTCAAGGTTACACAGTCAGTTATTTCCGGGTATGGTGCTGAGTATCTGAGCCCAGATTTGATCCCCAAGACAGTCCAACACTGGAGCCGGTGGTCTTACTCGCTGAGCCACCCGGCTGCCCCTAAGCAACTGGGGTTAAGTAACTTGCTCAAGGTTACACAGCCAGTTATTTCTGGGTATGGTGCTGAATATCTGAGCCCGGATCCGATCTCCAGGTCTTCTCAACACTGGAGCCGGTGCTCTTACTCGCTGTGCTACCTGGCCGCCCCTGGATGGAATTTTCTAACATGAGTTAAAAGGATGTTAATTTTAAAATTCAGTATTTAAGAGAATGAATATCCTTCTTCTGCTCAAGTAAAGTAACATAATGTCCTTTCCAACACAACATAGGACAGAGAAAAATCCTATTCAAAGCATACCTCTTCATTAAAATTCATAGTTATATTTTCAAATCTGATACATTCCTTCAAGAGTGGGAACATCTTTATGTAATATAACCTATTTCCTGTCCTTTATCTGCCAATTTTAAGATATTATTTTGTTAAAAAAAAAGATAAGACACCTTTCTTCTTATTTGAATTTCAAAATCCAATGACATTTGATGTTATACTGCCTCAAAAACACTTTTTAGTTAGATCACATACAAACTATATAAATTTATGTGTGTATATGTGTACACACATAAATATGCCAATTCATCAATTCATTAAAAATGTTTAACAAGCAACTTTAAAATCTAGTTTTAAACTGCTGGAATACTTTTAAATGATTTGGACTTCAATTTAAATGGGAATATAACCATTAATAAATCCTTCATTTATTTAAGTTTCCTAGCTTTGGGTGGAATTTTAGAGTACAGCTGAAAATCTGCAACTGAAGCAAAATATGTGAATCTGCAGCTACAGTAACCAAGTCAAGCAAATTGAATTTGAAATCCTAGTTCTATATTTATAACAAAGCAAAAAGAAAAGTTACCATGCCACAAGCAATGATATACATAGGAATATAGCTCAATGTCTATTTCTCAAGTATGATACTGAATATTCATGCAACTATGTGAAGAATTTATTTATAAAACTGGTTCCAAGCTAGTAAAATGTAGGCTCCTTGAGGGCAAGGAACCTTTTGTTCAGTGCTTGATACACAATAGTTAACTGCTCACTGAATTGAGTTAGATATTTACTCTTTAACAGAAAATTTCAACCCACATTTCAAACATCATATAAGTACTCTAGAATACTGAAGAAGCTATAAATACTTAGTCTTATTAAGATATAATGTTAAACCCTGAAAATCAATCAACCAACAAACATGTATTAGGCACCTACAATGTGTTCACTGTGCTAGAAGCTGTAGTTTGAAAGGAGAAAAGATGAAACAATTCTGCCACTCAAGAACTACCACCTGCACAGTCCAGAGTTGCTTTTCAACAGGAAATGAAAGATATCATACTAGGTCAATGACCCTGGAAGAGAGTCAGACTGCATAACTGCTTCACTTAAATCCAATGCATGAACAAATTAAGATATTACCCATAATCCAGTATTATTCTGCCCCAACACCATGATCTCTTTGGTCCTCTTTGAAAACGAAGGATGAACAACAATTTATATCAATATTTAAAGATGCTCTATTGAAAATGAGGAAAAGACATTCAGGCCTTCATTTTCTATAATAAAATGTCATTACAGCACAGTAAATAAATTTATGTTTATACTGCAATACAATTAACAAGAATCCCCAATTTGGAGGGGAGCCCCCCCACTACTATACCTTTAGCTATTAGTTGTCACATTAAAATAGGAATAATAGGCATAATAATTACTTGCCAGTATTGACAGAAATCACATGTCTAAGTACTGAGCACAAACAATAAATAAATGAAATAAATGACACAGACAACTGCTGTCTTTGACATTAATGCTCACTGAGTAGTGCCTGAAGACCAAGAAAATGCATCCTTGCTCATGAGGTTGTTTCCCATCCAGGAATCTAACACCAGAATGATATCACACACTAACATTTTATTACGTCAAGTTAAGGAGGTATTTTCCAGGAAAAAATTTAGCGAATATTTAATTGTACAGATGAATGTCATTTAGCACCATGAATTTGACATTCACCATTTCAAAGTAAGAATTTTATTTAATATACTAAAAAATGCTTCAGACAATTATTACAAATTTGCAAAGAAAAACTTAATTATCTTAACATACAGAGACAAATTAAAATCTGATACAAACCAGCTTGAGTGAATATCTTGCTAAAAGAGCTATATTTGTGAAGTATGCTTATAAAAATTTAAACATCTGTTGAAATGTAATTGGAACCTGTATATTACTGATGCTAACTAATTTTATGAATTGAAACAAAAGTTAAAAAATAATGGTTATAGTCAAGAATTTAAAGTTATTTTGTCAAATTTAGTGATTCTGAATAGGAAAGTGAACAGAGAGTATATTTCAAACAGAAGATTTTATTTACATATGTTGGGAAAAAGTAAAGCTATCTTAAACCACCACTATACCAAGACAAGGGGATTTGTTACTCTAAATGAAAAACTCAATAACTGAAATTTTTAAGTGAATAATTAAATTTCTCCAGAAAGGTTCTAGGCAGCCAAGGGCTCACCATCACCACCCTCAGTGCTACGGTCCCTCTTTAAAGGGAATAGCTTGGTCAATATTTCTTCTAGTCACCAAGTTTCCCAATCTCAATGTCAATGCCACCCTCAACCACTCAATTTTACTCACTCCTACACATCTAATCAGTTGCTGTATCTTGTGGTTTCTCTCTATAACATCACCTGTACCCATCCCTTCCTCTTTGTACAAACAGTCATCACTGCAGTTCAGGCCCTGATCATCTCCTGCCTCAACTACTGTAAAATGCCTTCTTATTTGGTCTCCCTCTTTCAAATCTCTCCTTACTCCAATCTATATGGCTATAAAAGTGATCTTCCAAAAGCACAGGTCTAACCATGACACTCAACAAACTACAGTTTCTTTATCACTTCTTTCTTTTTTTTGCTTTTTGGAAGGGGGAGGGCATGGCAATTGGGGTTAAGTGACTTGCCCAAGGTCCCACCGCTAGTTAGTGTGTTAAGTGTCTGAGGCTGGATTTGAACTCAGGTCCTCCTGACTCCAGGGCCGGTGATCCACCACTACACCACTAGCTCCATCACTGCACCACCTAGTCGCCCCTGCTTTATCACTTCTAAAACAAAACATAAGCTCTTATGTTTGACATTTCAGATTCAATACACATCATTCCCATCTACAAACTCTGTGATCCAGCTATATGGGCCTCCTTGCTTTCTGGTTATGTATACACAATACTCCATCTCTACTATCCACGCCTTTGTATAGACTAAATTGCATTCCCTCCTCCCCCTGGAATCCCTGATTTCATTCAAGACTCAATTCACATACCTTAGGCACCATCACAGCACTTGAAGTTAAATAAAAATTTGCTGCTTTTAAATTGGATGCCATAAAAGAAATTCTCTCAATAGAGATATCAAGGGTTTTGAAATAAAGAACTTTATCAGAGTACCTATACACAGACACACACACTCTAGAACTGTGGTCACTAGAGTAGACGTATACCACCACCACATCAACTACTACTACCACTAGTTGTACTGGTGGTGGTGGTGGTGGTGGTGGTAGTAGTAGTAGTACTGTGGCACTACAGTAGCACCTTGTCATGCTGGAGCAGAACTGACAGAGCACTAGTGTATGTTATGTAGTTATTAGTGATATTATTCAGCTCCTTCATGCTAGTAGTTTTTTGAATAAGCTAATTTTCTTTTTGCTCAAGATCTGTATATATCTGCTACAAAAGTCTGTGTGTGTGGGGGGGGGGGGGGGGGGGGGGGAGAGGGGGAGAGGGGGGGGGAGGGAGAGGGGGGGAGAGGGAGAGAGAGAGAGAGAGAGAGAGATGCATTTTTCTGTTCTTTATGAGGCTACGGTATCTTCAACTGCTGCTGTATTAGGAACTACAACTTTAGGGCCAGGTACCCTCCACTACAGCACTCTTCTCTGCATCTTCCTCTACCACCCAACCAGGGATTACTGCCAAAGAATTAGGGAAGTAGCTAATGATTTCTTCTTCATATATATATATATATATATATATTTAAATTAATTTGTTTGTTTCCTTTTAGTTTACAGGATTCAATTCCACAATTCCTTGAGTTTCACATTTTGTCCCCCTTCCTCTCCTCCCCCCCCCCCCCCGGCAGCATATACTCAAGTATAGGATCTGTAAATACTTTCACATTATACATTAGTCAGGTTATAAAGACGGATTGTATCAGCTGGAATGAACAATGGGAAAGAGGACATAAAAGCAAATAAGAGAAGGAAAAAGATCAGGTATTTTGCTTCCACCTGGATATAAACTCAGTTCTTTCTAGTTCTTTCTCTGGATGCACACATTTCTCTCCATCATGAGTCTTTTGGGATTGACTTATATCACTGCATTGCTGAGAGGAGTCCAGTCCATCAAAGCTGGTCATCACACATACATTGTGTCTGTAATTGTGAACAAATTTCTCCTGCTTCTACTCTTCTCACTCAGCATCAGTTTGTACAAGCCTCTCTAGGTAAACATGAAGACCGTCTGCTCTTTGTTTCTTATAGCACAATAGTATTCCATAACATGCATATACCACAACTTGTACAGCCATTCCAATTGATGGGCACCCCCTTAATTTCCAATTCTTTGCCACCACGAAAAGAGATGCTATAAACATTTTTGTACATATAGGTCTTTCTCCCACTTCTATGATCTCTTTGGGATATAACCCTAGGAGTGGTATTGCTGGATCAAAGGGTATGAAAGTATTTATAGCCCTTTGGGCATAATTCCAGATTGCTCTCCAGAAAAGCTGTATGTTCACAACTCCACCAGCAATACATTAGTGTTCCAAGTTGCCCACATCCTCTCCAGCATTTGTCATTTTCCTGTTTTGTCATCTTAGCCAATCTGACTGGTGAGATGTAGTACCTCAGAGTTGTTTTGATTTGCATTTCTCTAATCAATAGTGAATTAGAGCATTTCTTCTTGTGCTTATAGATATCTTTAATTTCTTTCTCTGAAAAGTGCCTGTTCATATCCTTTGACCATTTATCAACTGGGGAATGACTTGTATTCTTATAAATTTGACTCAATTCTCTGTATATTTTAGAAATGAGTCCTTTGTCAGAGACATAGGTTGTAAAGATTCTTTCCCAATTTCCCGCCTCCCTCTTAATCTTGGTTACATTGGCTTTGTTTGTACAGAAGCTTTTCAATTTCATGTAGTCAAAATTATCCATTTTACATTTTATAATGTTCTCTAATTCTTGTTTAGTTATAAAGTCTTTCCCTCTCCACAAGTCTGATTTCTTCTTTTAATATCACACACTATAATCCTTGGGAGAAACATTTGCTTGGGACACATGGAACTCTCCAGGCTCTGGAAAATGATCATCTAATATTTAAATGAGTATATACTGGTGCATTAAGAGTTAAATTGGATCAGGTAAAGAAACATGAGAGACCGTAAGTCAGAGGTCCTGTTGGTTTCATGCTCTGTCTGAAAGAGTACCTGTCAGCAATTTCTTTTGAAAACAAGGAGGCCTTCATGAATTTTCATGCCAAAAGCAACAGAACATAAATATGATCTGATATTTTAATGGCAATTTGGTGGTCTTGTGGACATGTTAATTAGAAGTGGTTAAAAATATTTTGAGTTTCAGATTGGTTGAAACTAAAGACTATTTGGATTTTGTATATTTATACCACAAATGTTTACTGCCTATAATTTCATCTTGATCCTGATTAAGGTATTTATGTTGATGAATCAGCAACCCATTATGTAAGGGGAAAGCAAGTTAACAAGCAACTTGTTGGAGAGCTCTCCTCCACCCCTTACCCAACTCCAGCACATAAGAATGTTTAAACCAATTCTAGGGGAATTGTGATTGCTGAGAAAGGTAGAGAATCTTGTCCTGTAAAGGCAACTGGCAAAATACCACAAATCCATCCCCCACTATTCTGCTTTTCCCTTTTGAAAAGAAAGCTTCCTAGCATTTAGACCACAGGCCTGGCTATGAAAAGCCTTAAAAAAATGTAAATGAATAATTTTCTGACTTTTTCCTAGAATTAAACCCAACTCTGAAAAAGCTTCCCTCGGAGGCATGATGTGAGGGGTGGGCATTCTCATTTTAACCAACATATTTCAAGTCTTCCAAATTGATTAAATTAAGATAAAACTCTCTATCTTTAGTATATGTTTAACTCGATGGCTTCAACTCCCTTTCCAACTCTCAGATTTTGTGATTTTGTTTAAGATGTCTGTACTTGTGCTATAAGAAATGGTGCCAGGCGGACTTCAGAAAAACCTGAAAAGACTTGAATGAATTGATGCTGAGTGAAATGAGCAGAACCAGGAGAACATTGTACACAGTAACAGTCACATTGTGTGATGACTTAACTTTGATAGACTTAATTATCTCTTCTCAGAAATGCAAGCACCCAAGACAATTCCAAAGGACTCATGATGGAAAATGTCCATATCCAGAAAAAGGACTATGGAGGCTGAATGCAGAGTGAAGCATATTGTTTGCTTGGTCTTTTTTTCCCCCTTCTTTCTCATCATTTCTCCTATCGGTTCTAGTTCTTCTTTACAACACGACTTGTATATATAGAGTCTATATCAAATCACACACCTTCTTGGGGTGGGGGGGTAGGGAGAGATGTGGAGAAAATCTGGAACTCAAAATCTTATGGAAGTGAATGTTGAAAACGAAAAACAAACAAATAAATAAAAAAAAAGATGTCTGTACTTGTTGCCTCTATTTTCTACCCTCTCACTTCTCAAAGTCCTTACAATCTTATTTTTATCTACCTCACTAAATGAAATTACTCTTACTCAATGATCTCCTAATTGCCAAATCCAATGATTCTTTTTAATTCTTCATCTTAATTGTGCTTCACCTCGAATTTGTGACAATTTTTTATATTCAAAGGTAAGAATTTAAGACCATCAATACTGAATTTCATCTTACTAGCTACAACTCAATGCTTTTGTTTGTCAACATTTGTTAGATCCTGACTATTACTTGTATATAGTCTGACCAGTGAGTGGTCAGAGAACACATGTCAAAATCAATACCAAATTAGAAGGACGAAAATGAAAATCTAACATTACATGCAATCAATATCATCCAAAATTGGGAAATGGATAAAAGTAATGATACTAACTCTAACTGTAATTACTGCTTGGAGAAATTTAGCTGATAAAACATCACTACATAAAAACCAAGAAACCACTTTATCAAGGAAACAGCTGAGATCCTGGTCAAGCAGAAAGGACAGTCAAAACCAACATCAGTTTAGAGTATTAGCATAGGCGCAAAATATTATGGAGTAAGATGGCTGCATTACATCAAAAATAGAAGAAAAAAAAACCTGATGGGAAAAGTAGCTTGTAGAAAGTTTGATCTGAGACCCAACTAAGAACAATCACAACAACTAGAAGCAAAATGTAATAGATTATCCAGATTTCCTATAGCTATAGTTATTCTAATAATTTATGCTACTGAGTACTAACATTTAGCTATCTGATTGCTAAAAACAAAACTGTACAAATAGCACAATACTTATGACAAAATCAAGGGGAAGGAAGGATGGAAGTAAAGAAGAAAGGGAGAAAGGGAAAAAGGAAGGAGGGGAAAGAGAAAGAAAAAAGAGAAAACAGGCAGGTTTCTACAGACTATTTTCTACAGCAAATCACATAACTGACTGGAAAATGTGCAGACTGTAATAAACCTCTATATTTGCTTTTTGTCACACACAAAAAAATGTGACTCAGTAGAACATAACACAGCCTTAAAGAGTCATCTCCAAAAGGGTAGATTTCATGTAAAACTGAGCCCTGGGAAAGACCTTAGCTTAAAAGGGTCAAGGTCTCCCACTGTATCCTGGGACACGCCAGTCATCTTGATCTAATATCTTGCAGCTGGATCCAGATGGCTCCAGAGGAGAGAATGAGGCTGGTGAGTCTGCACAGCCCTGACTCACTGAAATCCAATTCACATGACATCACCTTCCCCCTTGTCATGGTCCTCCCTGAGAATGAAGGACAAACTACAACAGCAGCTTTCATGTACATATTAAGGTGAATAAAAATTCCTTGACAGATGTGATAATTCTGTTCAATCCTTTTATAATCAATACCAAGAGAGGTATAAAACATGGGGATATATCCTTAATAAAAGTGTTTTGCATGACAAGGTAGGAGGTTCCGCAAAAAATTTCCAAAAGGAAGAATTTTCTGTAGATGGTGAAATCACCCAGATTCTCCTCTTTGGAATAAAACTGGGCTGACTGCATCAAGCTTCTGCATAGCTTCCTTCAATGAGATCCATGAGCATTCAGATGAGATTAGTCTAGCATTACAGAGAGGGAAAAAAAACCTCAGAGATAAAGAATGACCATTAGCCAGAGTAAGACTGCACTTGAGTTAGTTCAACTTTCCATGTATCTAAGACAGACCCTGTGGATTAACAATGAAAGGGGAAGAAAACTGAAGAGTTAGTAGCAGTCGTCATCCTCATCCAGACTGGACTACATTTAGGAAATTTCACAGTACTTCAGAAAATTCCCACCTTTTCATTATTAATATTCTCTATGGCTGCGAGTTATAAAACACCATGATCTCACAGAGAAACAAAATTACAGGTGAACAAAAGGACAACAGAGAGAAATACAGTGGGTTTAAGTTGGCTGCAGTGTATTTCCAACAATAAAGTGATCTAAAAAATATTATCAAGGCAGAATTAAGTGGAATGAAAACAACTTGTGCAACGACTACAATAAGAAAAAATAATAATAAAATGAAACTGAGTATAATGACCAAACAATTCTGAATAAAAAGGAGAGGAAAATTTACTTCCCTCCTTTCATTAGAGGTGAGTGAATGTGAGGGTGGAATTTCGCAGATGTTAGTGGATATAGTGGGCATTATAAATTGATTTTAACTCTTCTTTTCCATTTTGTTAAAAGGAAAGCCTCACTCTGGTTGGGTTGGGAAGAGGCAAATTAGGAAATAATAATATGAAAAAGTGATCAATAAAATCTTTTAAAAAAAATAGTGTTCTGCATCTGCCCAAATACCATATGTGTGTGTGTGCGTGTGTGCACACGTGCACAGGTGCACACAATCACAGACACAGAAATATCATCAAGGAAATGTGTGGTTAGAAAAGCAGATCAAGTAGCCATGTAGAAAGAGTATTCGAAGTTGTTGTTCCAAGGTGCAGTCTCTGTTTTGTTTGGAAAAGCCTTCTATCTTTGCAAGAGATAAAAATTGTACTAATTCACATTTATTAGGGCTTGTAAAAGACGCAAGAATTCACTATGAGAACTTAACTGTCTTTGATTCAAAATAGGATCCCCAAGAACAGAAGTTCCTAACCTGGAGGCATGAAGTCTCATCCTGTTATAAATCAAAATGACACAGGAGTGGGATAGAAGAAAATGAACCTTGTTATTTTCCACCATAAGCTTGGACTCTACTGAATCTTCATTTATTTTAACTCCAAGTAAACTTTTATGCCCTAAAAAAAAAAAAAGTCAGACTAACAAACAAGTTTTAGCTGATGTGGAATTTTTAAGTAT